>NC_081847.1:12725310-13025310 GCF_963259705.1 Myotis daubentonii | reverse complement strand
TGTGAATGTACTTAATGCCACTAGATTGGACACTTAAAATGGTTCCAATGATACATTTTACATGCATTTTACCACAATAAAAAAGCTGTATATAAAAACCAGAGTTGTAACTTAATAAGATTAAAGGTGGTAAATAATAAACCTAACCCAAGGGGTATGAAGGTTCTGAACTTAAAATACATTTAAGAGTCAAAAGAATCAACACTCCCAAAGTGCCAAAACAGTCCAGACAAAGCTAGTGATTCTCATTCTTCTCTTATCCAGTCTCGTGACTTTAAATGCCATGTGTATGCTGAAGACTCCCAGATTTATAAGTCCAGCCTTAATTTCTACCCTGAACACCTGGTCTGTATACCAACTGCATCCTCAACATCCAACAGACCTCCCTCACTTAACTTGTCCAAACACTGTCCTTCCAGCCCACAAACCTGCTCCACCTGTTGTTGCCTTTCTGTCCTGGTTAATGGTAACTCTACCCTTTCACCCTCAGCCCTTGACAGTCTTCTCAACCAGGCAGCCAGGGCATCTTTTTAAAATAGAAATCAAAGATCTCACTCCTCTCTATTCAAAAACCTCATCTCACTCAGAGTAAAAGTCAAACTCTGGAAAATGGCCTACAAGTCTCTGAATCAGGAGTCAGCAAACTTTAGAGGCCAAATCCTGCCTACTACCTATTTTTATAAACGAAGTATTACTGGAACACTGCCACACCTATTCATTTATGTACAGTATTGTCTATGACTGCTTCAGCGCTACAAGCTACAAGGCGGAGTTGAGTACTGCAAAGCCAAAAACATTTACTCCTGGCCATTTAAGCCTACCCACCTCTGCTCTAAATGACTTGTACCTCATCCTCACCTCTCTGTTTACTCTGCCTCACTGGCTCTGCTCCAGCACAAGAGCCTCCTGGCAGTTCCAAGATACCCTAGGCAAGCTCCCACTCAAGGTCACTGCCCATGCTCAGGCAAGCTCCCACTCAAGGTCACTGCCAATGCTTTCTCTGCTGGGCTGCAACCTCCACCCCCAACACCAACTGCAAGGCTTGCTTGTGCAACTACTGAAAGTCTTTATTTAGCTGTCACTTCAGGGAGACCTTCCCCAACCACACTCTAGTTAAAACTGCAACCCCTGCACACCAAAAATCCACTTATCCACACTTTTCCCCTTCTCTGCTTATCTTTCTCTATAGCACTACCTGTCAAATATGATACATAATTTTCTTTGTCTGATTTGACCTCTACACACTAGAATAATTATTAGTTCCATGAAGGCAGATCTTTTTGCGTTTTAGTTGTGTATCCAGAACCTAGAACAGTGCCTAGAATATAGTTCCAACCCAATAAATATTTGTTAAATATAGTTGAAAGAGTATGCATGGCATAGTTAGTGAGCCTAAGGCAAAATTTCAATATTTCTATTCTAATTGTAGGAGGTTAAAAAAAAGTCAAATGATTAACAAAAAAGATTGGGGAAATTAGGATCTGTACCTTAAAAGAATCTGAAAACACAATCTTGGCTTACAACACATTCCAAATACAAAGTTAAAGATAAATTTCTCGATTTAAAAAATCGAACACCACTTTAGAATTTCAATTAAGTAATAAATGCCACATGTGTTCACAATTTGAAACCTATTTCAAGCTATAGCTCTCCAATTTATATCCTACTGAACTTTATTTTTAATCTTCAGAAGTCTATATCTTAATTTATACATATTCTATTATTCTATTCCAATATTTACCTTCTTAGCTGAAATGACCAACACTAGAAAAAAACCTCCTGTTCAATAAAGTAGTTTAAATAAAAGGTATGGCCCTGGACAGTGTTTCTCAGTTGTTAGAGCACCACCCTGCACACGGACGGGTTGCAGGTTCGATTCCCAGTCAAGGGCATGTACCTGGGTTGCAGGTTCGATCCCCGGGTCAGGGCTGTGCTGGAGGCAACCAATCTCTCTCTCTTTCTCTCCCCCAACCCCTCTCACCTCCCCTCTCTCCCTCCCTTCCACCTTCTACTTTCTCTAAATAACAAAACAAAACAAAAAATCAATGGAAAAAAATTCTTGGATGATTAACAACAAATAAAATAAAATAAAGAAATAAAGCCCCCCCCCCTCCCCGCGCCCCCCAAAAAGAGAAAGAAAGCAAGAAAGCAGGCCTAGCCAGTTTGGCTCAGTGGATAGAGAGTCAGTCCGAAGGCTGAAGGGTCCTGGATTTGATTCCTGTCAAAGGCAGGCTCAATCCCAGCCCTGGTCAGGGCACGTGCAGGAGGCAACCAATTGATGTGTCTCTCTCACATCGATGTTTCTCTCTCTCTCTGTCTCTCCCTCTCCCTTCTACTCTATCCAAAAATCAATGGGAAAGTATCCTCAAGTGAGGATTAACAACAAAACAAAAAAATTTAAAGAATAAAAATAGAGAATACGCAAAAACTAAACCAACCCTGTGCTAACAAAATTGGCAACTCGAATTTTTATAAACAATATTTAAAAGAAAAAATAATGTATCATGCAAATAAAGTCAAAGATGGAAGGATAGTAAATTCTTTGCTCCACAATCAAGAACATTAAGGAAATTTGAAAGGCCAATGTGTAAAAACTCCAGATTTTGAATTTACCAAATAAAGTAATAAGCCAGCCTTCTGATATTTAACAACACTAATATACCTGAAATGAACTCAGAAACTAAAAACAGTTTTAGAAAAAAACCTAGGCTGCTTCATTTGGAGGAACAGGTAAGATTATTCAGGACTTCTGACTTTTTAAGATTACACCTATAACAGTAAAAGCGTAATATGCCAATTAGATCATACAGCCGAATGACCTTCCGGAGGAAGTCGCGGCTGCAGGGGCCAAGGCAAGCCACCACGGCTGTGAGGACCGAGTCCCTTGCACAAATTTTGTGCATTGGGCCTCTAGTATTACTATAATGTTTGAATTTCATAATTTCATATTCCTTTGTAAGAGAAAAATAAAGATAAATTATATACTAGAAATAAGCTGTATACCACAAATAAAAGTTCTCAACTGAAAATCATTAATGAAGCACTTAGGTTAGAAATAAATTGTTTCAACCTAACAGTTAATGATCAGATGAGAAGTTAACAAACTATCTGCAAACAAATGTGTTTTATTTGACCAATCAGGTGTCTTCTAGTTTTCCTTTCATCTTTAAACCGTGAATTGCCAGATAAATAGCTTGGTAATTGTAAGTATCAACTTTGGAGAACCACCTAGTAATAAATCCTAGAGGCTGAATAACCTTGGGCAAATTACCTAACTATTCTGTGCCTCAGTTTCTTCATCCATAAAATGGGGATAACAATATCCCTACCTCGTTTAGAAATAAATGAGTTAATATTTGTAAACACTAAGAAGAAAGCCTGGAACATAATATGCACTACATTTACTTAAATGTTTGCTATTATTATTCACATAAAAATCCAAATTTCTAGATTCTTTTGAAATATTGAAAGATCTGGTAAAAACGGGCATACAAGTCCCACCTTGATGCAATGAGGAGGTGCTGAGTAGCCTGGTGGTTGTCTCCTTTTAACAGAATACCATTTTTTTTTTGTAATATATTTTTATTGATTTCAAAGAGGAAGGGAAAGAGTGATAGAAACATCAATGATGAGAGAGAATCACTGATTGGCTGCCTCCTGCACGCCCCCCACTGGGATTGAGCCGGAAACTTGGGCATGTGCCCTTGACCAGAATCGAACCTGGGACCCTTCAGCCTGGAGGCTGACACACTATCCACTGAGCCAAACCAGCAACACCTTCTCCATGTTACCATCTCCAACAGAAGCTTCAGCAGGTGCAGTGGGTATCCACCCAACTCATCCTCAATAGCTTCAAATTTTTCTTTTCTGCCCCAGGACCTATCACAACACAACATGCCCTAATCAACCAGGAAATGAAAAACTGTGGCTCAGACAGACCTGCATTTGAAAGCTGCATGGATAGCAGCTGCTGCACTTGAAGGTCAGACTCTGAGTGGCCATCCAGAATGCTGTGGGCTGGCAAAGGAAGGAAGGAAAATGCTGGCTCCAAGCCTGGATCCCAGTGCTCACCCAACAATCAATCAATCTCTTGTTCCACTCCTTCATATCTGTCTGACTCCTAGCAGCTGCCTATCATAAAGGTTATGTGAAAATATCAGTTTAAATTGTACAAAATAGAAAAGCAGGGACTCACGACAGACAACAGCTAGAATGGGGGGGAGAGGAGGGACAGCTACTATCCCAGAGATGGAATGCAATTCACACTAACATTCAGAACTTTTTTCTTTTTTCAGACCCCACCTTTAAGAGCTCTCAAACAACTCATGTCATAGACATATCTGGATAGTTTTTAAAGCTTTATTCCTCAGAAGTAAGAAAAAAGCATCCTCTGAATTGAAGCTTTACAGTAATCAAGGTGAAATGTTTGCTACGAGATATATATGCAAGAAAAATGGCAGCATGAGCATTGCAGAGGGATCTCTCCTCTTAGTGCTGAGCTGCTGCTATAACAATATTCTCTGACTCAGCACCCAAAAGGCATGATGGGAAGTGAGTACCATAAAAAGGCCGTGCATTATTAATAAAAGACTTGGCATCAAAGCAGAATGATTTGGAAAACAGGAAAATGTCCACAGAATAAAATAAAGAGTAGCAAACAGCTTAAATGATTTTTGACAGTGTCATGCCATTCAGAAATGTCCCTTCTGAGTCACTGTTATCCTAAGTGGTATTTTTCTCTTTTAACCCTTAGTTTTAGGCCTAATTCTGACCTCTTTCTGTCCTTTCTACCTTAAATTTCAAATGGTTATTTACATTCTGAGTAGACTTCTCTTGTGTTAATTTGCTCCTGTCAGCTTAAAGACTGTACATGTGTTAGATCACAATGAATACAGACTGCAACAACACTGCTCTGCAGAAGCCCAAGGAGATACCGCACATGACCTGGAACAGTTCATATCACCTAGAATTAAGAGTCCGTTTTCTCAATCCTAGAACATGTAAACATGTGGCACAAGCTCCCAAATCACTGCAGGCAAGCTAATGGTGCAACACTCCATTTATTCTTAGAACCATTTTAGGACCCCCAAATCTGGCATCAAGTGATCAATCAGGAAAGAAAGACGATGACTTCAGGAACTCAGAACTCAATCCTGCGTCTCCGGTAAGATATAGCAAATGAGACCAGCAGTTCTCAACCAGGGGTCATTTTGCTCCCTAGCAGACAGTTAGCAATATCTGGAGACATTTTTGGTTATCACAAGCTGGGGGAGAGGGAGTGACTGGATCTAGTAGGTAAAAGGCTAGGGATGCTACCAAACACTCTACACTACACAGGACAGCCCCCAACAACAAAGAGTTAACCAGCCCAAAATGTCATTAGTGCTGGGACTGAGAAACCCATGTTTAAATCATTTAACTTCTTTATGCTAATACTTACCACTGATATTGTTAGACAGAAAACATGTTGTATTGTATTAATAAAGCTTGTAATGGCTGGTTCTTTTTTTATATATTTTTAAATTGATTTCAGAGAAGAAGGGAGAGAGAGAGAGAGAGAGAGAGAGAGAGAGAGAGAGAGAGAGAGAGAGACTGACTGAGACTTCGGGGAGTTTTTGAGCATACAAGGAGTTAAGGGAACAAAATCCTGGAGAAGGATGAACCCCCTTGGAAGTGAGCCAACTTACTGCAGTTGGTTTGTCCCTCAAAACACTTGCTAATTCTGGGTACCAAGAACAAGTCTGAGGAAGCAGCCAAACACTTTGGGCACAGGGCTGGAGCCACTACTAAAAGGCAGAGAAACCAACAGAACTTTTGGCAGTATCTCAGGTCTGATGAAACAAAAATAGAGACTGAAGGGACCAGGATCCCTGTGAAAAGATTTGAAGGCGGTTTCCCCCTGAGAGGTTTGTAAATCCTAAAGCTGCACACACAGGTCAGGAGACTAAGGACCAGACAGAAAGCCTCCGAAGAGCAGCAGAGTTTTCCTCCACCCCACGTGCTGAGGAAACGAAGATTAAAGCTCAAGACACACCATGGGAGAAGGGTCTCCATGAACAACTAAGGTTCTCAGCGGGAGCTCCTGGAGGGCTGCTCCCTAAGAAGACAGGGAAACCAGAAGTAAATGGGTCCTTACCAAAACCACACGCTAGCTTTGGTCAACTCAATCCAGGGGTGGGCAAACTTTTTGACTCAAGGGCCACAATGGGTTCTTAAACTGGACTGGAGGGCCGGAACAAAAGCATGGATGGAGTGTTTGTGTGAACTGATATAAATTCAAAGTAAACATCATTACATAAAAGGGTACGGTCTTTTTTTTTTTTTTTTTTTAGTTTTATTCATTTCAAACGGCCGGATCCGGCCCGCGGGGCCGTAGTTTGCCCACGGCTGACTCAATCCCTGATAGGATAAATGGAACCAGTCCTCATTCTATTTGCCTAGTAAATGAAGTGAGCCTTCTTTAGAAGAGGCTAAAATGATCTACAGCTGCTACAATTTTTTGTACACAACTTCCAGTTTTCAATCAATATTATCAGGCATGCCAAGAGATGGGACCAAATGACTGAATATCAAAAGAATCAGACAACAGGGAAAGATCCACAGGTGATATGGATATTGGAGCCATTATTCATGAGCTTTAAAATAACTACATTCAGGAAAATAAAAGAAAAAAAATAAAGAAAAAGATGGGGGCGGGGGTATGGAGAACTTCACCATAAAACTGGAATCTAGAAAACGTATCAAATAAAAATTCTAGAACTGAGAAATACAATAATTGCAATTAATTTAATAAATGAATTTACTACTGGATTAGACACAGCAAAAAAGGAGAATTAGTGAACTAGAAGACAGGACAATAGAAAATATCGAGACTAAAATATGGAGAGTAAGGGAGGTGAACAGAAAGGTATAGATTTGTACTGAATGCCAACCTTGGAAAGTGTCTTGGCAAAATAGTGTTTATGTATCCATGGATCTTCTATGTAGAAATGAACACAAGTGCTACCGATTTGATAATAATATCAGCTTTATGCCACCTGGTCATTTCCAGGATAGCACAATAATCACAAAAGTAATCTTCGGACTCAGTGAGAAAGAAACGGAGAGATCCTCAACATAGTAAAGATAAAGAATCCAACAACTCTCCGCTCTCCTGAGCAATCTCCAAGGTAAAATGACCAAGGCAGCGTCAGACTCAAGTGGCTCCATTTCTGCCCAATAATTGTAACTAGAACCTTAAAGGTACTAATGTATAACATCCTTTTACCCAACATTTTATTATAAAAATTTTCAAACGTAGAAAGAATTTTAGTGAACACCCATATACTCTTAACTTTCTTATCACAAATATATCCACTTATCTATTCATCAATTCATCTTATTTTTTCATGCATTTCCAAGTAAATTACAGAGATCTAAGTACACAGCATTAATAAGAGATCAATATTTGGATATATTTTTAACTTTTTGGTGTAAAATTTCATAAAATGAGTAAGTGTACATTTGCTGAGTTTTGAAGAATGCACACGCCTGTGTAGCCCAAATCCCTATCAAGATGGGAAACACTCCCATCACCCCTGCACGTTTCCTCAAGCCCATTCCCAGTCAATCCCCATACTCATTTCCCCCTCCAAGAACAAGTGCTATTTTTAACCCACTATTTTTCAAAGCTGTATTTTGAACAATCTTTAAGTCTCTGGTGTGAAGGAGTCAATGTTAGAAAAATAACAAAGAATCCTCATGTTTGGATTTCAATTTTATCGATACTATATATTCCTTAAATATTTGGCTTTCCTTTCTGCATATGACCAAACCAAATCTTTCTTGGCAAAAATGGATTGCTCTGTCAGCTGTGAAGTGTAGTTACCTGGCTTTATCTGGCAACCAGTTAATTTAACATAAATGAGCAGATTGTGCCTGTACACTGGTCCAAGAATATTATTCAGCAGAGAAGAGTTTTATGTGATCAAATGGTGCTTGTTGAACCAGGCAAAACTTCCTTGAGGATCAAGTAACTTATTATTTTCATTTCTGAGACTACCTATTGATGGGAAAATGAGTCATTCTTATAAAAACTAAGGTGCAGCACAATCAGCCTGCTTTAGACGTTACTGCTACATAAAATACACACAAAAGAATGCTCTTCTATGGCATATGGCCAAGTCCACATTCTCTTATAGGACTGAAAACCTGATAGTCATTCTGCCTCTAGAGCAGCAGCCGCCAACCTTTCAGACCTCGCGGACCACCGGTTGGCGACCGCTGCTCTAGAATATACTTTTAACATTGTAAGGTGGCATATAAGACTGTACATATAATTTGAGCTCAATTATGTTTCTGAAAAATTTCATATACCAAGAAAGAAATAGCACCCAAATGTTAATAATGAATTAATTGTTTGGGGGTTATGAGATTTTAGGCTGTCTTTATTTTCTTTATGCTTTGCTGTATTTTCCAAATTTCATACATTAAATATATTATATTTATAATTCAAAATAAATAAAAACTACCATGGGGGGGAAAAAAACCAAAATGCTAGCCATTCCATCCTGTAATGATCCCCATCATACTCTGATTAAGGAGCTACAAAGTCCTTTGTACCTATTTTAATCTTGCTGCTCAAAGATACATATAACCTGGTTTTTCCAGCAACAAAATATCTGAAATTCCACTTACCACACGTTTGTAAGGATAACAGACAGTAAATAATTCAACTGTTTTAACCCAAGCTCCTTATAATCATGCTTTCTCATTATCTTCAGTGTATTCCCATCTGCCAAGTTTTTTTTTTTTAACTTATTCACTGTAGTTTGCATTACAAAACCAATAAGTATGTTGAGTGTGCTTTTCTATTTATACACAAACCTCTCTCTGCCTCACCGCCAATCAAAAAAAAATCCTGATGTCGTCGTCATCATCATCAACATCATCACTATCATTACCCAATGCCATCTTTATGAAAATCCTTGGTTTAATAGCTCACTGGGAATCATTTCTAGTCTTGATATTGCCTGGCAGACTGAGTAAATCCTTTACCACCTCTAAGTTTCCATTTCCCCATCTGTAAAACACAGAAGTTGTTCCAGTAATCTTGATTATCCTCTCCCACTCTTTTATGTTGTAATTCTTCAGATCCTGTTATATTCTATACTAGGGGCCCGGTGCACGAAATTCGTGCACTGGGTGTGTGTGTGTGGGGGGGGGGGCAGTGTCCCTCAGCCCAGCCTGCCCCCTCTCACATACTGGGAGCCCTCAGGCGTTGACCCCCATCACCCTCCAATTGCAGGATCGGCTCCTTGCCCAGGCCTGACGCCTCTGGCTGAGGGGTCCGGCCCGGGCAGCGGGGACCCGCAGCTGCAGCGGCCCCAAGATCGTGGGCTTTGCTTTAGGCCCAGGCAAGGGACCCCTAGCTCCCGGGACTGCCAGCTTCGACTGTGCCCAGCTCCCATCGCTGGCTCCACCCCTACTTCCTGCTATCACTGGCCAGGGCGGAAAAGGCACCTGATTCTCCGATCATGGCTGGGGGGCAGGGCAAAGGCGGTCCCAGGGCCGCCTTTGCCCTGCCCCCCAGCTCTTAGCTCCCCCCTGGGTTTCCGATCACTGTCAGTGGCAGGGGGCTTCTTCCTGCTTTCCCTTTCGCCTCCCTGCATTGTGCCTACATATGCAAATTAACCGCCATCTTGTTGGCAGTTAACTGCCAATCTTAGTTGGCAGTTAATTTGCATATAGCCCTGATTAGCCAATGAAAAGGGTAGCTCGTACGCCAATTACCATTTTTCTCTTTTATTAGTGTTGATATGGACTTAGTCCCGAAAACACACCAACGATTACAGTCTCCCAATAGGCAGAATATCAATCACAGGTGCAACTATCATTTATTTGATATGCTCACCATTGCCAGGGACCTTGCTAACCACTTCACTATGAAGTAGAAATTATTACCACCCCACGAAAAACCTGATATAGGAACAGATTGGCTCAGAAACTTGCCCAGAGTCACAAATTAGAGAGCTGGGACTGAGCTCAGAAGATGTGGCCCCAGAGCTCATTGAGGTTTATTTCTTTTTCTTTTCTTGTTTTGTTTTGTTTTGTTAATCCTCACCTGAGGATATTTTTTTCCATTGATTTTGAGAGAGAGTAGGAGGAAGAGAGCAGGGAGGGAGGGAAACATCGATGTGAGAGACACATCAACTGGTTGCCTCCTCTGCATGCACCCCGACCACAGCCAGAATTAACTTGCAACCTAGATATGTGCTCTTGACCGGGAATGGAACCCGAGACCCTTTCGTGCACAGGCTGACACACTAACCACTGAGCAACTTCAGCCATGGCCAGAGCTCATTGAAGTTTATATCTCCCAGGTACAGGCAAATTCCCTTTGTCCTAAACAGAACACAACACAGATGAATGGCAGAGAGATATAAAAGGCTAAGTGACTGGCTGTATGCCCATCCAACCATCCGACCGACCAACTGGCTGTACATATGACGTGCACTGGCAATTTAAAAATAAACGTTGACTCCCGCATACACGATACATGTAAAGCTCTCGCTGGTGCCAATCACATGTGTGTTTTAATTTTATAATACTATATTATCTATACTATTTTGACATGCAATCTTTTACAGTAATGTAACTACTACACAAATCTTTTTTTCTAATTAATTTCCTTTCAATTTGCACGAATCCATGCACTGGGCCACTAGTTGATAGAACTATACCTCTTATATCTAGGAGACTGAGAATTGAATATAGATATACTTACTATCTCACAGTTATACATCATTAAGAAACAAGCTTACTTTCAAAAGCCTGGCTGACAGTGTGTTTATGCTCCGATATGATTACCTCAGTTCCATGGTCATAGCAGTGACTCCAAGACAGGCCTGCAGCTTTGCCTACAGAACAACTCTTTGCATAAGGAGTAGCCTGGAGGAAGTTCCCCAGTCCTATACAGCTCCCTCCCAAATAGCTAACACCAGACACAAGGGAGCGCTGATGTGAAGGGGGACAAAATCTTTGCACCTAGAAAATACGTCAAAAACACATGACAGACATCCGCTTTCAACCTAACAAGGAGTCATATCACTCCATTCACGCACAAAAATAACAGGCCTGAGATAGGCTGATAGAGTAAGCTCAGCAGAAGTCTAAGCTGCTCTTTCTTAAAAAGCATCAGAGAGCTTAAGTCCACTTTAAGACCTTACTTTTCACATTTCCAAAGAAAAGTTAGAAAAGTTCTGATCCTCATAATTCAAAGTGCCCTTTCTGTAAAAAGGCAGAAATTGTCCCCAGATCAGGAAAAAACAAACAAACAAACAAAAACACTACTTATCCAGGCTTCACACCTACTACCACTCTTTACAGCCTAATCCAGTAATATAGTCATTTAAGGGTCATTGTTTCCAGGCAGCTAATAGCATCTATTTTTCTTCCTCTGACTATAACTTTCAAGAGTTTCTATTTCCTCTTCTTAAATGAAAAGGAATAAAAAACAGTGAGTGAAAAACTTGATCTAATCACATGTATCCTGAACCTATAGAGGCAGCACAGGCTTATTCAAGAGTTCAGGCTCTAGAGGAGGATGGGAATCGGGCTAGAAGAGGTTAATGGGGGAAAAAGAAAAGCCTATGTAATACTTTCAACAATAGAGATTAAAAGAAAAAAAAAAGTTTAGGCTCTAGAAAAAAGAAAAAAAAGCAAGCGCTTGATTCAAATTACACCCCTCACAAGTTATGTGACCTTGAATAAATTATTTAGCTCTACAAGCCTAGTCTCCTCATCTGTAAACACTACATTTCAGGGCTAGGGGTTAATGAATAATAGGATAATATAGATGCAAAACACCTATAGAACCGGCTCAACAAATGGAAGCAGCACCTGCTGCCACTGCCATGTTGGGAGACAGGAAGATGGACTGAGGATGTGGAAAGGGAGAAACAGAAACGGAAACTACTGACCAGTGTTAGTCACTTCTGGGAAACAGGCTTTCTCACAACCACAGTCCCTATCGAAGTCATAGGAAAGATTGAAGAGGAGGAGAAAGACTCACCGTAATCACGTGAGCTAAATGTTTCACTCTGTCACCCTCTGGTTAGCTAAAAATGTGCAGTTTATAGGAAGAAATCAAGATTATCCTGTGCATCGAGAGACAGAGAAGCAGTCTAAAAAAATTTTCAGAAAGGTATGGTGACTATATTTTCAGAATGCAAAACTAGGTGACATGGTTAGGAAAAATAATCCCCCCAACGCCCCCAAAAAAGGGAATTTACTAATCAAAAAGATTTCTAAAACCCCTGCACCTTCACCTTTTCTTCCCAAAACCATGTGTCTGTGCCAAGGACAGCCAGGGAAGACCCAATGGGCCACGGTGGGATGTCTGCGCGCAGCAGGATGAGGAAGGCTGCAGTGCATGAGGTGTCACAGCCAAGCAGAGTGAGGAGAGCGTCCGGCAGGGAAGAGGAGGGTGTCAGGGTGGGGTACCAGCGTACAAGCAGGGCTCAGAGGACTGTCCCATAGGGAAGAAGGAGCAGCCTTGTCCAGGGTGTCAGAGCCCATGTGGAGTAAGGAGGGCACTCATGCTGGTAGATGGCCTGGTGCAGGGTGTGGGAGCTCAAGAGGGGTGAGGAGAAAGGACAGCCCAGCAAAGAGAACTGAAGTATGTTTGGGGTGAGAAGAGTGTCCAAAAAGGGACTGGGAATAGAGTAGCATGGTTACAAACAAGGGACTGATCAAATATAGTAAGGAAAATAGGAGTTAGGATTCTCACTATCAAAGAGAGGAGTTACAAATATGGAAAGGAAGAAAGCTAGAATGAACCCAGAGGTGTAGGATTTAAATAGTAGGCATTGGTGTAAACTCACAATTTCCATATATAGATGTGTGTAGAACTAAATATAGATGCCAATATGTGCATGTGTATGCACACATATATTCCATAGCTCTATACACTGAAATAGCCTAGAAGCCACAACACTCCAATAGCAATGAGTGCACCTGGCACCCAGATCTTGACTTCTAAATACCCGTTCTCCACTAGAAGGAATCAGTTCTGTGGAGAAATAGGTGATTCTAGGTCTGGGATAAGGAAAGCACAAAATGTGCCTAGAACATCTTACTATGTCAGGAAGTAAGGAAATGTTAAAGAATGATGGATATGTGTCAAAAGGACAGATGTCAGGGCAAAGGGGTTCCTACTGGCCTAATCAGGACAATTGAGCATGAACATAAATAATGATAATAACATTAAAGTCACAAGCCCATGGTGATAAAAATAAGTAAACTTTAAAAATTAAAGAGCATGGGTACATACTGATAGATATACTTTACAATGGGAAAACCAGGCAAAAAAATACCAGACTGGGGAAAAATAAGCACTAAGTACAAATAGGTTTCTGAAAAAGCCTTTAATTCTACTTTGTAGAATCCAATCAAAAGAGGAGATAGAGCAAATATTATACGTTCATATTAAAGTAGCCACATTGTTAGAACATTTAAAGAAATTTGGAAATTCTATTTAATTTTGTTAATATTTAGGAATGAGATTTAATCAACTTGTCACCAAAGGGGCTAGAATTTCCCATCAAGTTTTCCATATGTTGGTAAAAACAGCAAGTACATTTTCTTTATAGCTTTCCTTTCAAGAATTTCTTGCCAAAAATAACCTCATATCAAGGCATTATGTGGAGTTCTAGTGGGCAAGCAGAATTAACCAGGAAAAGATGTAATAGCAAAGAAACTGTAAAAGGTTATACTAGCACAAACACTAGGTTACTACTACCCTTCTAAAATCAGCTCTCTCAGCTTAGCAATTCCTAACGTGCAAATTTTTCAAATATCTGTCTGTATAAAGATGAGACAGAAAACACTTGTGATTAAGAGATTATGAATAAATTATTTAATTTCCTTTTATCATTCTTAAAGTTGATTTATAGTTTTAAAATGTTGTTCAACAGAACAGGGTGGCAACATTTGTTAGATCCCAATTAAAGATGATTCTAAGATATTTCTGAGGACACAAGCTTACATAAATAATCTGTGTTTGTTCAAGTATCACAATGAGCCCTAGCCAGTTTGGCTCAGTGGATAGAGCGTCTGCCTACGGACTGAAGGGTCTGGGGTTTGATTCCAGTCTAGGGCACGTACCTCGGTTGCAGGCTCCTGGCCCTGGCCCAGGGCCTGGTCGGGGCGCATGCAGGAGGCAACCAATTCATCTTTCTCTCTCACATCGATGTTTCTCTCTCTATCTCTCCCCCTTCCACTCTCTCTAAAAATCAACGGAAAAATATCCTTGGGTGAGAATTAAAAAAAAAAAAAAAGTATCAAATGAAGAGTCAGTTTTTCACACATACAATACACAACCTAAAACAATAATTTCAATCCATGCAGACTGTTTTGCTATTTTAATAACAGAACTATTAAATTAATAGAACTAACAATACTCAAATTAAACTGGTATTAGTGTTTAATTTGTGGCTACTGGGGAATGTTACTAAACATACACCATAAAAGCTATGCCAAAACAAGTCCTAAAAGAGGTATTTTTGCCATTCTTTCTGTTACAAGCTTTGCACTTGGCTTTGGTCAAAGCTGGCATAAATAGCTACAGAAATTAGCAATCTAGCCTCTGAAAAAAAGCCCAAGGGAACCAAAAGAACACAGGTGGTACACACGCCAGCAGTAATCCTTTGCTCCCAGGACACCTCGGAGCCTTCAGCATCCTTGCTATAGCACCTGCTCCTCCAGCTCAGCACAGCCTTAGAGGTACCACCACAGCATGGGAGGGCTTATCCTTCGCAAACATGCTGATCCTTGTTCTTCCAGATCTACATTTCCAGGGTTCACAAGAAGGACAGGGTAATGGAAAAAAACGTGTTGTAATTAACTGTTTCAACCCTGCTCTGCCATGTACCAATTCATTAGAATTGCTAACACTGGCAGGAAGTATCTTTCCTTCCCCTTTTCTCTCTGTTCCAACTAAGCACTGTGATAAGGAAATGTAAAAGGGGATGGAGACATTTATCTGTTGAATTACCTATCTAGTACAAAGACTTGCAAATATCTGACAAAGATTCTCTTCTTTAAACCTCACAGTAGCCCTGGCCAGGTAACTCAGTTGGTTAGAGCATCATCCAGATATGCCAAGGTTGTGGGTTCAATCCCTAGTCAGGGCACATACAAGAATCAACCAATGAGTGTGTGTAAGGGTAGAACAGGTCAATCTCTATCTCTCCTTCCTCTCTCTCTCTCAAATCAATAAATAAAAATTTTAAGAAATAAAATAGACATCACAGTAATCATGTGTTCATAGACTGTTTGTCTTCCCTTTTTACATATTAAGAAGTACTCAATTCCAGTAACTGGATCAATAAGACATCTGAACAAAAATAAAGTACAATCATCCAAAAGCTTTAAAATCCAGATAAGTCAGCCAAAGCCTGTACTTATGTTTTGTTTTGCTTTGTTTTTGTTGTTTTGGGGGGATCCTTTGGGCCCTATCACCTTTATGTTTTTCATAAATATAAAGGTCCCATCAAAAAGTTACCTCTGTTCATGGGGGTCCATTATACTATTCACTCTACTTTTGTATGTTTAAATTTTCTATAACAAAAAAAATAATAATTAAGGAAAAACATTATCTTAGACATAAAGCCAACCAAAAAAAGTACCTCTTACCCTTAGTGACAAATGAAATTCAAATTAAATCCAAATCTTTTAATTCATACAAATCTCAAGATTTCTGGATACTGAAAGCCAAAATGACAAAGCCAGGCATGCCAAGCCAACAATAAAACAGAAAATCAAACCAACACCAAAGTCAAAACATTTCACATTCCTCCCACTCTCACATTCAGACACATTCAGACTCTAAGACATAGACACACAACACACACACACACACACACACACACAGCACAATGAAAGATTCCACCTGTCCCTTTCAGATGAAGCAACTTATGGGTGCTGGCCTGACACTAGTCAAGCTCACGCTTTTATTGAAAAATAATCTTAGCAATAGAGGCAAGGTTATTTCCACCTTACATCCTATAATATGGAGCACTAAATATAGCTATTTATGAATAACAGACTTACTTTCTATACTATCCATACGCACTTCCAATTTCAGAAAGTGTTTCTTCCTCATCTATCCTTGGAAGAAGTATAATATAAAACAATTTCTCATTTCCTAGTCAAAAACTACCTCTCAAATTAAAAATAAGACAAGCATATTCAAGACATAAAGGAATAGCTATTATCATAAATTTGAAAATTCCAAAGCCATTAACCTAAATACTTTTGTAAATAAAAATCAGGAACCAGGTTCCTAGCAATGTATAAGATTTCTTGTATCTGCCCCTTCCCAAATGAGGACTGATTGTTTTCCTACATTTACCCATTTTTTTACCTAAATTTCAAACTTAGATACAAGATAAATCATTAATATGTTTATTTGTGATTTTTCAATTTCAAAGGATTATCATACCCATACTATCCTATCTAATAAAAGAGAAAAATGGTAATTGGCGTACGACGATACCCTTTTCATTGGCTAATCAGGGCTATATGCAAATTAACTGCCAACTATGATTGGCAGTTAACTGCCAACAAGATGGCGGTTAATTTGCATATGTAGGCACAATGCAGGGAGGTGAAAGGGAAAGCAGGAAGAAGCCCCCTGCCACTGACAGTGATCGGAAACCCAGGGGGGAGCTAAGAGCTGGGGGGCAGGGCAAAGGCGGCCCTGGGACCGCCTTTGCCCTGCCCCCCAGCCATGATCGGAGAATCAGGTGCCTTTTCCGCCCTGGCCAGTGATAGCAGGAAGTAGGGGTGGAGCCAGCGATGGGAGCTGGGCACGGTCGAAGCTGGCAGTCCCGGGAGCTAGGGGTCCCTTGCCTGGGCCTAAAGCGGAGCCCACGATCGCGGGGCCGTTGCAGCTGCAGGTCCCCGCTGCCCGGGCCGGACGCCTCAGCCAGAGGCCTCAGGCCTGGTCAAGGGGCCGATCCGGTGATTGGTGATCGGAAGGGTGATGAGGGTCAACTCCTCTGGCCGAGGCATCAGGCCTGGGTGGGGGGCGGAGCCGGGGATTGGGGGGATATGATGGTCCCCTTGCCCAGGCCTGAAGCCTAGGTCAGAGGCGTCAGGCTTGGGCGGGGGGTGGAGCAAGCGATCAGAGGGAGATGGGGGTCCCCTGCCCAGGCATGATTCCTGGGCCAGAGGCCTCAGGCCTGGGTGGGGGCCAGAGCCAGTGATCAGGGGGAGATGGGGGTCTCCTGTCCAAGCCTGACACTTCTGGCGGAGGCGTCAGGCCTGGGCAAGGGGCCGATCCGGCGATCGGAGGGTGATGGGGGTCAACGCCTGAGGGCTCCCAGTATGTGAGAGGGGGCAGGCTGGGCTGAGGGACACTCCCCCACACACACCCAGTGCACGAATTTCGTGCACCGGGCCCCTAGTATAAGATAAAAGCACTTAAAAGGGTTAAAGTCCATGTTGAATCCTAAATGGATAAAACTTAAAACTCCTTGTCATCTGCCCACAAACTGGGCCCCCATATAACCAAACATCTGATTGCACTGGGACTAATTGATCTGCAATATTCTATGCATCATACTTTCAATTATAATTAACATTTTTACAAATCCATCAGGTTTTTATTTAATCCTTTTAGTTTCTCATCTAGAAGTCTTCATAGTATATCAATCTTAAACTTAGCCAAATGAGTAGGGGACTGTATCTTTAGGACCTCAGCTTTTCTGCTTCAACTTTACTTCACTGACTTAACAAAATATTTATTGAGCATCTACTGTGTGCCAAAACTGTGTTCTAGGCACTAGAGCTACAACAATGAACAAGAGAGAAAAGACTTGGCATTCCCTAACCGGTTTGGCTCAGTGGTTAGAGAGATCTCGGGTTCAATTCCTGGTGTATCTCGGTTGCAGGTTTGATCACCATTCCCTTCCTCCTCCCACCCCACCCGACTCCCCATTGGGGTGCATGTGAATGAAACCAATCAATGTGTCTCTCTCATATCAATGTTTCTCTCTCTCTCCTTTCCCACACCTCTCTCCCTTCCACTCTCTAAAAATCAATGGAAAAAATATCCTCAGATAAGGATTAAAAGAAGAGAGCGACATGGCCCACGGATTTTACAATGAATTAGAGGTCTGAGGATGGGCAGCAGTATAGGAGTTAGACAGTGAAAAAGACAAGGACAGAGTCTAGTCTGTGCTGGAAACCAGATAAAGGCCCATAAGGCTGGAGGGAAGGGAGAGGAATAGCACAATGGAGCTGGAAAGGGAGGCAGAGATCAGATGACTAAAGAAAGGCCTTATAAGGTAAAATAAGGAGTTTGAATTTTATCTTTTTTAAAAAATATATTTTTATTGATTTCAGAGAGGAAGGGAGCGGGAGAAAGAGATGGAAAGATCAATGATGAGAAAGAATCATTGATCACCACCAATAGCACTAATCCCTGCCAAGAATATGCACAACCAATGGGCCCAATGGTGTAAGACATTAAGCTAAATGTCCTTTCAAAAATTTCTTTAAAAATTTTTTTGCTGTCTTAAATGTCTACAATTAAAATATATTTGCTATTATTCCTGGCAATTAAGGGATGTTAACACCAACTGAACACCAGTTGAACTGACTCCCAATTGAACATATCTGTCCAGGAGCATAAAATCACTCAAAACTCTGAGTATTTTTTACTAACCTAAAGCTGTGCTCCCTAGCCAAAGACTTAAAAAGTAACAGAAACATCAACAAAAAAACAAGAAAGCCCACTGCATGGGAGAGCATATTTGCCAATGTTATCTCCAATAACAGTGTGATCTCCAACATTTACAGGGAACTCATACAACTTAACAAAAGGAAGATAAAAAACCCAAATCAAAAAATGGGCAACGGACCTAAATAGATACTTTTCGAAAGAGGACATAAGGAAGGCCAAGAGACATGAAAACATGCTCAAAGTCACTAATTACCCAAGAGATGCAAATCAAAACGACAATGAGGTACCATCTCACACCTGTCAGAATGGCTATCATCAACAAATCAACAAATGACAAGTGCTGACAAGGATGCGGAGAAAAAGGAACCATAGTGCACTGCTGGTGGGAATGCAGACTGGTGCAGCCACTGTGGAGAACAGTATGGAGTTTCCTCAAAAAACTAAAAATGGAACTCCCATTTGACCCAGTGATCCCACTTCTAGGAATATATTCCAAGAAACTAGAAACACCAATCAGAAAGGATATATGAAAAAAATAAAATAAAATAAAATAAAGAGGATATATGCACAGCTGTGTTCATAGCAGCACAATTTACAATAGCTAAGATTTGGAAACAGCCTAAGTGCCCATCAGCAGATGTGTGGATTAAAAATAGTGGTACATCTACACAATGGAATACTACGCTGCTGTAAAAAGGAAGGAACTCCGACCATTTGCAACAGCATGGATGGACCTGGAGAGCATTATGCTAAGCAAAATAAGTCAGTTAGAGAAAGATAAATATCACATGATCTCACTCATTTGTGGAATATAATGAACAACATAAACTGATGAACAAAAACAGAACCAGAGACAGAGAAGCATCAATCAAACCGTCAAACCTCAGAGGGAAGGTAGGGGAGGGTGGGGGTAAGAGGGAGAGATCAGCCAAAGGACTTCCATGCATGCATATAAGCCTAACCAATGGACACAGACACCAGGGGGGTGAGGGCATGAACTGGGGGATGGGGAGACAATGGGGGGATAAGGACACATATGTAATACCTTAATCAATAAAGAAAATTAAAAAAAAATAAGTAACAGAGAGCCCTGGCTGGTGTGGCCTAGTTGGTTGGGCGTTGTCCCATGCACCGAAAGGTATTGGGTTCGATCCCTGGTCAGGGCGCCTACAGGAGGCAACGGATCAATGTTTTTCTCTCGCATTGATGCTTCTCTATTTCTCTGCCTCTCCCTTCCTTTCTCTCTAAAAATCAATTTTAAAATATATCCTCGCCCTAACCTGTTTGACTCAGTGGATAGAGCGTCGGCCTGTGGACTCAAGGGTCCCAGGTTCGATTCCGGTCAAGGGCATGTACCTTGGTTGCAGGCACATCCCAAGTAGGGGGTGTGCAGGAGGCAGCTGATTGATGTTTCTCTCTCATCGATGTTTCTGGCTCTCTATCCCTCTCCCTTCCTCTCTGTAAAAAATCAATAAAATATTTTAAAAAAATAAATAAATAAATAAAAATAAAATATATCCTCGAGTGAGGATAAAAAATAAAGTAACAGCCCTAACTGGTTTGGCTCAGTGGATAGAGCGTCAGCCTACGGACTGAAGGGTCCCAGGTTCGATTCCGGTCAAGGGCATGTACCTTGGTTGCGGGCACATCCTCAGTAGGGAGTGTGCAGGAGGCAGCTGAATTGATGTTTCTCTCTCATCAATGTTTCTAACTCTCTACCCTTCTCCCTTTCTCTCTGTAAAAAATCAATAAAATATATTTTTAAAAAAATAAAAAATAAAGTAACAGAGATATAATGCCGGCTTCATTCATCACTGTACCCCCAAGTAGGAGTATAACATGCACGGATTAAATTCATGCAGTTAGCTCTAAGAAAATAGCCAAATCAGGCAAATGCAAAGCCAAGTTGTAACTGTTTTTCTTTTATCACAGGCCCCCAAATATAAAAATTTTCTAAGTACCTACCTGTCTTTAATCACTACCATTATCACTCACATTTAGATAAATACTTTTGAAGTGCCATTGATACCAGGAAAAAAAGTCAAATTGCCAAATTTTATCACACGAGTTACAGGAGTCCAGCAGGTTTTACATGTTACATTTTTCTATTTCCTCATTCTTTAGCATTCTCTTCATTTTCTGATAATGTTTTGAAGGAAACGAGGGGAGGAGGTGAGTCCTGTGCTCACATCACACACCTCCTAGTCATCCAGGGACCATCCTGGCAGCCCATTTCTCATCACTATCTATCATCTTGTGCCTGTGCTATGGACTGAGGAGGCATGGGGAAACAGAAGACTCTGGTGAGTAAAGAATTATCAGTTGGTGTTCAAAGAACCAGAAGGGGAAAAAATACTTAATACCAAAGAACCACAATAGACATTTCTTCAAACAAGATATACAAATGGCCAATAAACACATGGAAAGATGCTCAAGAGTGTTGGTCATTAAGGAAATGCAAAGCAAAATCACAATGAGCTATCACTTTACACCTACTAGGATGCCTATACCTCTACTCAAAAGAAAGGAAAAAATAAAAAATAACAGTGTCGGCCAGAATGTAGACAAACTGGAACTCTCATACATTGCTGTTGGGAATGTAAATTGGTGCCACCACTGTGAAGAAGCCTAGCAGGTCTGCAAAAAATTAAATAGAAGTACTATGTGACCCAGTAATTTCACTCCAAGGTATATACCCAAAAGAAGTGAAAACAGGGACTCAAACACATAAATGTACACCAAAATTCATAGCAGCATTATTCACAATAGCTAAAAGGTAAAAACGATTCAAGTGTTCATCAACAGATGAATACATACAATGGAATATTATTCAGCCATAAAGAATGCAGTTCTGACATATGCTAATGCTACCATATAAATGAACCTTGAAATCATCATGCTAAGTGGAATACACCAGACACAAAAGGACAAATAGTATATGATTCACTTATATGAAGTATCCAGAAAAGGCAAATTCATAGAGACAGAAACTAGATTGGCCAGGGGTGGATGGGAGAAGGGTTATTGCATAATGGTACCAGAGTTTCTGTTTAAGGTGATGAAAATAGTGGTGATGGTTGTATTACATTATGAATGTAATTAATGCCACTGAATTGCACACTTAAATTATCCAAGTACATGGCAAACTTTATGTTATATAGATTGTCTCATACACACACACACACACACACACACCAGCAAGGAAAATAAAAGTGCAAAGTAGTATGGGGCAAAATGAATACCAAGTCACTTCAAAATCAGAATTAATACAGGAAGCATTCCTTCCCCCAGTGTAAATGCAGTCTAACAATGAAGAGGCTAACTTGCCCAGGCAAACAGTCTATTCACTCACATCACTGAATAATTTAAGTGCATATAATATAGTAGGCACTATCCTAGGCACAAGGAAATTACAATCCAGAAAACTTCCCTATCATTACTCTATTAATTATGAGGATATGGATAAAATGAGCTTTTATTAAATAATTAAGAATAAAAAAAATTTTAAAGAGTAAATGCTTTTATATTTAAAATACAGATTCAAAATAAGTACATCAAGAATTATGCCCTAGCCCTAACCGGTTTGGCTCAGTGGATAAAGCATCGGCCTGCAGACTGAAAGGTCCCAGGTTCGATTCCGGCCAAGGGCATGTACCTTGGTTGCAGGCACATCCCCAGTAGGGAGTGTGCAGGACGCAGCTGATCGATGTTTCTCTCTCATCGATGTTTCTAACTCTCTATCCCTCTCTCTTCCCCTCTGTAAAAAATCAATAAAATATATTAAAAAAAAAAAAAAAGAATTATGCCCTAACCGGTTTGGCTCAGTGGATAGAGCATCAGCCTGCGGACTGAATGGTCCCAGGTTCGATTCCAGTCAAGGGCATGTACCTTGGTTGCGGGCACATCCCCAGTAGGGGGTGTGCAGGAGGCAGCTGAATCAATCTTTCTCTCTCATTGATGTTTCTAACTCTCTATACCTCTCCCTTTCTCTCTGTAAAACATCAATAAAATATTTTTTTTAAAAAAAGAATTCTAAAGCCAGTCTACTATCATCTTTGCTCCGTCTGGTTTAACTTCCTTAAGTTGGTAATTTTGTCATTTTTCTGTACTGGAGTAAAAGATTTTTTTAAACTACACAAACATGACCACAACACATTTAGAAAAACACTATTTTCTGACCTTCATCAGCCAACAGTCTACTAATCAGAAAATATAAACATCACAATCATGAATACAATTTAGTCTTGGCACCTAAAAGCAGAACTTCTCAAAATGGGTCAATTAGCAGTTCTATGAGAAAAAAATAGTCCCACTTTTCCATCTTTCAAAGTTGAGGGGTGTTCAACATAAGAATTAAGCAAAAGATTACATGTCTATTAATCATACTTTGAGGACCACCTGGAGGGTGAAGAAAAGTTTCCTTTTTACTGGTATTTAAATGTTTTACAGCTCTTTAATAATAATAAGCAGTTGTGCTCACTAGTATACCCTAGATTAAGTTTTGAAACACAACACTGAGCTTTCCGACAAGGTACACTTTCCCGTACTTGATGCTACACAACATTTTTCATCTTCGTAATTAGGCCACTAATTGCCTCAGAGCACTGTTTATAATTGATGACAGTAACTAAGGTACCTCAGAATCAATGACCAGGTTTCCTTCTGATCGCTGCAAAGTACCTGCATATTTCTGTAACCTGGGAAGGAGGAGGAACAATACCTCGAGTCTAATAATTGCTTACTCAAACTAACAAAAGAAGGGAGGCAAAGGGGGAATGTGAGAAGAGAGAGCACTTTAAATTATTCAGTGTGATTCCCATGCTTGGGAAAACACTGAATTCATGGGATCAGTAGGAGGTATGAATGTTCTCCAGTATAAAGCCACAATATAAAAAGAATTACTGCGTCAAAATGTAAAATTCATTTTCATGTAACATCCAGTTACCTACTAGTACAGGACTGAGGATGGGGCAGGAGCTAATGAGTCCAGGGCTCTATTTCATTCTTAAAAGAAAAAGTGTGATGCTAGAAGAAAGGACTGATTTAGCAGATTGAAACTTAAAAGGATTACCCAGAAGATAAAAGGGGAGGGGGACCTTAACATCCAAAACATATTTCCATAAAATTCTTTTAATTTTTTCCTTTGACCAAGACAGCACAATTTTCTTTTTCCCTGCCTTTCTTTGTCACAATTTCAAAGACAGACTTCAATATAGAAATTCATATGTCCTAAAACAATAGCATTGCAGTATGAACTTTGCCATTCACCCCAAAAAGCGAAACTGTGAAGTCTGATAATTACACACAAACACTGCACCATTCCAGCAGTACCACAGAATCCACAGCTCAGTATTTCATTAGAGGTGGAGACTAAGTGAATGAGAAATCTGAATTTTTTTTTTTAATGGGGTGTCTTTTAATAGTGACAGAAGTCACTATCCCTTTTATACTTCAAGGTTCAACTCACACTTGCTCAGAATCATGTTAATATCAGATCTAGAAGGGGCCCTAGAATCTGTGCAATTACCTAAGTTCACAGATGAGAAAACAAGTAAAAGTTTATATCTAGTTACTGGTAAAGTTAGACTGGAGCCCAATCCTCCTAACTCCCAGTGTAGTACTAGTATTATATCTAGAGGGACATCTCCTATAGTTATAAATAATAATTAAAAATATGGAGCTTTGTGTCAAGTTCTATATTAAGCCATTTTACATGCATATTACATTTAATTCTTTTACAACACTCAGAAAAAGAGTAATACTCTATTTGGCAGATAAAATTGAAAATGATTTGCCCACTCAGGGCTGATTCAAACCTAGGTCTGACTGATTTCTAAATTAAAGTTCAGTCTTATTCTACCATGGCCTACAGGGTCCTGACCCCTCCTACCATTCTGACCTATCTCCTACCACTCACAAAACCCAGTCAACCATCACTCAAGCTCATCCCTACCTCAGGGCCTTTACATGTGCTGAGTGGCCCCTAAACCCACCCCCCACCACCACCCCCAGACCTGTGAGTACTGGTTCTACCCTTTCAAGTCAAATATCACCTCTTCAATCAGGTTTTCCCTAACCACTCAATCTAAAACAGTCCTCAGTCACTCCCACCACTACCTGAAATTATCTTGTATACTAGCTGTCTCCAATTAGAATAAAAGTACCACAAGGACAAAAACTTCCAGAAACGTTCCACCATATTCATTTCTAGACTGCCCAATACACAAAAGAGTACCTGATAAAAGGAGACACTCAAAAAAATTATTTGTTGAATAAAGGAATGAATACCTGTGTCATTAAGAGTTAGTATCATACAATAAGCACTTGATACATACTATTTTTTTGCAGTTGTTTATTGTGAGTAATCTTATCTAGTAAACTTATAATTTTCTGCTTTGGGCAAGTTAATGACTCGACATGGGTTTATATGATCATCTATTTTAAAAAAGCAGTCAAAAGTCTAGAATTCAAATAACTCCCATACTTGGAACGTGATAGGCAGACACTCAAATACTGTATTAAATACTGTATTATTGACCCACAGACCTTAAATTCCTTTAATATTCTCACAACTTTCTACAAAAAAACAAAAAGCAAAACACTACCACCACCAGTGTGTAAAGAAACACATTCTTTCATTTGGCTAGTAATAGAAACTAAAGAGTAACGGCTCTTTCACTAACAGTACACACAGCCTCCCTCTTCTCATGATAGCGCCATTAATTTCTTTTAAGCCAACACCCCATCTGTTTGCTTCAGATTATCTTTTATCATGACCAACGTCAACCTCCAGTTTTCTCTATTTCTTTGACAGGCCTCAGCAGCATCACAGTCCTCACTTGTGGCTTGCTCAAGTTTGTGTTCAACATATCTTCCATGATCTAAAAAACTGTACAATTAGGGCAAGTAGGTCAGTAGCATTCTGGCTGCTATGGCTTTGGAATTCCTACTCCCTTGAGAGCTCTAAAGAGTCATGGCAACACAAAGAGACCTTCCTTCCTGGTGATTTATTTTACACTGCTCCCACTGGCCTGTCAAGCACAGGGTAGGAAACTGGATTGGAGCAGAATTGCCTACTGGCTTGAGTACTGAAGGCCTGGAAAAGTAACTGATACTGTCTGAACGGCTGCCTCCAAAGACTGTCCAAGTCTAGCAGATTTTCACTGTTAAAGACATTTCAACTCCAAACCCATGACCTTGTTGCCAACATAGCAAAAGAGAACATAAAACATGACCAAAGTCCTGGTCAAAAGGGTACTATTCAGATTTATAACTTCAGCCTTCTAAGAAGAATGACGTGATGCAATACTCAAAGAAAATATGTGAGTGTGCATATGCAGGCACATATGGAGGGAGGGGGTGTCTTCAACAGGGTAAGGCTTCTTAATTTTCTAAAATAAAATAACCCACATTTCACCACATTTATTTCATTCCAGAAAAGCGCAGGAACTAAGTGCATTGAAGCATTTAGAGCACATTTTCATGTGAGAAACAATGACAAAAGGCTTTTTTCATACAATACTAAAGTGAGGGGAATCTGAAATTGTTCTGTGGTTATTAGAAAAAGTTGCATTTGATTAGGAAAAAACAACGGTTCTCAACCTGTGGGTCGCAACCCCTTCACAGGGGTCGCCTAAGATCATTGGAAAACACATATATAATTACATATTGTTTTTGTGATTAATCACTATGCTTTAATTATGTTCAATTTGTAACAATGAATTTGGGGGTCACCACAACATGAGGAACTGTATTAAAGGGTCACGGCATTAGGAAGGTTGAGAACCACTGGAAAACATGTATCTTATCTAAATCTTAGTCAAATATTTGTACAAAGTGTGAACGAACTTTCAACTTTCTATATGTAAACAACTTTCTATACAATTTCTTCACACTGGACAAACTGTAAGAACAATTCATTAAGACTTTAAGATGTAGTTCTAGTTTTTCAAGCAGCTTTGTTTTTTTGTGCCAAGATCAGAGAACCAAGCGACTTGCTCAAGGTCATCTGGTCAAGTCAGGTGGGATTAGAATTACTGGTTCCTGCTTTCCAAAAGCCAGCCATAAATCAAACTTTTCTTGGAACTAAGCAGGCCAAAAGGGAAAAACCATTCTCCATTTCCTTTCTTCAATAATCAAAGGACAAAAGAAAAATTAGTTTAAATGGTAGAACTGCAATTAATAAAATTTCATCACTGCATCAAGTATTACCTCTTACCATGCACAGGCAACTCTCTCAAAATTGGCAACATTGAACAATTTGCAAAGGTCAGTAACCTCTATATAACCTTCCCATATGATGGCATCATAAACTTATTAAAATGTTTTTAAATCAGCACTTCATATATGCATCTATAAATAGTTCACGTATCTTCTAAAAAGCTTGGTCAGACTGGAATATGGAAGTACTCTGAGCCCTTAGGTCTTTTCTAAGGTAAAGGATCATAAATAAGTTCAAAGTTTTCTTCAGAACCCTGAAAGGAACAGGGAGATTTCAACAGTGCAGGTAAAATTAGTGATTAAATAAACAAGAATCACTCAGGCTGTGGGGCTGAGAGGACTAGAAAAAGGAGGCATTTTTTTCACCCTATCACCTTCCTCTTCCTTTTTCAAATCTACCATTTCCATCACACTTTCTGCCCCATCCTTTTCATTTCTACTTTTAAACTGCTAATTTAAAAAAAAAATTACTTTTGAATTAACAACAAAAACAGTATGTCCAATGAAACCATATTTTTTAAAATACTATTTGGATTGGGATGGGAATATTAAAGTAGCTAAGAGTACTTTGTATTTGTTACAAATACATTACAGTCATATTTAGTAATTTTCCTCACATCCAATCTCCTCAGTCAAACAGTACCATCACCCCATTTCAGATGACCTCAGGTCCAGGAAAATTTCCCTTTAATCTGTAACTATGAGTCACTGATGTTAAAAGCTGACATTAGATCTCAAAAGTACTAAGTTAATGGCTAGGCTGGGTTACATTATCTGAACAACTTTAAAACTTTTATAACCAACAATGATTTTTCTCATCTCAAATTCAAGTCTACCTATTTCTGAATACAGTTATAAAACATTCTTGGAGTGATGGTTTCTCTTCAGCCCTTGAGCAAAATGTGGCCACAGGGTATATAAAGCAAATCAAAAGCGAGGACTGGAAAAAATTGAACCTGGAAGGAAATACAAGTTTGACACTTTCCATTCTGCCAGAAAACAATTGTCATTACTTGGAAATATATTAGGTTGAGCCATACCAAACTGCCATTATATACAACTGTATTTTCCCTGCAAAAAACAGAAATTTCATATGGTTTGGCCTAATGTTATTTTCTAAACTCATTTTAATAATTATCTCAAATAAGGTCTTCATATCCCAAAGCACATAAAACCGTCTACTGTTCTAGACTGCCTTAACCTTTTGAAAAGTTTTGCCACTTTCCAAACCTGGTCATTTGAAAAATTTAGCTCATTAACAGAAAAGTCAAGTAAAAACCACCAAACAGGCTGAACGTAACCATGTTTTCATGAAACCTAAAACCACCCCACATCCTCTTTCACTAACAGAATTTAAACCCTAAGCAGACCTGCCTTTTAGAAGACTTACATTTAAGGAGACACAATGAAAAAGTTAAGTGCTTGGCAGCCTTTTCAGTTATTAGTAATAAAGGAATCTAAGCATGGTAAGCATTAGTAATAAAAGAATCTAAGCAGTGAACTGGGGTTCCACTGACCTAAAAATCTACCACTAAGGAATTTTAATTAAGTTGGTAAGTTCCATTTCTGTTGGAGAATTTGGCTTCTAATTCTTCTAATCAAAAGGGGGGTTGCAATCCCTGTGGGATACATTTTTCCATTTAGATATGGCTGATTTACACACCCACAGCAGAAATAACCTGTCACCTTCACAAAAGGGGTTATGGTTCCCAGACTGCCTCTAGGTCCAAATCCATCATTTCACACCCATTTTTATCAGAGTCTAATATCCAACATGCTAATGAACTACTCTCAATGAATTCTATTAATTACTCAACATGTTCCTGTTCTACCAAAATTCCTATCTACTGGATGCTTTTCCTAGGACACCTTATCAACTGTTAGGGCAATCTGATGTTGCCTGTTCTATCTTCCTAGACCTAGTGATAGTATAAACCATCAAGTGAAATATGCTTTTAAAAAAAATCAGGAGAGAATCTCCTGCTCGTCTCTATTTAGCTAGGTCAGTGTTGATAGGTCAACAGGCACTAGTCACTACTACAATCCTACCAGGCATTTCTCTGTAATTTATTAAACCATCAACCTTTTCCTAACATCCAAATAATCCAGACTTTTTCTAGCAGAATTTACTCTTCCTGCCCCACCCTCAACATCTCCTGATCATTTTTCACCCTAAACTGAAGTTTTCCTCTAGCACCCCAAGGTGATGCCAAGTCAGGGCCAAACACATTCCTGAAACCTTCCATCTACTCCCTTCTTTCTAAAGTTTTGGGGTTTTTTTTGTTTTTTTTTGTTGTTGTTGTTGTTAATGAAAACTATGCATCAGGTACAGTGACAAGTGTTTTAAAAGGAAATGTATCTACTCCCATCCTTCAAACCCTATGCGTTTAGGACCCAGTATCCCATTTTACAGAGGAGAAAAACTGAGGTTGAAGAACTAACTCAAGGTCATACAGGCCAGGGACTCAGATCCAAGTCTGACCTCAAGGTCCTCTGACCTTAACCCTCTTGCTATAGTTGCTACTAATCTCTGGTCACGTCCTGGAGGTCTGCTCTGTGGTCCTATAAAGTCTTGGGCAGGGTTCCGTTTCTCCAGTGGCTGTCTTGCCTTTAAAGGACATGCCTTTGTGAAGAATGAGTAACCGTCCCATCTCTTCTCCATTCTCCTCCTTCCCACCTGACACCACTTCCCCAAGGCCCTTATCACGTCTCCTCCTCTAGGGCCAGAGTAAATGTCCCCTCTGACCCCAGGGCAGGCACCAGAGAATCCTGAAGGGCCGCCTTCTACCGTCAAGCCTAGGAGAGGGCAGAAGTGAAAGAAAAAAGAGAGGCGCCCACAGCATCTGAAGTCCACGCTCGGGAGGAAACTGTGGCAGGGGCCCGGAGAAGGGTGTGAGGTTTTGAGCCGTGGTGGTGGGTAGTGAGGGGTGTTAGGGCAGAAGGGGTGGGGGGGGGGGGGGAGTGACAAGTGTGCCCTTGGGGGTGGGCGGGGCGGGGGTGGGGCGAAGGCAGGGAGCCGGCCAGGACGCTCACTCGGTCAGCGGATTGAATGGGGAGTGGACGTCCCTACGGGAAGGGGGTGCCGCCGGGCAAGGAAAGGGATCGGGTCACCGGGGAGAGAACGCGTGCGTGGGGAGCAGGACTGGAGGTGGACGCAGAGGGGAAAGTGGAGGGAAGAAGGGGCCGGGTGATGAGCAGGAAACGGTTTAGTCACGGGGAGGCGGGAGGGGGAGGATGGATGGCCACCAGGAAGGTGGGGCGCCTCCAGAACCGCGCACTAGACGAGGGGTCTCGCGGTTCCACGAGGACCCGCGGGCGGGCCGGGGAGGTCGGGGTGCCCGGAATGCCCGGACCGGGGGCTGGAGGGGACCCCGGGGCAGGAGGCGCGGGAGTTCTGGAGCCGAGAAGCGGGAAGGGAGGGTCCCGGGGCGGTGAGGGCGGGAAAGGGGGCGTCCCGGCCCGCAGGAGGGCGGCGTGAAGGCGCGTCGCGCTCGCACCGGGATGGGGTTCGGAGGGCAGCCGGCGGCGGGGGTGGGGAGGGAGTTTCGGGGCGCAGAGGGCGGGAACGTCCTGGCGTCCCCCGAGGGTCAGGCCGGGGTCCCCGTAGCTTTCTGTTTTCCAGCGCCGGGGATCCAGCGAGGACCGGGGTTCCCCTAGGACGAGGCGGGGGTTCCCGGGGTCCCCTCGAGGCCACAGCGGCACCCCCCGTTCCCGTCTCACCTATGCCGGGCGCCACATAGACGAAGTAGAGCAGCGAGGACGAGAGCGAGAAGAAGAAGAGCGCGGCGATCAGCGAGCGGCGCGGCAGCCGCAGCAGCCCCCGGCGGACGCGCATGCTGCAGCCGGCGGCCGCCCGAGGGCCGGGCCGGGCCTGCTCCCGCCGCTTCCCGTCCGCCGCCTCCTCGGCCTCCGCCGCCGCCGCCGCCTGGGCCTCGGCCACCACCTCCCGGGTCTCGCCGGCCGCCGCTCTCAGCCGCCTCGCCGCTCCCAGCCGCCGGCCGCCGCGGGCCGGGACACATGAAGGGAGCAGGGGCCGGAGCGGCCCGGAGGGAGCGCAGCGGCGGGGGCGGAGCGGGGGCGGGGCGGGCGGCGGGGACGGGGCGGGGCCAGCGCCGCTGGCCCCGGAGCCCAAGACCCGCGAGCGCGCGCGCGCTGACGCCCGGCCCCGCCGCTGACCGGCGGCCCGGGGAACGGCGCCAGATGGCGACAGCCCCTCTCCGGGCGCGGCCACCGCCCAGGCTTTCGGGGAGCGTTGCTCCAGTGCCCGTTGGCCCCGCGCTTGGGCACCCCCAGCTCGGGAGCCCGAGGGGCCATCTGCAAGGTCTGAAGCGCCTGGTCGCCTAGGGCCGCACAGGATCTGGGATTGTAGACCCGGGAGCTCGCTAGACGCTTTCATTCATTCACCCATTCACTCATTCATTCAGTTCTCCATGTATGGATGCCAGACATATGCCAGGCGCCGTTCTTGATGCTGGGGAGGCTACAAAGAACAACACAGACAACGTCAGTGTCTTCTTGGAACTTGCATTGAAAAAGAAACAGGTCGATTCATAATACCTGGTACTGATAAGTGATATGAACACAAGAAAACAGGAGGCAGGCCAGTGGGGTCAAGGAAGGCCGAACTGAGCAGGTGACATGAACTGAAACATAAAAGAGTGAATAGCAGGTGCAGAGGCCTGAGGCTAAAAAGCCTGATCCGTCCCCAGGTTGACTCCAGTACGATAGGGAGAGCGCAGGGATGAGGCTGGAACTCTAAGCAGGGTCCACACCCCGCAAAATCATAAGGAGTGTCATGATAACAGTGATCAATCATAAGGCGTGTCATGATAACATTGATCGATATAAAGACATGCTTAGAGATGCCTGGTTTTACTTATCTCATTACATCCCCCCAGCATCCCTAAGATATGCACTCATTATTCCCATTAGAGGCCTGGTGCATGAAATTCGTGCACAGTGCGGGGGGGGGGGGGCGGGGGGGGCCCCTCAGCCCGGCCTGCACCTCTCCAATCTGGGACCCCTTGAGGGATGTCTGACTGCCAGTTTAGGCCCAATGTGGGATCTGGCCTAAACCGGCAGTTGGACATCCCTCTCACAATCCGGGACTGCTGGCTCCTAACTGCTCGCCTGCCTGTCTGCCTGATCATCCCCTAACTGCTCCCCTGCTGGCCCGATCACCCCCAACTGCCCTCCCCTGCCGGCCATCTTGTGATGACGTCGTGTGACACCACCTAGGCTTTTATTATATAGGATGGTTAAAGAAGAAGGAGAAAGAGAAGGAGATGATGAAGGAGGAGGAGAAGGAAAAGGAAACTCCTAGAAGGAGGAGCAATTCACCCAACCCTAAGGGCTCAAATCAAAATTGACGTGTCTCTTGGGGGGGATGAGGACACATTTGTAATACCTTAACTAATAAAGAATTTAAAAAATAAAAATAAAAAAATACAAAATTGACGTGTCTCCCCAGGCAGATACTTGATCACTAGGTTGTAACTGCCTCAGCATTCCATTTGGCCCCTAATTCTCATTTTGCAGGCAAGTTGATATCCTACTTGATAGGATAGTGTGAGACCATAGTCAAAACATCACTTTTCAATCCGCCCAGGCCAGAAGATCTCAAAGGTAGAGAAACTCACGGCCAGGGCCAGTAGAACCAGCCCCAGCTTCAAGAAACTGACAGCTGAATTGAGGAGGCAAGTGTTCCCTGTGTAGACACATCTGAACCTGGGGGGGACTGTCTTGGAACGCCAGAAGCAGTCAGGAGTAGAGAGGATTTTCCAGGTATTCTGTGAGAACTAACGATAGTCTGCATTAAATTCCTAAATTTGATTTATACTTTTCACAGTGTTTCTTTGATCCTTTAAGTGAGGGCTGTAGAACCAGGCTGCCCAGGTTCTCTGACTCCCAGCTCTTCCATTCTTACCTGAATCACCTTAGGCAGGTAACTTAACTTCTCTGTGCCTCTCAGTAAAATGGGGGATGTTATTAGTAACAACTGCATCAGGTTGTTGTGAGGATTTGAGTAATATGTGCAAAGCCTGGCACACATACTAAATGCACATAGCTCTCACCAGCTCCAACAACCCTGGGGGATGAGATGGGAGAGAAGAGGCTTAAATAACGAAAAAGAAAAGCAGATGTGGGTTGACTCAGACTGATGTGGGCTCAAATCTTGGCTTGACCTCAACTGGCTGTATGACCTTGAGTAAATCACTAACCCCTCTGAGCTATTTGTTATCTGTGAAATGGTGTGGAATAAGCGAGAGAGCAGAGGCAAGGCCCTAGACCCGAAATAAGCTGACCTGAACCACTTTTTGTTTGGCCCACACATCGGCCTCTCCCCTACCATCTCTTCAGTAAACATTTTCAAACATACAGAAAGCTTTGAATAATAGTACAAGGAACACTCTCCATCTTGATTCAACAATCATTATCATTTTTCTAGTTTTATCTATCTGTATTTATATGTACAATTTCTTGCTGAGTTATTTAAAAGTAAGTTGCTGCCTTAATGGTATTTCATGTCTCAATACTCCAAAAATCCTAAGAAAAAATGCATTCTTCTAAGTAAACACAATAATATCTTCACGCCAAAGAAAATGATCAATCATGTCATAATATCCTACAAAATATGGTTCATTCCCAAATTTCCCCATTTTAAAAAGAATGTCTTTTATGGCTGTTTATTTTTCAACAGTACCAAATCAAAATTTACACACTGCACTTGGAATTATTTCTAATATTTGTTTATCTACAACAGTCCCTCTGTCTTTATTTTGTCATAATTTCCTCCCAACACTTTATTTAAAACATTTTAAACCTATAGGGAAGTTGCAAGTATGCTACAATGAACACCCATCTAACCACCATGCAATGTTGCTTTGTTGAATTGAGCTAGTAATAGGTCAATTGGACTTCCATTTGTAAAAGAAAAGACTCTTCGCTGCTACCTCCCACTTTCCACAAAAGCAATCCAAGGTGCGTTGTAACTCTAAATATGAATTATCAAATACAAAAGCTCTTAGACAAAAACATAGAATATCTTCATGCCCTGGGAGTAGGTGAAGACTTGTCAGAGGACACAAACACAAACCAAAAGGGAAAGATTTGACAGAACGGGCTATATTCAATTAAGAATTTCTCTTCATCAAAAGACACCCTTATGGGGGGAAAAATGGGCAGCAAAGTAGGAGAAGAAATAGAAACATAGAGAGAGGTGAAAAAGAGCTCATAGCCAAAATATTATAAAGAGCAACAATCCAATAAGGAAAAGAGAGGGGAGAGCAAGCAAAAGACACATGCGCATCTCATAAAAGAAGATATCCAAATGGCCAATAGCATATGGAAAGGTGCTTACATCTTTTGAAAAATGCAAATAAAAACCACTCCTCAATACCATCTGTTGTCAGCTGGTTTTGAGAAAAAGGTGGGGCACTTGGGACCAGCCTTGAGGAAGTCCAACTTTGAATGGCAGGGGAGAGAGTGTGACTGCCAGGAAGGCTCAGGGGAAGGAGGCAAAGCCAGGAAGCTGTTGCTCTGGGAGTGGAGGGAAGAGATGCTTTTGTAAATAAGCCAAAGGTGGCTCGCCACTGGTCCCAGGAGCCCTCTATCACTTGCACATCTGGGAAGTGACATCACTGGACTGACTTCTACAGTATGCTGGGAGGTGGAAAGGTCTCGGGGACTTGTGTACCTCTGACCATGCTGGGACAGGGAAAAAGATCTGGTCCCTTTGGTTGATATAAAATGGGCTCCACTTAGGAAGGGATGGTGAGGATCTAGCCAACTCAAAACAACCAATGTCCTCTACAGTTGGATTTCCTCACCATCGACCTCTCCCTTAGCCTAGGTGAGCAAGGAATTCCTCTGTTCCCCTAAGAAAAGAGATGGGCAGGCCTTCCCACATCTGGACTATCTACTGCTGACCAATCTCTACTCATGTCCTGTCTGAAATAACAAGGCATTGAAAAAGATAGTTGTTGTTGTTTTTAATGGAAGGAGGGCAAAAAGATGTTGGGGGTTAGTGTCCCTACCTCAAATTCTTCCTTCCACATTCCATTTCCAACTCACTCAAGCCTGTATTTATGCATTTGTTCATTTATTCATTTACTATTCAGTTCATTAGTCAAACAAGCTCGCTGCACTTTTACCTCTGCTCAAAAGTTATTTCTTCCATGAGACCTTTCCTCTAAAATATCTTCCTTCTTCCCATCCCAGAACACTCTATTCCCTTACCCAGTTTTTTTTTTCAGAGCACTTTTTATCCTCACATTTATATTATATACTAGAGGCCCAGTGCACAAAATTCATGCATGGGGCGCGGAGAGGGGGGGAGGGCCCTCAGCCTGCCCTGCACCCTCTTCAATCCAGGATCCCTCTTGCAATCCAGGACTGCTGGCTCCTAACCACTTGCCTGTCTACTGTCTTGATCACCACCTAACTGCTCCCCTGCCGGCCTGATGGCCCCCAACTGCCCTCCTCTGAATGCCCCTAACTGCCTCTACCTCGGCCCCCACCACCGTGGCTATGTCCAGAAGGAAGTCAGATGCTCAGAAGATGTCTGGTCTCCCTATCTAATTAGCACATTGACCTTTTATTAGTATAGATAAGATGTATGTTTCTTTGTTTGTTTTCTGTCTCCCATATCAGAACATAAGCTCATGAGGTCAGGGATTTTGTTTCATTCTCTGCTGCATCTTTGCATCTAGCACAGTGCCTGGCACTCAACAGGTGCTCAATAATTGTTGAAGGAATGCCAAAACAATATTAGGTGTGCACCAAGCATAGGCAGAGCATAGCAAATGCAGGGGTGGTTCTCGCAGCCAGTGACAGGATGAACAGGAAAGTGAGTAACTGGTACAGTGCCATGAGGGCAGGACTCCTGTGGCAGGCAGTCAGGGAAGGTGTCCAGTGAGATTCTAGATGGTCTTTGAAGGGGAAGTGAAACAGGCTTGCTCAAGAACACTGAGAGGAGGCCGGCCTGGCTGGAGCAGCAGGTCCCTCCAAGGAAAAGGAAAAGGGGAGGGTTGAGGCAGGGGTGGGAGGCCTGACCCTGTGGCTCAGCCAAGGCCCCGGAGTCAGAAAGATCTGGTGACTAACCAGTCCTGCCTCTGTGATCTCGGCTGGTTATTTCACCCCTCAGAGCCTCCATTTCTACATCTGTAAAATGGGGATCATACCATTCCTTTCTCCTGGGGTTGCCGTGAGGATTTAAGATAACATCTATAAAGTGTCTGCCATGTAACAGGCGCTCAATCAATGGGAGCTTTCGCTATTCTTACACGTGTTCCTGTGGACCACAGGGAGCCCTTAAAGGTTTTAGAGGAGGGGAGTAGTCTAAAGCAAGTGAGGTCCCTTGGAGAAATGCCAGGAGAGCACAAGTTGGGCCTTGTGTGTCCTGCCCACACTTTCAAACTCTACTGGAGAAGTTTCCAGGCACCGGTCTTGAGGAAGCCATTGCACAATCCATAAATACTAATCACCAGTAGTGTGATAACATCACAGAGCAATGACTGCCTCAGTTCAAACTCCCAGAGGCAGTCAGCAGATAAAGATCACTGACATGAGCATAACTGCTCTCCAGGTCCCAGGAGCCTTACTTAGCATTAAGTGCTTCCATGCCAGAAATGCCAATTAACTGTGCATTGACTATGAGGTTCATCCTTCTAACCTCCAGGCAGGCAGTGGTTAAGCACCGCCTTTTCGAGGAAACTGATGCTCAGAGCAGAAGTGACAGGCATCACTATCCGCCAGCAGCTTTAAGAACCAGTGTGCCCAAAAAAATTCAAAAAAAGAACCAGTGTGTCCTTTGCCACTGTTTTCTCTCGACCATGATAAGCATCAATTTCCTGAAGAAACTTGCTCAATTCCATCTGGCCAGTGATGAACATGTAGTATGTTCTGTTTTGAGCCTCTAAAATATAGGGGCTGTTTGTCAATACTGCCAACCTGGCTTATCCTGACTGATCACAAATATACTCTTCTGTAACTTGCTTTCTCTTGACATTATTTTTCTAAGATGTATCCACAATCAAACATGTAGCTTAAGTTTATTCATTTTCCCTCCTGGATAGTATTTCAGCATATAATTAGGCCACACTTTTTAAATTCCTTTTCTCCTGATGATGTCTAATTAGGTTATATCCAATATTTCACTATTATTGATTAGGTTATATCCAATATTTCACTATTACTGATCCTTAGCTACAATTCAAAATCGAAAATATCTGAAACCTAAAAGTTTTTTCATAATTTATTTGGCAGCAAGACCTGACCTGACCTGACCTGAACTTTTTGTTGTTGTTGTTAATCCTCACATGAGGATATTTTTTCCAGGGCTTTTCAGAGAGAGTAGAAGGGAGGGAGGGAGGGGAGAGAAAGAGAGAGAAAAACACCTATGTGTCTCTCACAACAACTGGTTGCCTCCTGCACACACCCTGACTGGGGGCAGGGATCAAACCTGAAACCCAGATACGTGCTCTTGACCAAGAATCAAAGCTAAGACCCTTCTGTGCTCAGGCTGACACTCTGACCATTGAGAAACACCAGCCGGGGCCTGACCTGAACCTCTTTAGTGTCAAAACTGGGCCTTGGTAGACAGAAAGCTACCTGTAATCTTTGCCACACTTATTGTGAATATACATAAGCTGAAGGAAATATTCAGATTTCTTGCTTACAGAGTGTTCCATCCTTCTCAAGGAGTGTTTTTTAAATATTCCATGTGTGTACCATATTACCTTCAAAATTCTGAGATTTTCTAAATTGCAAAACACATCTGGCCGCAAGGGGTTTGGATAAGGGATGGAGTACAAACTGTCTGCAATAGTTCACTGCAATGAACACCTGTGGCAGAATCTTTCCCCAAGTTGGCCTCAACAATGTTTCCCAACTCCATGCTCTTCTAGAACTTTCTTTAATTCCCCTACCTTTGAATCTGGGTGGGATTGCGAATCACTTACAGTCAATGAAGAGAAGTGGAAATGACACTACCCAGGTTCTGAAGTAATGCAGCTTCTGACTTGTTGATTGGTCGTTAGCTACCATGCTGTGAGGAAGCCCAGGCGCTCTGGTCAGTGGCCTCAGCAGAGATCCCAACTGCCAAGTCATCCTCAACCTTCAAGTCTCCGCAGCAAAGGTCCAGAGCAGCTGTCTCCACGGCGCCCTCTCCAAATCCATGAGCATAACAAAATGGTTATGGTTTATGCCACTTAGTTCGGAGCGGATGTTACTCAGCAATAATAACTGAAATGGGGGCCTTCTGTGTGTATCCTGTGCATCAGGGCAAGAATTTCTCCAGAACACATGCACACAAGAATGGATTTGATGAGTGATAGGGTGTGCACGTCTTCCGCTTAACAGACTGTTTCCAAATTGTTCTCCAAAGTGGATGTACCAATTTACATTCCCTGCAGCAGTGAGTGAGGGGTCCCATGGCTTCCTGCCTCTCCCACAGTTGCTATGGTCAGACTTTTCCAGGGTTCTGACCCTCAGCCACAAAACCCCTCTGAAGCGAGAGTAAGATATGAGGAACTGGTTTAAAAGAGTTGGCCAGATTTGGCACATGGGCTATAGTTTGCTAAACCTGCATTAAAGAATGTCTTTATTTTATCAACATATTTATTAAAGGTTATTGAGTTTAGTACAATCAGTTAGTACCTTGATTTTTACTTTGTATTGAAAAATTATTTTTATAAGCTACCACCTTTCCGTATATCCTGTTTGCTTCCTTCACTATATTAAGCTTCCTGGAACATAATTTTTACCATGTCATTCTTCCACCTCTAAAACTTTGGTGGCTCCATACAACTTAAAGAACAAAGTCCATGTTTCATTTCATCTTTAAGACCTTCCGTGACTTGGCCATGACTCTTTGCATCTCTGACTTCTCGTCAACATGAAAGTTGGGATGTAGAGTAAACATTTCAAATAAAAAGTGAGGGATGTAGTTAGTAACATTCCATGATTCTGTATCTCAGCTGCTTTAGTCAACATTCCATGATTTTATACCATAGGGGGCTCAGTCAACATTCCATGAGTCCATACAGCCAACATCCCATGATTCTATACATAGGGGGCTCAGTCAGTTACACAGAAGAAGGGGGTTCAGCTAACATTCCTTGAATTGAAAATTCTTCCAGAGGAGGAAGCTTTGTCAATATTCCATATTGATACGCAAAGAGGCTCTGCAAACATTTAATTGTTTTATATACAGGTGTTCTGCAAATAGTGCAAGATTCTGGCCACAAGAAGGAACTCTGAAAGCAGTCCATGATTCTGTATACATAATAGTGTTCCTCACAAACAGTTCATAATTCTTTTTTTAAATATATTTTATTGATTTTTTTTTACAGAGAGGAAGGGAGAAGGATAGAGAGTTAGAAACATTGATGAGAGAGAAATATCCATCAGCTGCCTCCTGCACACCCCCTACTGGGGATGTGCCTGCAACCAAGGTACATGCCCTTGACCAGAATTGAACCTGGGACCCTTTAGTCCGCAGGCCAATGCTCTATCCACTGAGCCAAACAGGTCAGGGCAGTTCATAATTCTTTATACAGAAAAGTTGTTCGTACACCCTAAAATTCTATACACAGGGAATATCCTGTAAACATTTTATGATTTTATATATAGGAGAAGACTTTACAAATATTATATAATTCTATAGATAGAAAAGGACTATGTAGATCTTCCTTGGTTTTCCAATGTGCTGTGCAAACAGTTGGTGATCCTAGGAAGGGCTCTGCAAACAATTAATGAGCCTACTCAGAAGGTGTTCATTACCTTGATTCTATCTAGAACAGGGGTGCTTTGTAAATATTCCATGGTACCAAACATAGGAAACTGCCAGTTTATGAGTCTACAGATAGAAGGGTGTTCTATAAATATTCCTTGATTTTACACAGAGGAAGGGATAGTGCAAACAGGCCGTGACTGTGCACACAATATGGTATTCTGCAAATATCTTGTGATTTTATATGTAGAGGATTCAGAATACATTCCAGATTTCACACAGATGAAGGGGTCCAGCAAATACTCCTTGATTCTGCCGAGAGAACAAAAATTCTCTGTAAAAATCCCTCGATGTCACATACAAGGTGAAGATTTGAAAGCAGGTCTTGATTTAATGCACAGGAAGGTGCTTGGCAAGTGCGTGAAGAGTCTGTGAGTTGTAGGGGGCTGGGCAAATCTGGTCTTATGAAGGAAAGTTAGGGACTGGGCGACAGTTTTAGCAATGGACACCATACCAGAGCCCGAGTTTCCAAATATTTCAAATGCACATAAGGATATTTGAGACCTTAAAAATAATTACCCCAAAATATAAAATGGAAGCTGCAAAAATTGAAATTAATCAATGTTTAATAAAAATATCTACAAATATATGCCCAGCTGGCATGGCTCAGTGGTTGAGCATCGACCTATGAACCAGGAGGTAACGTTTCAATTCCTGGTCAGGGCACATGCCTGGGTTGTGGGCTCAATTTCCAGTAAGGGGCATACAGGAGACGGCCTATCAATAATTCTCTCTCATCATTGATGTTTCTATCCCTCTCCCTTCCTCTCTGAAATTAATTATATATATATATATATATATATATATATATATATATATATATATATATATAACTTTATGTATATATAATAACTATATATATAAAGTTATAATGCTAGAGGCCCAGGAAGATTTTTTAAATGGCCCTGGAAACTAGAAAGTTCCCATCGGTAGGTCAGAGAATTCTCATATCCAAGCCCATGTTGCTCCCATCCAGTCCAGCTCCTGAACAGAAAGCTGACTTTTCAAAGCTGGACTCCGTTCATTCACTGTTGGGGTGAGAAAATATTCCAACTCCCAAGAGACGGACAGGGCTCCAAATATCACCCACTGATTGGAAGGAAGGCTGCCCGTGTCGGCAACTGGGAAAGCCAATTAGCCAAGGACATTATGTTGTGGCAGGTGTCTGGAGGAATCAGATATTGTCATGATCTCAAAAAAGAAAAACAGCTGTTTCTGCTTCTTCCCCCTCGCTCCCTGTATGCATCCCCTGAGTCCCAGGGGAGGGCTTTAGCCAGCAGCATTGCTATAAGCAGAGCAATGGGGGCCAGAGAGGAGCTGTAGCCACCGCTAAGCCCCAGGGCCACAGGCAGGAATGAGGAGTGTTGATCAAAGGAGGTGGGAGAAAATCTGAGTCTAGGTCTTAACATCTCGAAACCCAGACATAATGAATCAACCCACGTGACAGCAAATGTAATATTGCCTTGAGCTAGAGGCCACAGGATGGCAGAGGTTATAGCTATGTTTCTCAATTTTCTTAACCCATACCCCATTTCAATGAACAGAAAAGCTTTTCTGTCTCCTTTGGCACTACTTTAGATTTCAAAAATTTTTTTCTTCAAAAACTCTTAAATGATTAAAGGAACATATAAAAGAATATCTTTATAACCTTGGATAAAAAAGGATTTCCTAAACCAGGTACAAAAAGCTAAACTATAAAGGAAAATATTAATAAATTGAACTATATCAAAATTGAATATTCCTATATGACAAAAGACCCCACAAAAGGAAAAGACAAGTGACAAGCCGAGAATATATTCACAACCAATATACAAAGGAATTAAACCCAGGATTTATAAAGAACTCTCACAGACCAATAAGGAAAAAAAAATGACAATCACCCCAATGAAAAGGGACTAAAGGGTTTAAAAAAGCATTTCTGTGAGAAGAGAAAACCCAGAGGGTCCATAAACACGTGGAAAAAAACCCAGTCTCATGATTAATCAGGAAAACGCAAATTAAGACCAGAGTCAGGTGCTGTTTTACATTCAGAGATGGACAGAAATCCTACTTCTGGATGTGTGCTCCAAAGAAATTCTGGCAAGTGAGCAGAAGGAGGTATTCATAAGGGTGATCACTGCAGCACTGAGTGTAACAGGGAAAAGTTACAAGCAACCTAAATTCCATTGTGAGAGGAACAGGCTAATAAAATGGGGTTTTATCAGTCACATGATGTCATAGGATGCAGTAGCTAACAGCAAGCAACAAAATGAGACACAAAGTAGGATAACACTTGACTGTAGTGTGAAACATACAACCAATGACATTATAAGAAAATATGAAAGACTTTCTATGATTCAAAGTCCAGAAGCCATAAAACATTGATATGTTTGACTACCTTAAAAAAAAATGATGGTGAAAGAGAGTGTGTGAGAGGAGATGGGGGAGAAAAACTACCATGTGCAAAGTCAAAACACAAAATGACAAATCAGGAAAAAATTCTTGTAATTCATACCACAAAGAGCTAGCTACTCTTCCTCATGCAAGAAGAGCTCTTAGAGACAGATGAGAAAAATAAATAGCAACCCAATAGAAAAATGAACATAGAATGTAAACAGTTCATAGAAAAGGGAAATCAAGTGGCTGTTAAGCATACGTAAAGTTGAGTTGTGCAGCCTCTCTCATTCTAAGAAACGAAAATTACAGGAACCAACATGTCCCGTCTATCCATCACATTGTCAAAGTCCCAGAAGCTTGATAACATGCTGGGTGATAAGAGTTTTGAGGCAATGGGCACCTTCACAATTCCTGGAGGGGTGTAAATTGCCCCAACCTCTCTAGTGGCAGTTTGGCAAAATCTATCAAAATGATAAATACATATACCTTTTCTGAAAACTTGTCCTCAGAATAACCCTGAATATGTGTGAGATGACATTTGTATGGAATTATTTATTGCATGGGGCATAATAGCAAAAGAAAAAAAAACTATAGAATGTACAACCAAGAATGAATGTACAACCCTACGGCAAACTATAGACTTTGGGTGATAATGATGTGTCAACATAGGTTCATCCTCGGTAAAAAATGCACCATTCTGGTGAGAAATGGTGCATGTTGATAATGAGGGAGACTGTGGATGTGTAGGGGCAAGGAATATGGGGGAAATCTCTATACCTCCCTCTGAATTTTGTTGTAAACCTAAAATTGCACTAAACACACACACACACACACACACACACACACACACACACACCCCTCAAGAGGGACAACTAAGTAATTTTTTTTTTTAATTATTGGGTCTGGCTGGTGTGTCTCAGTGACTGAGTGTTGACCCATGCACCAGGAGGTCGCCAGTTCCATTTCTGGTCAGAGCACAAACCTGGGTTGCTGACTTGATCCCTGGTGGGGGGGTGTGGTTGGCAGCCTATCGATTTTGATGTTTCTCTCTCATTGATGTCTCTATCTTTCTCTCCTGCTCACTTCCTCTCTCTCTAAAAGAAATAAAAACTTTAAAAAAAATTATTGGATGAATTAGTGATAGAGTTGAGACTGAGGGTCACCTATAACTAAAACAAATCGCAATCCATGACCAGCAAAGTGCACCCAGGAAAGACAGAGTGGGCTGGGAAAAAACATATCCAAACACGTCCTTCCTTTGATCAACACTCTTCCATAGGTTCCTATTGCCCTCAAGAAAAAATCCAAATATCCTTACATGTGTGCCAGGCCCTGCATGAAGTGGTCTCTGTCCACCTCTCTCACTCCTCACCATTTTCCACTCAGTTCCTTTTCTTGGGAGTATGGACCTCACTGCTATCCCTTATGTCCCTCGGATGAGACATTTCCCACTCACTCAGACCTCAACTCCACCAGGAAGCTTCAGTTGTCCGGGTTACAGCTCACAGACGCACCCCGGGGAGGTGCTGAGCTGTCAGGGCGGAGCAGCCGGGTGAACACCTGGAGTGAGAGGGAGTAGGAGGAAGGAGAGCAGAGGTAAAGTGGGTGGTGGCCATCACAGAAGGCTTTGTTGATTCTAGTGAGGCTATTACAAAGAATGAGCTTGGAGCCAGGAGCAGGTTTTTGGTCTGATTGAGGATTCTCTCGGTTTCTGGGGAGTAGCTGATTAGGACAGAAGCAAGAAAACCCAACATCCTCAATCACAATTAATCCTCACTTGGCCCATGCACCCAGAACTCATGCATGGACTGTTTTAAACAAGCACAAGCCTCTCTGTCTTCTGTTTATATTCTAATTGACTGCAAACAGCAGGCACTGAGGCATGGTGGAAAGACCGAGAGCTCTGGAGGCTGGTCTCTGGGTAGTAGCCCAGCCTCTTTACCTAATAATCTGGTTATTTAGTTTGTTGGAATCTCGGGGTTTTATTCATCTGTAAAATGGGCTTGATAAATTGTACCCACCTCCACAGAGTTGTCATGAGCATTAAATGAATTATTCCACAGAAAGAAGGCCCGGAGCATGGTCAGTGCTCAATCAATACTGGCTATGTTACAAAGTGTCAATCTGCACTACTGTTAACAGGAATTTCTCAGGAATTCTGTGTTGGTTTGGCCTGGGTGCACAGAGAGCCCTCAGGCAAAGTTTTGCTGGAAATTCCAGTCATTGCTGACTAGGGGAGAGGGGTTCTTCCCACCCCCTCGCCTCCCCCCATTCCTCTCTGCAGAACCTTTACATGTTAAACACCCCCAAAGGGCTCCAGTGATCCCTGGGCTTCCTGGACAGGTGCAGAGACTTATGGAAGCATCCAACCACAGGACAGAGGGGCCTCAGAGCCCACGTCTAATGCACGTTGGGATAAATAAATGGGGGACCAGAATGGTTAAGGCACAGGGCACACGAGGTAGGGACAGGACCGGGTCAGGAATCCAGGTTTTCTCTCTCCAGGGTTAAGGTACTTCTATTTCCTTCTATAAATGTTTAATTACACAAGAAAAGCAGTCTCCTCATTTAAAAAAAATAATGCAGGTAAGTAAAAAAAATGTCTTTAATGATCACCCTTGTGCCATCTGCCAATATTCTTTTTTTTTTTAAATATATTTCTTTATTGATTTCAGAGAGGAAGGGAGAAGGAGAGAGAGAGAGAGAAACATCAATGATGAGAGAGAACCATTGATTGGCTGCCTCTTGCACACCCTCTACTGGGGAATGAGCCCACAACCCAGACATGCGCCCTCGGTCAGAATCAAACCTGGGACCCTTCAGTCCGCAGGCCGATGCTCTATCCACTGAGCCAAGCCGGCTAGGGCTGCCAACATTCTTTATCCATATCCCCGGCTCTATTTTTCACCAAAGCACTCATTTCTACTTGACACAGCACCCACTGGACGCAGAACGCCAACAGGGCAGGGATTTGTGCCATTTTTTATTCATAATTGTGGTCCCAGTGTGAAGATAGTGCCTGAAACAGAATAAGTGCTTTTTACCATTTGGCATTTTTATCCATCTGTACCAGCACCACCCAGTAAAAAGTTCCACAGTGATGAAGAGACTCTATATCTGCACTGTCTAATCCACTAGCCCAGTGGTTCTCAACCTGTGGGTCACGACCCCTTTGGTGGTTGAACAACCCTTTCACAAGGGTCGCCTAAGACCATCCTGCATATCAGATATTTACATTACGATTCATAACAGTAGCAACATGACAGTTATGAAGTAGCAAGAAAAATGAATTTATGGTTGGGTCACAACATGAGGAACTGCATTTAAAGGGCCAGAAGGTTGAGAACCACTGCACTAGCCACTAGCCACGTGTGGCTATTGGACACCTGAAGTATGGCTGATGCCCCCAAGGAGCTGGATTTTAAATTTTATTTCATTTTAATTAATTTACATTTAAATGTGACAGCTGTACCCGACGGTGCTGTATACATTACTCGGAGACTGTTTTGCATTTTTACGTTTTACATAAATTTTCATGCTTTGTGTATGCTTCTGCTTCTAGCTTATTTTTCACTGAACACTGTACTTTGGAAGTCTTTTTATATCAGGCCAGATAGATCTGCTTCATCCTTTATAACTGCTGCCTGGAATTCCATAGTGTAGGTATGCCATAATTTGCTTAGCTATTCTCTATTGAGAGACATTTAGATGGTTTTCAACCTGTCACTATTGAAAATAGTGCTGTAATTAATATTACTATTCACATCTTCTTGGACACATATATGACCTTTTCTCTCTGGTGAATATCAATAATAAAGTTATTGTTATTATCATAATCACTTATATTTATTGAGCCTTTATTATGTGCCAGACATTGTACTATGCCATTTACAATGATTCCATTCTTATTACAGTCTAATAAGGGAAGTTTTATTATTACCTCCATAGTACGAATGCAGAAACTGAGGCACACAGAGACTCAGTAATTTGCCCCAAATCACACAGCCAGGAAGGGCAGAGTCAGGATTTGAACTCAGGCAGTTGCCTCCAGAGTTGCTTGTTTAATTTCGGTTTTCCTAGCTCCTGCCGAACTACGCTGCAGAGAGTCAAGAGGTTGTGCCCGTGTATATACACAGACATGGGTCTTTCATCCACAGGGCTGAACTGCCACCCCAGGCATTTCTTTTCAGGGCTGAGACCCTGGGAGCCTAAGTCTAGTGTAAGACAAAATCCCTGGAAATTTTGAAGCTGGGCCAAGCTGCCATTTGGGTCTATGTGGGCAGCAATAAACGCCTGCTGACATGCCCTCTGTCTTGCCCCTTTCCCTTGAAGGTCACATGCCTTCCTCCCTGGCCGGTGATGAGTTCAGAGTGGTATTGAGATGACAGCAAGATAGATAGTGAGAGAGAGCAGCAGGCGGACTTACGCAACCCAGTGGAAAGTGATACAGAGGGACTGGCTGATTGGAAACAAACAGAAAAGGAGTGAGGCAGAGCTTCCTGGAATCCAGGTCTACGAGCTGCCAAAAATGGGCCTCCTCTCTTAGGAACAATTGAATGTCACTGGGGTAACTGAACACTGCTGGCGAGAGAGGCCTCCTGCCCACAGCCTCACAGAGTGGCCTGTGTGAGCTAGGCTGGGCTCCAGAGGAAAGAAAGAGCCTGGCAAGGTTCCCTGCGAGGCCATCTGAGGAGACATTACCGCTCTCACGCTGGACCGGCCTCTGCTGTAACAGGGCTGATGGGCCATAAGCTAGGGGATTCCCAGGAACAGAGATAGCTAGCAAGGGGGGTCACGCCTTGAACTCAGAAGCCAGGATACATGGATTCGAAGATAAGCTTTTCCTGCTATGTGACCCTGGGTGTGGCATAACCTCCCAGTCTTCCCATTAGTACAAAGGGATAAAAATGTTATAACAATTAAATAAGACAGGGGTCCACAAACCTTGCAAATATCCTAGCCTTTGTGGGCCATAGGGTCTCTGTCGCAACTCAACTCTGCTGTTATAGAGAATCTGAATCAACCAAATTCAATAAGAAAACAAGTTGAACCCTGGTTGGTGTTGCTCAGCAGTAGAGCACCGAAGGGTTGCAGGTTCGATCCCCTGCCCCAGTCGGGCGCCTGCAGAAGGCAATCAATCGACGTGTCTCTTTCACATTGATGTTCTCTCTCTCTCTCTCTCTCTCTCTCTCTCTCTCTCTCTCTCTCTCTCTCTCTCCTCTTCTCCCTCCCTCCCTTCCACTCTCTCTAAAAAATCAATGGAAAAAATATCCTCGGGTGAGGATTAACAAACAAAAAACAAACATAAATCGATGTGGCCATGTGCCAATAAAACTATTTTTTTGTACACTGAAATGTAAATTGCATATAATTTTTGCATGTCACAAAGTATCATTCTTCGATTTTTAAAAAACCATTTATTTACAAATGTAAAAAACAGTTTTAGCCTGAGAGCCATTCAAACAAGGTGGTGTCCACGCAGGGGACCTGGCTTTGGTATGCAAAGAAGCCTTTAATTTATATTCAACTGTAGAAATGTCACTGGAAAAATAAAATATGAATCTCCCAAGGTAAAAACAAAAATAGAGCCAGTGGGCTTAGTACAATACCTTGCTCATATATGAGCTCTAAACCATTAGCAATTATATTGAAGAGAACTCACAGAATTTGGAAAAGGTTAGGATAATTGAGTGACCCGTAAGATTTCAGCAACTAAAATAATAAAAACTAACATTTATTAAGTCCTTGCTATGTGCTAGACCCTGTCCTAAGGGTCTCTTTCCCTTTCCCTTCCTCTCTATATGTTTTTTAATATATATATTTTATTAATTTCAGAGAGGAAGGGAGAGGGAAAGAGAGATAGAAACATCAATGATGAGAGAGCATCATTCATCGGCTGCCTCCTGCCGCCCCCTACTGGGAATTGAGCCCACAACCCAGGCTTGTGCCCTTGACCGGAATCAAACCGGGGACCCTTCAGTCCATAGGCCGATGCTCTATCCACTGAGCCAAACCGGCTAGGGCTCATGATATTTTTAAGCACTTTATGTTTTAACTCATTTAATATTCCTAAGAATGTTCTGTGGTGGGAACTAATATTATGCCCATTTTACAGAAGAAGAAAGTAGAGTTCATAGTGGTCAAGGAAATTAACTAAGAGCATACACCTAATAAACAGCAGAGTCAGAATTTGAACTCAAGACAGTCTGATTTTAGAGCCTATGACTTTCACCATTAACCTGTAACGTATGTAGCTTTTCCTAGCACAATTTACCACATCATACTTTACCGAATCCCCATTCAAAGACATTTAGGTTGTCTCCCGTTTTTCACTTTCCATGTTGTGAAGCACAACTTCAGCTTCTTAAGGTAAACACCTAGACCTGGAATTTGCAGGTCGAAGAACGTAAACTTGGGGACTTTAGATGCATATCATTGAGACAGTGGTTGTGCCTGGGCACGCTCTAGCTGCTGAGCAGTCGAGGTGGTGGTTAAAGGCCAGCTTTGAAGTCATACAGATCAGCGTTCAAATCCCAGCTCACTGATTTACTAGGTCAGCGGTTCTCAACCTGTGGGTCGCGACCCCTTTGGGGGTCGAATGACCCTTTCACAGGGGTCGCCTAAGACCATCGGAAAACACATATATAATTACATATTGTTTTTGTGATTAATCACTATGCTTTAATTATGTTCAATTTGTAACAATGAAATTGGGGGTCACCACCACATGAGGAACTGTATTAAAGGGTCACGGTATTGGGAAGGTTGAGAACCACTGTACTAGGTGGATAATATTGGGCAAGTCACTTTACCAGTGACTTGAGCCTCAGTTTCCTCATCTGTACAGCTCTACCTTCATTGATCCTCTTCTCACTTCTTGCTGTTTATATTAACTTCCTCACAGGACAGGTGTGATTATTCGTATTGTAATCACTTGATGACCGGGAGGTCCCACTTCTCTTTTTCTCAGGCAAGTTCTCAAAAGAGCAAGTCAGGAAAAGGAAGTAAGGCCAAAAACTTGGAACCTACAGAGTCATTGGAAATTGAGCGGAAGCGCGGTCATCAGAACAGAGACTCAATTCTAGTCCAAGATCTTTAGATCATAAGTGACAGAACCCAATCAAACTTGCTCAAGTGAAAAGGAGGATCTCACTGTGAGGAGTATTAATAAGAGCGTAAGTGACAGAAACCCAACTAAAATTGGTTTAAGCAAAAAAAAAAAGTTGATTGGCTAATTTGATTGAAAAGACTAGCTTCAAGTCTCAGCTTCAAGCATAGCTGCATCCAAGGGCTAAAATAGCACCCCAGGTACATTCCCTCTCTCTCAGCAGTGAGCCTCTCCTCCTGGGACAAGATGGCACCAGTGGCTCCAGTCCTCTGAGCAGCTAGCTACAGGGCAAAGAGAATCTCTTCTCACTGCTGTCAACAAAACATCCCAGAAGGAAGTCCCATTGGTTCTGACAGGGTCATGTGTCCATTTCTGAACCAATCACTTATCACCCTCAGAAGATACCGTAAAATACTGTGGCTGGGCTGGCACAGAGCCAGGTGGAGATGGAATCAGCTTTGCTGAGCACCATGGACAGAAAGTAGGAGAGAGGGGAAATCAAGGGACTGTTTCTGGAAGACCTGAAAAACATCCCAGGTAGAGGGACCAGCATGTGCTAAGACCCGAGGGAGGGAATGTGTGAAGTAGGAGCCATGCAGGTAGACGAATGATGAGCCAGGTAGATAGAGAACCCCATACTTTCCATCTGCTGACTCACTGAACCTTCATGACAATCCTGTGAGAGAGCTACTGCTTCTAATATTATTTTGCAGATGAAGAAACCGAGGCACAGAGAAGGCGAGTAACTCGTCCAAGAACACATAGTTCCATCCGTGGTGATAGAACTGGGCTTCTCCAACAGGAATCCCAAGCAGCTCTAATCCTTAAGTAACGGAAGGAGGAGAAATCCATCCATTTGGGGCAGGTGGGTAGTCTGGGGACCTTCGGGGACCAATTTCACTGCAGCTGTGGCCATAGTCTTTGCGGGTTTTATATCAGAGGGAAGGGGAGTGCACACAGCCTTTTCTAGCCACAGGCAGGAATCCCTTCAGGCAGTTATTGATGTTCAGCCACAGGAGATGCCACAGTGAGGCACTCCGAGGAGCCAGCCCAGGGAGAGGCCAGCGAGAAGACCAGCGCTTTTCCTGGAAGAACTCATTTCCCTTTCTAGCTCCATTAGGAGAGAGTGTGTTAGAGTAGAAGGAGTTGGACTCTGAGGCCAGGCCAACCTCCTTTCAAATGGCAGCCCTGTCACCCACTCACTGTATGATCTCAGGCAACTTCCATCTGAGCCTCCGTTTCCTTGTTTAAGTAAAATAAAATTATCCAGAAAAAGTAAGTCTTTTAGTGTCCCCCAGCCCCCATTCCACAGCTGCTAGACTCCCCACCCCCTGAATGCATGCATCACAAACAGATAATAGGTAGGTAGATAATAGATACCTATATATAAATATACATATATACAACTGTATATATACTAATATACATATATATGCCTATATTGTATCTGTTGGGGTACTTTTGGCTATAGGTACAACAACTTACAAATGTATGAATTATCATCAAGAAGTCTGAAGGTAATAAATGCCTGTTACTTATTGATGTCTAATAGAAATCTCAAATTTAACATGGTTAGAATTGAACTTGGGATTCCTGCCCCCGGAATCTTTTCTTCCTTACTGAACCCTTGGTTGCTCCAGCCCAAATGCTCATTAGAATCACTCTCGATTTCTCTCTTAAACTCACGTTTTACATCCATTCCATGGCCCAGTCTGGTCCTGCTTTCCTTAAACCTGGAGGTAGCTCTACTGTGACAAGAATGAAACAAGAGTTCAGGGCTCCTCAATTGCCCAGACTTTTTGAATATGTCCACAGAGTCATGTGATTACTTGACTAGAACAGCAAAATTAAGGTATTTTAATTGCAACCACCAAAAACATCAACTCCCCGCATTCCCTGCCCTGGCAGCAGGAGGCATTGGGAAGCCAGGGCAAGAGCTAAAGAGAAGCTAAATTGGGGAATCCATTCATGTTGGGCTTAGTGGCTGTCACCATGGCACTCACAATCTCTTAAGTGCCCAGTGAAGGTACTGCCTGCTGTCCTGGCGTGGGAGTGGCTTCCAGGATACTTCTCCTGCCTACACTACTGACTGACCCAATACTGAGACACAAAGGTGAAGGCTCAGAGGTTATGGAGACCAGAACAGAGAGAGGGGAAGAATCTGGACCCTTGATGATACTGCTCCCTTAAATGAACCAACTTTGAAACGCTGCATGCCAATATCTTGTATGTCAGTCATATATGTATAGATTGGATATTGTTTACTTGCAGCCAGAAGCATCTCAACATATATGCTGATGCATGTCTAATTAGAGTTCACCTGGAAGGAGAGATGTAAAGCTAGTAATGATAAGGGGAAGACTTACGTTTTCTGGGTATTTCGATTTTGTCTGAATTCTGCTTATCTTGGATCAGCTTTCACCATTTCAAAAATTAAAAGGCAAAATTTCCAAAGTCAGCAGAACAATTGAGTTTTACATTTCTTTTAAGTGCATGAAATAAATTGAATCTGGCAGGCCTGGCCCTTGCTGAAATCGTCTCAGAGAGGCTGTTGGGACAGCAAAAAAAGAAAGGTTGTTGATGAGTTTGGTTACTAAAGAGTTGGAAGGTGATCTGGGACAGCATTGTAGAGCTCCAGGGACAGTCAGAATTTTTCCTGCCTGTGTTCCCGTCACTGAACAGCTCAGCCAGCCCCGCCTGACGTTTCAAAGGATTTCCAGCAACCTGGCACCAGCTGCACCCTCTTGAAGTTCCTCTGAATGTCTGCTTCAGATGTGTCAGCCTGCCTGCTTTTCTTCAAAGACGGTAGAGAAAATGCTATTGGCGAGCTAAGGGACCTCAAAGATGGTTTTGCCATTTGCTTTACAAGTCTGGAGGTAGGGTTTTTTCCAAAGTCACATGAAGTCAATTGGTGACAGGGTGGGAGTCGCCAGGGATTTCCCTGCCTGCCTGTGTGGCTCAGTTTGGCCCCGTTACGCTCCTGGTCTGCCCAGGGGTCCTTATCTCCTCCAAGGGGCCTCCCTGGTCCTCGGTGTTAGCACTGGAAGATCCCCTCTGGAAAACGACCTTGACATCCACAGTCTGCGAGTCTGGAGAAGGCTGCATTTTCTAACCCCCTCCCGGAGATTTACAGAGCATGTTAGCAAGTTAAAGACTCTGGAAAGTCTTGCAATAAAGGAATCTATTTTAAGAACAAATTTCCCCCACAACAGCAGCTCTGGAATCTGTCTGCCTTGGGTTCACAACCTCTCTCTCCCACCCCTTAGCTAGGTGGCCCTGGACTAAGGGTAAAAGGACTCTGAGCTTCAGTTTTCTCTTCCATAAAATAAGGATTTTAATAGCACCCACCTGAGAGTTGCCACGAGTCCACAGTCTCTTATCAGGGATCAGTGTTTCCAAATTTAGAAATGTTTAGATTTTAGAAAAGTAATGTGGGATATATGCCATATATGTTATAGCATCTCATCATCAAACACATTGATATGAAACACAGGAATATTCACACTAAGTGGGTTCAACAAGACCATAAAGAGCCTCAGAAGAGGTGAAGGTTTGCTCCCAAATAAGTTTTGGTGCTAGACTTCTGGGAAATTGTTGGTTTTCATAGCTTTTAAAAATAAATTTCAGAATTGCAGATAAAGAAATGAAAATAATAGTTACTCTTGCCCTAGCAGGTGTTGCTAAGTGGTTAGAGCATCGGTCTGCATGGAAGGGTCACTGGTTCGATTCCTGGTCAAGGGCAACGTACCTGGATTGCAGGTTTGATCCCCAGCCTTGTCGGGTGACTTCATGAGGCAACCAATCAATGTGTTTTTCACATCAATGTTTTTTTTCTTTCTTTCTCTATCTCTCCCTCTTTCCCCTCTCCGTTCTTCCACTCTCTCTAAAAATCAATGGGAAAAAAAATATCCTCTGGTAAGGATTAACAACAACAACAAAAGTTACTCTCTATTAAGCATTTATTTGAACCAGGCAATGTTCCAAGCACCTCACATGGATTAGCTCTTTGAATCCACAGAACTACCCCATGTGGTTAATTTATTGTGTCTCCCCACTAGGCATATGAGCAAACTGGGACATAGAGGAGCTAAGTAACTTCCTCAAGCAGCAGTGTTGGGATTAAATGAGCTAATGGATATGAGTTGTCTATAACAGTGCCTGGCACACAATCACCACTCCATAAATGTTAGCTATTATGATCTGATTAATATCATCTTTTCTTTCTTTATCCTCACTCCAGGATAATTTTCCATCGATTTTTAGAGAGAGTGGAAGAGAGAGGGAAAGACAGAGAGGAATATTGATGTGAAAGAAACATATCGATTGGTTGCCTCCTGCATGAGCCCCAACCAGGGCTCGGGCTGGGGAGGAGCCTGCAATTGAGGTACATGCCCTTGACCGGAATCAAATCTAGGGCCTTTTGGTCCAAGGCTGACGCTCTATCTGCTGAGCCAAACCAGCTAGAGCTTATATCATCTTTTCAATGGTGGAAAATTATTCTAATTTTACTATAATGAAAATATTCGGGGGGGGGGGAGCGGGGGGTGTTTTTTAAATGAAACTGAATTTCTGAATTGAGCCTAGTCTCTCAATTGGTTTTCTGACTCCTTCTGTGAAACCGGATGCTGATCAGGGCAAAAATGGATATGTCACCCCAAGGTTGACCTCCTTGGGCAAGATGGACAGATACTGGGCAGCCCTGGGGCGGGGGGCGGGGGGGGGGGCACAGCTTTCCAGGAAGAACTTGCTATTCTCCTGTGAAGAGTGCTGTTAGCTGACAGCCTCCAGATACAGCATCTTTGAGATCTATTTCAACTTTCAAGCCAAGACCAAGGTCATCCTGAGCAGCCTGCAGCCAATGACTGAGGGCAGTGGGGGTTAAGGGCAGTCTATGTTGTGGGAGCTCCGCATTGACTTGACCAAGACTTTGTCAGAGCTGCACTCCCGCCCGAGGCTCCCTTGAGCAATTTGGCTTCCTCCCATATTTTTCACAAAACATAACACTCCAAAGAGCCTTGATTTAGGGCTCAGCTTATGGGGTAGAAATCCCTTGATCTTTGAGGATGGGTTTTCCTCCAGTCCCAGCAGATAAATAATGATCCATCTTACATGGGAGCAGTAACCCATTCCCCTTCAGCAATGATTGGTCCAGAATGGGCACATGATCCAATGAAAGGTCAGGAGAAGTCAGGGGGTTCACTTTACTAAGAAGATACATAGAGCTTCACATGGTGAGAGCCCTTTGCTCATCCCCCTCCCTTCTTTCTTTGATCAATATCCCGTATTCACATGACATGTGGCACTGCAGCAGCTGTCACAAGTGTTGAGTCTGAGGCCAAAAGCCAGCTGCTGGAGATGACAGAGCGGAACAATGAGAAGAGCCCGCCAGGGTCCTTGAGAACACCAGGAACCACTGCAACGACTTTGAAGCTGCCAACCTCCAGTCTTTTTGTTGTTCCAGTGGAAGTATTTGGACTTTTCCTAGAAGGGAGATGCTTAGAAAATCCTCCCACCTCCAAATTGCCAACACCTAAATATGACACTTACCTCTCCCTTGGTTCATATCCTTCTAAGATTCCCCATTGCTCTTAGGGCAGGGTCCAAACTCCGTGTTATAAAGACCTGCCATCCAGCCCTTGCTGGCCCCTTGCATCAACCCTGACCATCCTTACTTAGACCCCAACCAGACTGAACTTCTAGTTCTCACATATACTATTTCACCTCTAGATTTTTGCAGTGCTATTTCCTCTCCTCTCTTCTTCCCTCATTTCATCTGGCTCTCTCTCTTCATTTTTCAGATCTCAGTTCAAATGCCTCCTCCAGGAAGCCTTCCTTGATTTCTAGACTGGATTCCGTTAACCCTTGGGACTCCCATTGCACCTTTTGCTTGTTTCTATTAAAACACTTATCAAACTAGATTGTAATTGTCTGTTTTTTCATGACTGGTGAATTTGTCTTTGCTCTCAACTATTCTACTTCCAGCTCTTTTTTTTTTCCTTCTTTTTTTTTTTTTCCACCAGTGGCCCTGCTGACCAAAAGCTGCCTTGGGCTCCTGACCAGATGCTTGTCTGTACATTTACAAAAGCAACTGCTCCTATAGACCTCTCCATGAGCCAATTCTCCTTTGCAGTTTCATTTCTGTAGCTGGGCACAGTTTGTTCCTCATTCTGACCAGTGATTCTTCTCTGATCTTCCAAGTCCACTTACGAGCCTTCACTTCCCCACTCCTCTCATAATTGTGGGAAGTCTACTTCCTGTAATAAATCCCTTACCCTGTGGGATAGTCATTCACAGTGACACTGCTGCCCTAACCAATACACAGTCCAGGAGCGGACACCACCTCCTGGCTTTGGGGGTGGAGACTGATCCAGGATTTTTGCTGTAACAATGGAAAGCAGAAGCAATCTTTCCCCTCCCACCCACAGTGATTGGTACGGCCATGGGTATATAATCCAGTTCTGGCCAATGAGAGCCTGACCCAGGATTTTTGCTGAAACAATGGAAAACAGAAGCAATCTTTCCACTGGTATTGCTGATACTGCTGAAGATGATCTTGCCACAATATGTAATGGGCCTGCCTGAGAAGAAAGCCAACAGGGAGGAAAGCAGAAGAAAGGGGGAGGCACAGATTCTATGTGACATCACTTGAGCATCTGCATCCAGCTTGTCCTGAAGCTAAACCTATTTCTGGGCTTTTCCTTGTTGTAGCTCAAGTGAGTATGAGTTGGATTTTTGAACCTTCCTATTGAAAGTGTCCTGGTTGCTATGGGTGAACAGTAAACATCTACTGAACAAATGGATCCCAAATTGGCAGTGGCACTTTACTTTATTATTACTTTCTTTTATTTATTCTTTCCTTTTAGAAAAAAGAAAGAAAGAAAAGAATTTAGAGGGTTAGTGTCATATGAAAAGTTTAATCATTTAATCCAAGCTTTTTTTTAAAATATATATTTTATTGATTTTTTACAGAGAGGAAGGAAGAGGGATAGAGAGTTAGAAACATCGATGAGAGAGAAACATCGATCAGCTGCTTCCTGCACACTCCCTACTGGGTATGTGCCCGCAACCAAGGTACATGCCCTTGACCGGAATCGAACCTGGGACCTTTGAGTCCACAAGCCGACACTCTATCCACTGGGCCAAACCGGTCTGGGCCAAGCTTTTTTTTTTTGTTACAGATAGGGAAAATGAGGCTCCAAGCGGAGGTGTAATTTACTCAGGGTTGTATGACTAGGTTCTATTAGAATCACAATCAGTGGCCAGGTTGAGAATGTCTATACTGAATCTGCTCGTGAGAAAATAGCAGACAAATCCAAACTGAGAAACAGTGTTGTTTAAAAAAAAAAAAAAAAAGACAAAGGGTGGTGGGGGAGGGGGACGTACAATTCAAACATGTCAATGTCATAAAAGACAAAGAAAGGCTGTAAAATATTCCAGATTATAGGAGACTAAAGAGACATGACAACTAAATGCAGTGTCTGACCCTAAACTGGATCTTGTACCTGAGGGGAAAAAACTTAAGGACATTATTGGATCAATTAACAAAATTGGAATACCATGGTAGAAACGATAGATTAGATAATTTTATCAGTGTTAAAGGTACTGAGGTTGGCAACTCTACTGGGGGCATGTAAGGTAATATTCCTATTCTTAGTGAATACATACTGAACTATGTAATAGTAAGGAGACATGATATATGTAACTTATGCACAAATTGTTCTAAATTAAACACACAGAATGATAACATAAAATAAAATATTAACTATAGATACATCTGGTGAAGGGTATATAGGTGGGGATTTTTTGTCCTCTTTTATTTGTCCAACTTTTCTGTAAGTTTGATATCAACAAATAAAACATTTAAAAAACAAAGGTAAAGATGTTAGAGACCAGACTATTAGGCCAGCCCTCTTACCCTGTGGGTTGTAAATGATTGCACAGGGCTTCGGGCAACTTTCTGACTTACAAGGGAGTTTACAAAACTCAATCCATGGTCGTAGGGTCCTGGTGAATTATTAATGTTTATCATGTGCAAGAGCTTCATAATAGAACATTCAGAGAGCAGAGTAGAAGAGGCCTGAGAAGCTTCAGAACGAGAAAAATTCCTGAGAAGTGGTAGCCTTTTTTGTTCTGCCCTCTCTGCCTTCAACTGTTAGAGTCTGGAGTGGGTCCATTAGGGTGCTTTGGGCTGCAGGTAGCTGGGTACTCATTTAAGAGGGCCTTAAGTGACTAGGACACTTACTATCTCAGGTAAAAAAAAAAAAAAAAAAAACAATAGGTAGGCTTTCTCAGATATTTTAACATCTTAATATTCATTTCTCAAGGATTCCTTGGCCTTTCCCTCATGGTCTCAAAATGACTGCTGTAGCTCCAAATGTCACATTCTAAAACAACAGTGTCCAAAGGGTGGGAGAATGCGTGTGTAACAGAAAAGGGCTTGGGAGAGAAATCTTCTCTTTCTTTGAACAGGGAGGAAAATGCTTCCCAGAAGTCCTTAGCCGACTACCCCAGCTACCTAATTGGCCAGGACTGGATCCCATGTTACCCCAACAAGAAGACAAAGGGAGACAAGTTTGCCATGTCTGACTTATACCAATCAGATTTCACTCCTTGGGCCTGGCATAATTGTTCCTTACCACCCAAAATTAGGTTCCGTGGGCAAGGAAAAGGGGAATTAAGCAATCAACAGAGTCTGCTTTATGGCTCTGGTGGTCTCTTGAGTGGGGACCTTGGTTCTCCTTTTGTGATCTGGACCGAAGACCCAAAAAGGGTGCCAAGAGCCCAGAGCCCCTGAGGTTTATGGCCTAGACCAGGTACTCTATGCTGGACATCAGTTGTCCTTGCCTGTCCAGCATTCATTCCCCCTGTTTCTCACAGCACCCAGTATATAATAGGGGAACTTCACCTCACCGACTTTCAGTCCCTGAAGTTCAGGTGAGGCTGTTCCTGCTCCAACAGGTATGTGACCAGGCCAATCAGAGCATTGCCTTCCTTGAGTGACAGTTGATTGGTTCTGAGATGGCCGATGACTTAAGTTAGTTCAATCAAAGTAAATGCTAGAACTTCAGCAGAGTTTCCAGGAAACAATTCTCTTTCCCACCAAACTTGTACAGTAGTCCCCTCTTATCTGCCGTTTGCTTTCCACAGTTTCAGTTACCTGTGGTCAACTGTGGCCCAAAAATATTAAATGGAAATTTCCAGAAAAACACTTTCTCAGTTTTAAATTGTGTACCATTCTGAGAGTCATATAAAATCTGGTGCCATCCATAAACCACTTCCTTTAAGTGCAAAGGTATGCACGTGGAGGGAAAAGCAGTGTGTATAGGGCTCGGGATAATCCAAGCTTTCAGGCATCCATTGAGAGTCTTGGAAAATATTCCCCGTGGATAAGAGGGAACTACTGTTCCTGGTAGGATGCAGGTCTGGAGCTACTGGTTGCCATCTTGTCAAGTGGAGACTGAGAATGGAGCCAACTCACTGAAGAGCAAAGCCAGGAAATGGCAAGACAGTGTCTGGCAACCTCATTTGGGTTCATGGATCCAGCCAGGCCTATAGCCCGACAGAACTCTTCAGTCATTTAAGTCACGGCCGGGGTGTTCAGTTACTAGAGCTAATAAATTACCCTTTTTGCATAAACCAGTTTCAAATGAGTTTTCTGTCATTTACAAATAAAAGAATCCCAAGTTTCTCAACTTTTGGAGAAGCATGTTTGAAAGGACAATTCCCATGTCTGGTCCCAAAAGATTGTGATTGAGTCACCTGGGCTCCTCCAGGAACCTGTCCCTCCAGGTCCCCCAGTTTAGATGTCTTGCTTACCCCAACCTGAGACTCTGTGACTTTGGGGGGGAAAAAGTGCCAGTTAATTGCGCCTGGAGGTAAAAGAAACTCAGACCTTTCTAACACAAAGTCCCAGCTAGCTGCTTGGCAAGGACCAAGGGAAATACCTTTCATTCTTCCTTAATGACTGAGATGAGGAAATGAAAGCAGTTCATTTCTCAATCGAGCACCGGCAAGGTAACGTTAAACTTTGGTAACTCTCCTTGTTCCACGATGTTTCTAAAGCAACTTGTAATACTTAGGCAAGAACTGTTTTCTAGCCAAACCCAGAGACTGTAAATCCTGTGGCCTTGAAGGGCCAGGTAGGGAGGCAATAAATAGGAAGTAGTCCTGCCTGTGGGGAACAGCAGAGCCCAGGACGTCTCAGCCTAAAAATGACATTTAAAACTATGTATACACTGCCATGGAACCAGGGATACACTTAAAGTCATCAGGCTCTTGTTACTCTTTTTCATCTCCACACTGCTATCCTCTGAGGTGGCTTCACTCTCGGAGAATGTGGGCCCCCAAGCCAACATTCTAAAGTTTAGGGACCATAGCAGAAAAATGTCTCTTTCTCAATTGTTCCAACAGAAATCCAGGGAGAAGTTGTCCTTGGCCTGCTTGGAGTCACATGGCAATCTCTGAAGCAATCACAGTAGTTCAAGAGTCATGGTGGTGTGGTTGGTCAGATCTGAGTCACATGTCCATCCCTGGAGTTGGGATGGGGTCAGTACCACTTTAACTACATAGAAAGAGACCAGAGAATGGAGAGGATAGTTTCCTCTCTTAGCTTGGGCTGGCCCAGAAGAAGACCCCAAAACAAGGACTTGAGATACAAGTAGATTATTTGGGTGCTGATCCCAGGCAGCACCATTAGGGACTTGAGGGAATGAGACAGGAAAGGGAAGGCAGTGAACAGAGGATGTGTGATTGAGTAAGTGACCACTGCAGACCATTGGAGCTAACTCCCATCAGGGAACTCCAGGAGCCAGTGTAGAACAGGCACCTCAGAGTGATCCCATCTTAGGGTTGGAGTACTGAGGGATTTATCTACCAATTCCTGTCAGTCGTCTTACTCTCAGAAGTGTTTTTGCCCATAAATTCCAGCATGCAACAACAAACTGCTCTCTGGTGACTTAAGAAAGTCCTCAAAGAGATAAAGGTTGGACCAGTGTGCACTGAAGGTTATGACCATGGCCAGGGCACTGATAGCATCTTCTATATTCCCCACAAGAAAACTGGGGCTCTGTAATCAGAAAAAGGCACTGATGTTAGGCAGGCCAAACAAACAGTTGTTCATCTAGGGAGTCAACTGGGAGGCCCACTTAATCCGAGTCCATCAACCAAGCATTGGCAGAGTAACATTCAGAAACTTGAGTTGCAATCTTGTGCGGGCATTTCTAGCTTTGGAACTTTGGGGTAGTCCTTTGTCCTCTGCAAACTTTGGCTTCCTCATCTGTAAGATGGGGGTCATAACTCTTATCTGCCCCTAAGTGTTGTGAGAATTAAATGAACAAAGAGTGTCAAGCATCGGGTACACAGCAGTAACTCAATAAATGGTAGCTGTGGCAGACACTGCCAGTTACCCATCCCTCCAATCCATTTTCTTCTTTATGAGTAATAGAAACCCCAAGTTTACCTGGGCACATGGGCACCCAGAATAAAGACTGCATTTCCCAGCCTCCCTTGACACTAGGTGTGACCATGTGACTATCGTCTGACCAATGGAGTTGTCAGGGTTAGCCAGCTGGCTTCTCCCAGTGGGTCAGACACAGAGATTCTGGCCACTCTCCCCATCACCCTTACACAGAACAGTATACCTCTTTCTGACTCTCCAACCTTCTCCATACCACCTCACTTAACTCCTTTATGTCTTGGGCAACTTTGTAGAAAAGTATCCTTGCCTTCCACCCTACTTAGAACACATAACACATTAATAGCTTTAACCTGAGTTTTTTAATCTTGGCACCAGGGACATCTGGGGCCAGATAAATTCTCTACAGTGGGGTCCATCCTGTGCACTGTAGGATATTTAGCAGCAGCTCTGGCCTCTACTCACTAAAAGACAGTAGCACCCTCCTTTCACTCCCAGCCCCCAGTTCTAACAGCCAAAAATGTCTAGACCAGTGGTTCCCAACTTTTTCTTGGCCATGCCCCACCTAAACATCTCTAAAATCCTGATGCCCCCCCTGTGACATGTAATTCTTATTATTCAGAAAGTGAGCTCCTATTCGCGTGGAGGAAGCCTAAACAGCCATTAAGTTGGTCTGCAGAAGCTTCCAAAGAACATGGCATCCATGAAAGAAAAAAATAAAAGAACGAAAGGACAGCTGAAGTACTGAGGAAGAAATCACTAAGAAAATTGTTTAAAACATAATAATAATATGAAGTGATATGAAAAATAGCAAATAAAGTTTCAAAACATATAATAGAGAACTGAAATGCATAAATGTCACAATATATATTTATACACTGTATATGAGGACCCTATAACCATAAGAAATGCAAAAAATTCACTGTTGCCGAACCAGTTTGGCTCAGTTCATTCCGGTCAAGGGCATGTACCTTGGTTGCGGGCACATCCCCACTGGGGGGCGTGCAGGAGGCAGCTGATCGATCTCTCTCATCGATGTTTCTGGCTCTCTATCCCTCTCCCTTCTCTGTAAAAAATCAATAAAATATATTTTTTTAAAAAAATTCACTGTTAATAACTCATTCTCGAATTGCCCCCCTTAAAAATCAAATTTCCTCCCATGGGAGGTGTGCTCCACGCTGGGAACACTGGTCCAGACATTGCCACATGTCCTCTGAGGGACAAAATCACCCCCAGTTGGGAACCATTGTTAATTCATGCTACGATCTACTGAGGTTGGTAATATCATCATTTCACAGATGAGGAAATCAGAGCTGTGGAAGTAGGAGAACTTGCCCAGATGGTAAAGGGCAAAATCAGGGATTAGAATTAATCTCCCAAACTGGTCATTCCCAATTTGTTTAGCTGATAAAATCCACTGGGGCCCTGTGAACAAAGGCCCCAGCCTCACCCCTGACGCGAACATTGGGATGTAAGAATCATTCCCATTTTAAAGAAGAAACTGAGGCACAAAGAGATTAAATGACTTGCCCAATAGGAGGGGAGAAGAGTGTTATCACATGCCTAAACCCATTACAGGCAAGTGAATGTTTTGGAGTTATGGCAACTGTGTGTGTGTGCGCGCACGCGCGCGTGCGTGTGTGTGTGCCTGTGTGTGTACCTGTGTGTGTGTGTGCGCGTGCAGGCAGATACACACGTGTGTATACTCACTTTGACACAGAAACATTGGGGTTGGGGAGAGGCCCAACCTTTCCCTTAAACGCATGGCCTTTCAATGCACTCCTTCCCCCCAACTAAGGTTCTGTGAACAAGAAAGAAGGGGCAGGACAGTTATTAGATAAACAAACACCAGGGTCTGCTTCAGACTTCTTTCATTTTACAGATGAGAGAGGTCCCACCAGAAGTTAATTGGCAGGCCCAGACCTTGAGCCCACTGTCTGAGCCAACAGACTCTCCACACTGTTACAACTAGGAACTGCATGTCTGCCGAAGGCTGTGTCTTGGGAATCAGCTATCAGCCACTGGCCACACAGCCACACAGGAGCCCCCCGTCCCCCACCCTCAACCTGGGGAATCTACACAGAATCCACCTGTTTGAAGAACAGGAGGTGGCACTCTGGTCACTAAGGGATTCGTTGTCAAAGCAAAACCCTGTGAGTCACTCTCTGTGGTTCCAGGGAAAAAGGACTCCCAGACCGGGGCCCATCCCAGAATGAATAAAACCTTGACCTAAGACCTAGGCTTCCTGGGAAACCAGCTGGCCCCTGGGGAGGGACAGGGGGAAGAGGGTCACCTTAAATTGAGATCTCTTTGGATAAAACTGTTTTCTTATTCAATCATTCATCAACTATACTTAAGGTTTTTATTTCTTCAATCAACAAATATGTATTGGGAGGGGCAAGGAAGCTCACTTCTGACTATACTTTTTAAATTGTATATATTCACTATTACAAAGAGCACCTGCTGCTTTTGTTAAGCTTCATTTTAAATTAATTTTTAATAATGACTGATACATAGGCACATTCTTCTTCTAACCACCATGATGCAAGGTAACTTACACCATGATGCATAGGTGGTATCTTTCCAGACTGTATTTGTGTGTTTCCATATGGACACATTGAAAAGCTATACAATTGTTTTGTGTGTGTTTATATATATGCTTTCATAAATCTGTTTGTAATTTTTTAAAATACATTTTTATTTCAGACTGGAAGGGAGAGGGAGAGATAGAAACATCAATGACAAGAGAGAACCACTGATCAACCGCCTCCCGCACGCCCCCCTCCCCCACCAGGGACTGAGCCGCAACCCCAGGCACACACCCCCAACCAGAATGGAACCCGGGACCCCTCAGTCCACAGGCCGATGCTCCATCCACTGAGCCAAATCAGCTAGGGCTCATTTGTAATTTTTTAAAAAGAAATTAAAATTGGATTCATTGAGGTGCTATTATGTGCCAGGCATGTCTAGGTACTAGAGATACAGCAGTTAATAAGGTACAACTACTCCTTGACTTTAACGGGAGATACGACCAAACAAAAGATCATTATGATACAATCCAATAAGTGTAACAAAAATAGAGGAAAAGGGACTGTGTGAGATTCCAAAAAGGATACCCACCCCAGCCCGTGGTCAAGGAGTATTCGTTAGGTTTCTTTAGGATGTAAGTGACAGAATGCCCACCAAATAAATAAAGAAGGATAGGGGGATGCATGATTTATGAGAAATCATGTAAAACTGCCTTCGGGCATGACTGAATCCAGAGGCTCAAATGATGTCAAAGAGTATTTGTCTCTTCTCTTTTCTTCTCTTCTCTTCTTGTTTCTTTTCGTCTCTTCTCATCTACCTATCGATCTATCTATTGATCTATCTTTCAACTCTGCTTTCCTCTGTTTTGGATTTCCTTTCAGAAGGCTTTTTGTACAAAGATGGCCAGCAGCCACTCGAAGTTTGCTTTGTTTTTGTAACTGGCAACCCCAGTGGTAAGGGAGATCCTCTTTCCCAACAATTCCAACCAAAGCCCCAGGAGTGAGTCTCATTGGCCTCTCTGGAATCCACAAAACAATCGCTGTGGCCAGAAGAATGGAATATGCTGATTGGCCAAGCTCACCTATGAAGCCAGGAGCCCATCCCTGAACCCCATGGATGAGAGTGGGGGAGGGAGTGGTTCCCCAAAGGAAAACCGAGATGCTCTTTTCTGATCCAGAGGAAATAAGAGTTGCACCCGCCAGGTAAAGGATCCCCACTGGAGAAAGCTTCCTGGAGAAGCTGACCTCCAAGTGGAAACTCAAGGATGAACTGGGCTATGCCAGGTGACAGGGAGAGCGTGAGTAGAAAGGGTGCTCCCAGCAGAGAGAACAGCATGTACAAAGGTCTGGAGAGCACTGCTTGTTCCAGAAAATGCAAGTGATTTACTCTAATGACTGGGTCCTGTAGAAGGAGGGAGAGGAAGTATTGAGGTCAGAGAGCAAGTCAGAATGCCTTTAGGGAACTGTGATTTTATCCAACTCTTCTTCCTACCTCCCCACCCCCATCCACTCCCTTGGGGCCATGACTCAGTCATGGGGTTTTCACATCCTCATACTGAAAGCTTGGCACAGTTTCCCATTTCAGCGAATGTGTCATTCATCAGCAGATTAGGTCACACCACTGATCCACACTGTGGGTCAGCTGATCATCATATAATTTGACCACTATTCTCCCTTAATTTCACATGCAAAGGAATTCCAACTTGAAAACCAAGGGAACATTAATACGTGTGACACAGCCGGTGCATAGCCCACAAGTGTTCACGCAAGTTTTGTTCATTTGAAAAGAGGAGAATCACATTATATCTAGGTCTACAGCCATCTTTGATTGAGTTTGGCCTCTCTCCGGGGGAGCAGAGTTCCCTTTCATCCTCAGAACTCTGTGAGGGAAATGCGTTTGCTGTCCCCATTTCACAGATGAGAACTGAGGCCAAGAACTCAGCTGTGGCCCGCATCTCACATGCATGATTTCTTTTAAAGCCTCACAACAGTGCCTTCCCACTTCAGATAAGGGAAACTAAGGCCCAGAGAGTTGAAACAACTTACCAGAGTCACACAGCAAAAGTAAGGCTTGGGGAAGGCTCAGACATGGCTGATGGGATTGGAAAAAAAATGGTACAGCCACTTCGGAATACAGTCTGGCAGTTCCTCAAAAGGTTAAACAGCATTACCATGTGACCCAGCAATTCCACTCCCAGGCATATGGAAAACGTATATCCACACAAAAACATGTACACTAGGTTTATAGCAACATCATCTATTATAGCCAAACATAGAAACAACCCAAATGTTCAACAAGTGACGGATGGATAAATAAAATGTGGTCTATCCATACAATGGAATATTATTCAGCAATAAAAAAGAGTGAAGTAGTGACACATGCTACAACATGGATGAACCCTGAAAACATGCTAAGTGAAAGACAGACCTAAAGAAGCACATATGATATAAACATATTTATAGGAAATGTCCAGACTAGGCAAATCTATAGAGACAGCAGATTAGTGATTAGCAAGGGCTGCAAGGAAAGAGATTGGGGGGTTTTTAAGTGGCTAATAATAGGTACAAGGCTTCTCTTAAGGGTGATGAAATGTCCTACAATTAATGGTGGAGATGGCTGCACGACTGTGAATATATATGAAAAGCCACTGAATTGAATATTTTAAATGGGTGAATTAAATGGTATATGAATTTTATATCTCAATAAAGCTGTTAAAGTAAAAAGAAAAGAAAGAGAAAAACAAAGGAGAAAAAAGAAAAGTAAGGAGATGGGCTGTGGCTGTGACCTAAAGTTTAACCAATGTTTGAATATCTATTGCTAGTATGTGCCTAACTAGTCTGAGCCAAAAAAAAGGGCAGGTGGTTGCGGGGAGAGAGAGAATATATTAGTTCATATAGTGGAAAAGTCTGGGTGTTTCAGGCCTGGCTGGATCAGGGGCTCAGTTGTACTCGGTCTCTTAGCTCAAATTTGCCTCTATTGCCTTCCTTCTCAAGTAAATGACAGAGGGACTTGGCAGTCCTTACCATCCCAGCCATCCTAAGGAGTACTTTCTTCTGCATGATTTTTAAAAAATATATATTTGTATTGATTTCAGAGAGGAAGGGAGAGGGAGAGAGAGAGAGAGAAACATCAGTGATGAAATGTCCCCTATTGGGGATCAAGCCCACAACTTAGGCATATGCCCTTGACCGGAATCAAACCTGGGACCCTTCAGTCCACAGGCCAATGTTCTATCCACTGAGCCAAACCGGCTAGGGCTCTTCTGCATGAGGGAGGTTTCTCACTGATCTGGCTGAGGTCACTATTGAATTAATCACTATGGCCGGCACAATCTGTGGCTCTGGTGGGCCAGGACTGGGTGACATAATTCACCCTAGAGCCAGGGAGTGTGGTCAGCTCTACTCAAATCATATGGGGGGCAAGTGCATCCCCAAAGGAAAACTGGGATTCTGGGTAGATGTGAGCCACAGAGGCCCCTAGTATTGGGGGATTGTGGACCCACTGCTCAGTTTGACTCCTGCTTCCTCCACTGCCAGTTCTGTGACCTTGACAAAGTACTTAATCCTTCCAGGCCTCAGTGCCTTTGTCTGTAAAATGGAGCGAGTAATAGTATGTCCCTTATAGGGTTGCTCTAGGACTTAAATGAGATGTCTCCAGTAAAGGACTTAGAAGGGAGTCTGGCACATATTTGTTACCTAGCATCATCACACACGTGCTATAGGGCCATTCGCAGTTACCCAGGCCACTTGCAGGACAGCGGGAAAGCAGGTGATGAAAACATCCATTGTTGGTCAAAAAGGAGTTTGGAGGCAACTGTTAGGAAAGGGTCAGAGAAGCCCTGGGACTTCCTGAGTGACTGGATCAGGCTGTCCACGGTGCCTCAACTTCCCCAGCACAGCATCCGCACTGTGTTGTGACTGCTCCGCCCCATCAGACTTGGAGCTCCCTCTTGACTCTTAGTGGTTATGGACTCTGAAGTTCCTGCAATTTTAGAAGAAGAATACAAAATTCCAAATATGAAATAGGAAGAAAGTGGGTATTTACTGACAATGCAAATAGTAACTCATCTCAAATCGTTGGACACTTGGAGCATAGGGACCATTTCTTTTGAGCTCTCGTTGGGCAATTTACACAGCGATGCTTCCTGTTTGTATCTTGGCTGCCCCTCAGTCACCCCGGAACATTCTAGAACTCCTAATACCTCCCAGTACTGGTAACTTTGCCTTTGGGTCCAATAAAGATTTTCAATAAATGTCTGTTGGATGACTAACTGGTCAAATAGCTACGCCCAGATTAATGTTCACAATGGACAACCCACACCTACATAGTTAAGAGCCTACTGCTTTTTTTCCCTTTAAATAATGAAGACGGTTCTGAGAAATCTCCTCTCCTTAAAGGCAAAGATCCTGCCCCACTGATTCTGGGGCCTCTGAAATGAGACTGACCTGGGTTAGTTTTTGGTTCTGGGCTCTGCCCTTCTCTGAGCCTCCGTTTCCTCCTCCATGCAATGGGAATACTTGAGAGAAATAAATGGGAATCATCTCAAACATGTAAGTGACTGACTGCACACAATGCCTAGAATGTGTGTCTAAAACACGAACTTCTGTTATTTTTCACTTTTGCTTACCCCAGAATCAACCACAATTAAAGGTTGTGAAATAGTTTTAAATCTATAGAAATGTGGCAAGAATAAGTCAGAGAATTCCAGTATGCCCTTTACCCAGATTCACCAATTTTTTATTTTTTTTATTAAATCTTTATTGTTCAGATTATTACATTTGTTCCTCTTTTTTCCCCCCCATGGCTCCCCTCCACCCAGTTCCCACCCCACCCTCTGCCCTTACCCCCCCACTGTCCTCATCCCTACGTGCACAATTTTTGTCCAGACTCTTCCCCCATCTCCCACACCCCTTCCCCACCAAGAATAGTGAGTCCATTCCCTTTCTATGTCCCTGATTCTATTATAATCACCAGTTCATTCTGTTCATCAGATTATTTATTCACTTGATTCTTAGATTCACTTATTGATAGATGCATATCTGTTGTTCATAATTAGTATCTTTACCTTTTTCTTCTTCTTCCTCTTCTTAAAGGATACCTTTCAGCATTTCATATAATACTGGTTTGGTGGTGATGAACTCCTTTAGCTTTTCCTTATCTGTGAAGCTCTTTATCTGACCTTCAATTCTGAATGATAGCTTTGCTGGATAAAGTAATCTTGGTTGTAGGTTTGAATATTTCTTGCCACTCCCTTCTGGCCTGCAAAGTTTCTATTGAGAAATCAGCTGACAGTCCTATGGGTATTCCCTTGTAGGTAACTGAGTTTCTTTCTCTTGCTGCTTTTAAGATTCTCTCTTTGTCTTTTGCTCTTGGCATTTTAATTATGATGTGTCTTGGTGTGGTCCTCTTTGGATTCCTTTTGTTTGGGGTTCTCTGAGCTTCCTGGACTTGTAAGTCTATTTCTTTCACCAGGTAGGGAAAGTTTTCTGTCATGATTTCTTCAAATAGGTTTTCAATATCTTGCTCTCTCTCTTCTTCTGGCACCCCTATAATTCTGATGTTGGTAAGCTTGAAGCTGTCCCAGAGGCTCCTTACACTATCTTCGTATTTTCGGATTCTTTTTTCATTTTGCTTTTCTGGTTGGGTGTTTTTTGCTTCTTTGCATTTCAAATCTTTGCCTTGATTCTTGCACTCCTCTGGTCTGCTGTTGGGAGTCTGTAAAATATTCGTTATTTCAGTCCGTGTATGCTTAATTTCTAGTTGGTTCTTTATCACAACATCGAGGGTCTCATTAGATTTCTTGAGGATCTCAATAACTTTATCGGCGGCTTCTAGACAGTTCTTGAGAGACCTTAAAAGTGTGGTTCTGAACTCAATATCCTCCATTGACAGTTTTGTCCTGTTTCTTTGTCTCCGCATTTTTTATGCTTTCTTGGTGCACCCCCTAGTGGTCTTTGTGCACAGTCTTGTTGTAGTTAAGCCTTGATTGTTGTAGTTAATACTAGGGGGATTTGACCTCCAGGCCAACTGGCTGTGAGAATCAGCTGTGTCTGCAGTGGGAAAACTTCTGTCCTCTAGGGAGGTGCTAATCTAGCCTTTGCCTGAGGCTATCTGGCAAATGGCTCTGCGCAGGGCTTGGGCGGGTGGTCGCACGGGATAAACAGAGCGGGCTGAGGGAGCAGTTATGGCTGCTCTCAGTCCCGTCCCCAGAGGCTCTGCCTCTCAGAGTCCCAGCAACCGCTGCAAACCTCGGAGAGAAAGCTGCCCTCGTGTTCCGACCGATGCCAGACAGTCCCGCTTCTCCCGTTTGAGTCTGGGTCCCTAGAGACTCGCCCAGAACTGGAGCTCAGAATCTGAGCCTCCCTCCCTATTGAAAACGACAACTGTGCCCTCAGCTACCAGCCCACTCCTCACGTACCTCCGCACCTTTGTATTTTCCACACTGCGCCTCCTCTGAGTCTCGTATGCTGTTCTCTTTCCTTCTAGTTGAAGAATTTCCCCTCAGCCAGTCTTCCTGTGGTTCTGGGTGATGTCCGTTCCATCTTTTAGTTGTATTTGTGAAGTGGTTTTTTGAGGTAGCTAACTCCGCTGTTTACCTATGCCCCCATCTTGGGTTTTTTTCCCCAATTTTTAATATTTTACCGTGTTTTATGATCCTCTCTTTATGTGAATATATATTCATTATTATTAATATTTATTTTTCTGAATCATTTGAGAAGAGATTGCACACACCATGCCCCATTTGTCCCTTAATATTTCAGCATATATTTCCTAAGAACAGGATATTATTTTATGTAACTACACCACAGTTGCCAAATACAGGAAATTTACCTTGACACAATGCTTTAATCTACTTTCCACATTCTAATTTTGTCAATTGTTGCAACAATGTCCTTTACAGCACTTTTCCCTTCTAATACAGGGTCCAGTTCAAGGTCATGTTTTGCATCTAGTTACTATGTCTCTTCAGTTTTCTTTAATCTGGAATGATTCCTCGCTTTTCTTTGTTTTTATGACATTAACATTGCAGGGGTCTGTTCCCTGCAACTTCTCTGACCTCTCTGGCTCTCCTCTCTCCTCTGGCTGCAATGTTCTTTCCTCACATCCTCACTTGGCCCACTCCCCCTTCTTCTTCAAGTCTTTACTTAAATGTCGCCTTCTCAGGGAGGCGTTTCCTGAATATGCTGCTAAAATGTGCAAACTCCTGACATGTCTTACACTCCATATCCCCATCTCTGCTTAATTAGATGGCATTCATCACCATCTAATATGCTATACATTTACTTGTTTATTTATTGTCCATCTCTCTTCACTAAGAAGTCAGCTCCAGGAGACCTGTCTGTTTTCTGCACAGAGGCATCTCCAGTACCATGCCTGGTAGGTGCTCAGTTATTTATTTATTTATTGAATGAATGAATGAATGAATGAAGTATCTTTGAATCAACCATGACCCTCACCTAGAGCTACATACAGTGAGTGCCAAAGAGTGTTTGAATTAATGAAATAAAGATGAACAACACCACCCCCACTTGTGTTGATCAAGAATATGAGTCTGCTGTTCACGGTGAGTTATTGACATTTCCTGTCCAGGAACTGGTTACGTGGTCAGTCAGGTTGACTGCGCCAGACTGGGCCCAGATGTGGTCATCAGGCCACATCACGGGGGGAGGGAGCTCTGTGGACACAAGACTGAACCCGGATGTGGTGATCAGGCTGCATCACAGGGGGAAGGGTAGGGGAATTTTGTGGGTGCCACTTGGAGCATTTGGAGCGGAAGCTGGTGCCTGTACCTCGAGAGGAAACAGAAACTGTGGTGGCTGGCAAGGCAAGAGGCCCGTTTGCGTCCTTCAGCCCTTCAGCCACTGCTGGCTTTCAATAGACCACAGATACTTTTTGGAGGAAACTTTCTATTTCTATATTCGTACATACAGAAAAGTACACAGCTCAATAAATGACAGCTCAATAAATTTTCACAAAGGCAGCACGCCAGGGTAACCAGCCCCCAGATCAAAGAACAGAATGATACCAGCCACCTAGCAGCCCCCTCCCAGTCTCTACCACCACCCTCAATGGTAACCACTACCCTGATTCCCAGCACTAAAGATTATTTCCTGTTTGTGAACTTCGTGTACTCACACGGCAGTAATTCTTTCGTGTATGACTTCTTTGCACAACATTGTTTGCAGCAACAGCCTTTTGACCCTGCCTCTTCCTCCACAAGCTCAAAGTGGGAACAGGAACTTAACAATAACTCATTTTGCTTGGCTGGTTTCAATGTGCCAGCCGTTCCTTAGAGCCTCCAAACCGCTTTGTGGGCTGGGCCTGTTATTGCTCCCATTTCACACATGAGGGGACTGAGGTGCAGAGAGGTTATAAACAGTTGGCCCTGCTAGGAAGCAGAAGATTGTATATTTGACCCCAGATCTGTTTGGTCTCTGAATTCATTTTCTTATCCACCATACACATTTCTTAACAATAAAATAACCATTAATTGAGCATCCATTTGGGCTGGACATTACGCTTGAGCTTTATGTTCATCGTCTTATTTGATTTTCCCAGCCCTTATATGAGCAATATACCTTTATCCATGCCTGACAGATGACTCAGAGAGGTTAAATAATTTATCCAAGGTCACACAACCTAGGAGGCATGAAAATAAAGATTTAAACCCTACTACATTGACTCCAAAGTCCAATGTAGGGTGGAATCAGCATTTAAGTGCATCTTTCAAGTATACCTACAGGGCTTTCCAAAGAAGAGGTGACAACAATAGCAGGGATCTATTGTAGAGCTACTTTGAGTCAGAAGCTTTGGCCAAAGATTACAAATGATCTCCCCCCCCCCCCCCCCCCCCATATCTGTTCCTGCCTCCTCTCTCCTAGTAAGAGAACGCTTGAGTTTTAGCTGGACAGACGGCTTCCCACAGCTTTACCACATTTCCCAGGTGTCTTTGCAACCAGCTGGAGTCACGTGACTAAGTTATAGCCAATGAAAAGCTCTTCCCCCACATATCCACAGGCCTGCCCTTCACAAGGAATGGGCAATGCTCTTCCTTTCACTGTTCCCTTCCTGTTGGCTGAAATCACAGACAGGGTATTGGGGAGCCATCCTGGACCGTGTGGACAGGGATGTCTCTGTAGCGATGGAGAAGCCAGGATGGCATGGCTCCACAGGGTGGGGTCCCGGGCTCCTCCCATATAGTTACTCCTCCATCCCTAGAGAAGGCTGAGGAGGGAGGGTTCGCCTTCCCCTGTGAAGAGCCCTTCACCAATGACTGACAGGAGTTGGTGGATAAATACCTCTACCTCTTTGGACAATTCTGAGATATGTTTTACTTTGTGTCCTGGAGTTCCAGGGCGGGGTTGGGCTTCAGTTGCCCAGAGTGATAACCTACTCGGTAACTCACCTTATACTGGCTTCTTTCCCTTCCCTGTCTCACTTCCAGATCCTCCCACCAGTACTTTCCGGCAAGCATTCTTTGAAAATATTTGCTTCATAATTATATTTTCCTCAACCTACTTTTCAGCTGGTAAACAGTGCAAGTGGTGACCTACTGGTGTGCACAACAGAAAGGGTCCCAAGGCAAGAAACCCCCTTGGCTGGCCCTGGGACCGCTCAGGGGTCCACCCTACACGCCCAATTTTCATCCATTTTCCCCTGAACCCACTCATTCCAAGGCTCCAGCCAGCTCCCCTGCTTATGGCAGGAGTTAGTCCCGTTCCTTCCTCAAGATGTGTTTCATCTGTGAGGCCTCCAGCTCTGTCCTGCCTGTGATAAGACATCCCACGTCATCTTTCCGTCCCTGACCTTTATAAGAACAGTACTTATCCAGGGCCTCTGACGTTACTCCTTGGGGATAAAAGCAGTGGGGACAGGAAGACAGAGAAATGAAAAAGCAAAACGAGAAGAATGGAGGCACAGAGAGGTAAAGTAACTAGCCTCAAGCCGCCCAGGAGTGGCAGAGCGCGGCAGAACCTCAGAAAGCCTGCTTCCGGAGCCTGAGCTACGAACCACTCCTCTAGGCTTTAATATTCTCTAATTTTCAAACTGTTGTCAGTCCATGGCTGTGAAACGTCTCTAAGTGTTCGAACTTGAATTGCCTGCTTTGGAGGGACCTTGAGGATCTTTGCGTCCATTTGTTGGCCAGTCATGTGTCCTCTTTGGAAAAATGCCTCTTTACAGACTTTTCTGATCTTCAAGCAAACAATCTGGAGGCCAGAACTCCGGTCAGCGCCTGGCACAGAGTGAGTGCTTGGTGAAAATACACCAGGCTAAACGGGCAGTATCTCTCACCTTGTCTTCCTTCCAGAAGCCTGATGCTGATTAATAAACCTGCTTATATTACTGGCCCATCACCTCTGGGCTGGGCACATGAGCAGCTCCCTGGCCTTGAGCCCATTTCCCCCTCTGTGATTGTACTCAAGTCTGTCTCCTGGACCTCCTCTCCTTCAACTCCCCACTCTCTTGTTTCTCATGAACCCCACTGACCATTCTGTCCCTTTACTCTGCCAACTTCGCTCCCACTTCAGGGTCTCTGCATGTGCTGTTCCCTCTGCCTGGAACTCTCTTCCCATGACAGCTCCATCTCAGCTCAAACGCCACTTCCTCAGAGAGGCTTCCCTGACTGCCTTATTTAGAGGAAACGGCAGCACAGAAATATTGAGCATAATTGCTAACAATTATACAGCTGAAGTATTGGTAAGATTTCTGAATTATGTTACCTTATTACATGCCTATATTTCCAACCTTTTTCTACAATGGTGATGTATTCCCTCCATGAATTTTTTCCTTACTCAAATTTAAAATTAATTAAAAGCAAATCCTTAGAGAGGACAAGTAAGTTTCTGGGGCTCTATTTGCCAATATTCCTGGCTCAACACTTCAGCAGGATTGAAACAGGATCCTGGCCTTTTGTAACCTCCAAGAATTCCTTTCTCTCCACCCCCTTGTCTGCCCTTGGCGATGTATGAATCATAAATCTGTAAGCAATCCTCAGATCCCAAAACCTCTCTGCTAAACAGCTTCCTCTCCCCTATGGATGTCTATGATCTACAAATCAGGGATAATAAAAGCATTTGCTTCTCGGGGTAGTTATAAGGATTTCACTTCATGGTGCTTAAAAAGCATCATTACAGAAGGAAGGTTACTACTGTGTGGGAACTGTACTGCGTGATGAGTTTGGAATCAGACAAATCCTGGAGCAAAGCTTTGCTCACTGTGTGACCTTAGGCAACTCGCTTGATCCCTCTGAGCCTCAGTTTCCCCATCTGTGAATGAAGATTGAAAAAATCCATACCAAGTTCATTTAATGTCTTTCACTAGAAAGAAGAAGCTAATAAAACCCGAACTGGCTTAACTGGAATAGGCAATCCTGCCTCCCCTCTGGACAGTGGTAGATCCACCAGCCTATGACATCAAGGCCCCAGGTTCTTTCCATCTCTGTTCTGCTGTCCACAGTGTTGGTTTCATCCTGAGGCTGGTTCTCCTCGTGATCATAGGATGACTGCCAAGAGCTATCAGGGCTACAGGCATCCTCTTTCATTCCAGCAGGCAAATAAAAATCACTTCCAGACTCCCTCCTGGAAGAATGAGGAAGAACTTTCCTGGCAACTGTTTATGGTACTCATTTCTCATTGGCTAGATTTGGGTCACCTGCCCATTCCTAAACCAATCTCTGGCAAGGGGATACAATTCCTGTGATTGGCTTAGACTAATTGGGTCCCAGGCCTATGGCTGGGCTGGAATGGATGCCAAGGAGTCAACTACACTGCCCACTGCACCTGCCTCAAGGGTTGCAAGGGGAATGAAATGAGATCATGCTTACAAAGCTTAGCACACAGTAGGTGCTCAACAAATAGTAGTTCTTATTATAATTGTCAACATTATCATCATCATCATCATTTGGGAGTTTTGGCATCAGACAGACTTCCATTAACAGTTTCTCCACTTCTTTGCTGTCAGGCCTTACAAAAGCTGCTGACCTTCAATTCTATTCTGTAAAATGGAAATTAGTGTTCCTATCCCCGTGATGGCGAACCTATGACACGTGTGTCAGAGGTGACACACGAACTCATTTTTTTGGTTGATTTTTCTTTGTTAAATGGCATTTAAATATATAAAATAAATATCAAAATATAAATCTTTGCCCTAACCGGTTTGGCTCAGTGGATAGAGCATCAGCCTAAGGACTCAAGGGTCCCAGGTTCGATTCTGGTCAAGGGCATGTACCTTGGTTGCGGGCACATCCCCAGTAGGGAGTGTGCAGGAGGCAGCTGATTGATGTTTCTCTCTCATGGATGTTTCTAACTCTCTATCCCTCTCCCTTCCTCTCTGTAAAAAAATCAATAAAATATATTTAAAAATATATATATATATAAATCTTTTTACTATGGTTGCAAATATCAAAAAATTTCAATGCATGGAATAGAACTCCAGAAGTATTGAGTTAAAAGCGAAGTCTGGTGAGTATACATTTTCTCTAGTTTATAATAAACAGACATACACACACAGAGAAAACTGGAATCACACTCTACACCTTCAAAAGCCACCTCCTCGAGAGGCCTTCTATAACCCCACCCTACTACGTAGCTCTGCCGCCATCCCATCTCTTGCACCATAGCATTTTTTATAATCTAAATTAACCTACTTTGTTTTCTTGTGCACTGTCTCTTCTTCCAGAATGTAAGCTCTACGAGGACAAGGGTTTTCTCTGCTTATCATTGCTGTGTCCCAAAGGCCTTGAACAGAATGGTTAAGTACTCAATACCTATTTTTTTTAAAATAAATGTTGTTATGTATGTAATTTGTTTTAACTGAGTGTTGTGATCGCAAACATCTTTCCAGGGTAATAGATATGAATCTGCCTCTCTCTTTGAGGTGAATGCATGGATTTCTACTGGCTGGATGGGTTGTTTGTTTCCCAAACCTTGCTGAATGACTGTGTGTGAAATAAATAGCCAAATGAACCAGGGGATGGGCGGGTCAGTACCTCCTTTCATGCAACGGAGTAGAGCAGGGCGAAGGAGAACCCACCCGGCCTTTGAGAGGCTCGCCATGATTCACAGGGAGAGGACTTGAGCAAACACAGCCGACTTCATGCTCTAGCAAGAATTTCCCAGGCAAAAACAGTCCTCAAACACACAAAGGTGAGGACAGGAAACAATTCATTGAGGATGGAGTTGCTTATTAAGCTCCTACCCACAAAGGGAATTAACTTATTTTTTTTTCTAATTGCAAAAGTAGTATCGGCTTACATTATAAAAAAAACTTTCAGACAATACAGAAAAACATGGAGAGTGAAAAGCAGTCATAGTTTTAGAGCATTTTATAAACTATCTCATAGTTTTTTTCATTGCATAGACATATATTTAAGCCCTAAAGCATATTTGTGCTATTTTTTAATTCAACAGTAATAGCTAAGGTTTATTAAGTACTTGAATGATATGCTAGGTGCTCTCCATTTATTAATTTTATCCTAACAATAGTTCTGTGTGATAAGTTATATTATTAGCCCCATTTTGCAGATGGGGAAACTGAGACACAGGGAGGTTAAGTGATTTAGCCCAGGTCACACCACTATAGTAGCTAAGCTGGGATTCAGACGAAGGTAGTCTGGCTTCAAAGCCCATGACCTTACCCATATCACATTGCCAAGGCAGAGCACAGGCCCTTTCCTAAGATAATATTCATAGATAAGAGTTATCATTTGTAGTGTCTGTGTTTATTCTTCTACTGATGAATAATTCGCAATGTTGTAATTTTCCCCTATTTGGAAACAGAAGGGAATTTCCCTTTTGGTCTTTAAATGAGGTAAGAAAACTGGTTAGAGGCCACCACAGCCAGTATTTCTAACCCAGGAGAATCATTAAAGGGGCTCCGCAACACTTGGAACCAGTCACTCCATTATGCACACATATATTGTCCAGGGGGCGGGGGGCAGGGTTACTTTTAATTTGAGAAACATCCATAAAGTATTTATGTGCCTGTCATGCTTCTCATACTTTGTGAATATTAGTTCACTCAATACAAAAATAATATTATGACATACTTACTGGGGAAGGAGGCACGGGGAGGATAACTTGCTCAAGGTGACAGAGGTAGTAAGTGGCAGTGCTGGGATTCAAACCCTGGCTGTTTGGCTGCAATGTCTGATTTCTTAACTCCTATTCCATCTGCCCCTTGGCCCAATTAAGCCAGACAGCGCTCCAGGCCTCAAAGCAAGCCTGCTTTCAGCTGGGAACTGAAAGCAGCAAACTGAATATCTTTTTCTTCTTCTTCTTTTAAACTACTTCCAGCTCAGAGTTCGTAGGTCCTGAGTCCATGCAGGCTCTGCTGTGGTCCTATGCCCAGAGTCTCCCAGGCTAAAGACGCAGCCTGTCTGCGTCCTCATCTGGAGGCAGTGGGAAGAGTCCAGCTCCAGAATCATTCAGGCTGTTGGCAAAATTCAGTTCCTTGCAGTCGTAGAACTGAGACCCCAACCTCCATGCTTGGTGGCGGTAAAGGCTGTTCTCTGTCACTCGAGGCCTCCCGTATTCCTTGTCCCAAGGCCCCTTCCACTTCTTATCTAAGGCAATTATTTGAACCGTCCCACAAATCACAAATTTGTCTTGAGTAAGAACCAAAAAAACTGGGAAGCCCCTTAGAAATAGGTGCTCATCAGGACTTGTCTTTTGTTTGGGGTCGTTTGGGGCCCCTGTGCTGGTGTGAGGTGTCCCTTTGTAGAAAGAGCTGGATCACATCTGCTGGGCCAGGAGAGGGGAGACTCCCCCAACCAGACCGCTCACCCTTAGCCCATCACCACCTTGGGGGTGTACAAGGGGAGCCTTGGAGATCACTGAGGAGAAAATGGAGGTAGAGGGGAGGGTTTTTGTGCTACTGCATACATAGTACATGATAAGTGCTTAATCCATATTTCATGATGTATGGTGGACACTATTATAGGCATTAGAGCCTCTGAGAGTATAAAAGGGATGGCAGATAATAAGGAAGTAAATTTTAAAAAGAAACAGAATATTCTGCGACAGAAAAGAAGCCAGACACAAAATGCCACATACATGATTCCATTTATATGAAATGTTCAGGATAGGCAAATCCATAGAGACAGAACGTGGATTAGTGATTGACGGGAGATGGGTGAGGAGAGATTGACTGACTGCTAACGGGTACAGAGTCTTGTTGGGGTGATGGAAATGTTTGGAACTCAGAGAGTGGTGATGGTTATACAACATAACAAAAGCCATTGAATTGGACACGTTTAAATGGTAAAGTTTGTGTTATCTGAATTACATCTCCACAATAATTTTTAAAACATTTTAAAAAGAGAAAGAAAGGGGATAATTTCACATGATGGTATGTGTAGCGAGGACAAGAAAGGAAAATGTTGGAAGAGGTAGTGGCTGTTGGGGCGAGTGAACCGGGTGGTGCCTTCAGGCCCCACTGAGGAAGTGACTTCTGTAATGAGGCAGCTATGTAAATATCTAGAAGGCAGAGGAGAGATCAGTATGTGCAAAGGTCCCGAGGTGGGGCCTTTTTTGGAGAGCTTCCACAACGGGGAACCAGAATGCTTCTCTGTGCCCTCCATGCTGCACTCCAAGCTCCATGTGGACAGAGCTCCTTTGTTTGGGACCTCACCCTTATGTATTTCTTCACTGGGCTGTTGATTCGAAAGAGTGATAATGCTAGTAATTCAGATATACCAGGCGGAAGCCATGAAGTACTTCCTTCAAATGAAAAGAGCCTTTAAAATGACAGCTGTGGCTGACTTTGTATTTTTATAGGACAGCCCTGCTAGGGCCTCTGCAGGCTTGAGTCCAGGAAGAACTTATTTATGGAAAACAAAAGGCACGCCCAAATACCGATGTCAGTGTGCTTTAGCCGGCTCCTCGTGCAGCCTGGTGCACGGTGCTTTCCTGGACACTGACATGCGATGTGCTGTCTATTTACTGTCCAAGGGACAGTGCTGGAAGGCCAAGGGCGCAAAGCACATACATACCGATGACTTTGAAGCATCCACAGGTCCAGGTAAGGATCTGTTCAGTGAAATTATTGACTAAAATGTGAAAACAACAACAAGAACACAAAGGTCCGGAGGTGAAGACAAGCTTGGCATGTTCGAGGAGCAGATACAGGAGCAGAGCCTGGAGCCCAGGGAGTTGGGGTGCAGTGGAAGAGGTCATGAGAAGGTCAGGGACCCCTGCAGGGCAGAAAGCAGACCAAAGAGGGCCTTCAGGGTGCTCAGAGGAGTTTGGGTTTTGTTCCCAATAAGATGGGGGTGCCCTAGCCGGCTTCGCTCAGTGGATAGAGCGTCAACCTGCGGACTGAACGGTCGCAGGTTCGATTCCAGCCAAGGGCATATGCCTGGATTTCAGGCTCGATACCCAATAGGGGGCGTGCAGGAGGCAGCCGATCAATGATTCTCTGTCATCACTGATGTTTCTGTCTCTCTCTCCCTCTCCCTTCCTCTCTGAAATAAATAAAAATATATTTAAAGAAAAAGAAAAGAAAAGAAAAGATGAGGAGCCATGGGATGCTTCTGAGCAAGAGAATAACGTGATGAATGCTTAAAAAGCAAGGAAGTTTGACAGTCTGTTTGATGCTGCTCAACTTACAGCGGGAAGGCCGGGAGGGCTGGGGGTGGAGGGGTGGGGGGGTAAGAGATCAACCGAAGGACTTGTATGCATGCATATAAGCATAACCAATGGACACAAGACACTGGAGAGTAGGGGAGGCCGGGGGAAGGTCAAGGAGGAAAAAAAGGAGACATATGTACTATTCTTTGTAATACTTAAAGCAATAAAACAAAGTTAAAAAAAAATAAAAGAACACAGGGAAAAAAATTTGCAATGAAAAAAAAAAAAGCAAGGAACGATAGAAGAAGCAGACAATGTAAATAAAGACCTTTGATACTCTGCCTGTCATGAGGAACAGTCCTAATTGCCAGTCATCTGTCATGAACTAGAAATATACAGGGCGTCAAGGCCATGGCTATTTGTTACTTTCATCTTTGACACGGCCTCACCTTCCTATTCCGTGAGTCACCAAACTCTGTCAATTCTTCCTCCCCTGGCCCACACCGCTTCACCTTTGTATCATTCCCTCTGTCTCAATCTAGAGGCCTGTTGACAGACGGAAACACTAGTTTCCAGGCTGCCCCTAGACTTATCTCTCTCTCCTTTCTCCCCTTAAAAATATCATATTTGTTCTCATTTCTTGCTGTATATTACTTACAGGGAAAAAATTTAAATAACACTAAAAAGAAAAAGAATACCCATGACCCACAATTCAGAGACAACCATTATCAAAACAACATTTTCATATGTTATTCATGTCCTTTTTTTAATTTTAATTTTATATTTTGTTATTCATACACATAAATTGAAGAGTCCAATTTTCTAAAAACAGAAATCTCTACTTTACTCCCTCCTCCCATTCCTCCTTCCCAAAGAAAACCACTTTTGCCCTCTTTTAACTGATTTTTGTTATTTAACTCCATGTCGCTAAATAACACGCTTCTATTTCTGTCGATAAATTTTTCAGTTTTCGGTATAATCTTCTTTCCCACTATAGGATATGAGGGTTCTGCTCTCTTTCCTTCCCTATATTTGACCCCAGCACATATACACACACCCCCCATTCTTCTCAAGATAGTTATAATTTTAGTGAATCAATATTTAATATTTACATAATTGTGACTATGTAAATGCCATTCACAGCTAAGCTCCATGGTACACTACGGTGTCCTTTGCTTTCCTGCACAGCTCTATAGTTTTCCTTAAGTTAACAATTGTCTTGCTCCCTTCCCCCATCCCAAGGAGTCCTAATTTTCTCGGTACATGTTTTCAGTTCAACTTCAAACTTTTGCCAGTGGTCTAAGTGACCTCTCAACATCTTCCAATGCATCAGAAATGGTATTCATTCACCTTTTTGAAGGGATCTCCCTGGAGCCTTCAGACCTGCTAGAATCTTGACTGGTTACCCCCTCTGGTCCACAGCTGTCACAGATCCCCGGGGATCTTCCTTCACCGTCATCTGGGAGCTCCATTTGCTTCTATCTGGTGCTGGGTTTCTGTTTCCTATATGTGCTGTCAAGTGGGTCACCACTGGAACTCTGGGAAACCGTTTGGAACATGCACCTCAGACAGAGGTGGCCCACCCAAGTGGAGGTACTTACCCTTCAACTCCTGTCAGTCATTGGTCGAGGGCTGTTCAGGAAGCATCAACTCCCTGGCACAGCTGGCTTGTCCTGTGCTGAGAGGAAGCACTGAGGCCGCAGTCGGACCCTCCAAGGGGTTATGAGCAGTCACCAACAGAGTTTGCTATGGGAGTGGGGAGTCCAAAAGAAATTCAGATTCCCAGGCCCCATGCTGGAGATCCATTAGATCTGTGATAGTGTGGGAGGCAGTTAGACAGACATGAGCAGAGCGAGGAGGATGGGCCAGGTACAGAAGGTCACCAGGGCCCAAAACCCCAGGAGTCTAACAATGGACAATCAAATGTAGGGTGGGAACTCGCCCCCGGGTGATCTTTCCTCCCCTAGCATATCCCTGGTCATGGGGTTTGGACCCCCAGACCTTTCCTCCCTAGAGATAACATCTAAGCCTGTTGTATTTCAGCTCCAGGCCCAGAAAAAACAGCAAAACCAGAAGAGCGACCCCACGGCTGCATTGAATAATGACCCCCTGCCCTGGTGCCGGCCAATCATTCAGTGGAGATTACAATCCTGAAAGGACACACCTGGAGAAGTGCTGAATATGCTACTGAGATTTTCCCCTGGGACCTCCCCTAAAATCTCCACCCATAAAACCCTTAGGATGGAAGACCCAGTGGCTCTCCGTGCCTGGAGTCCCCCCTGGCCTTCCCCTTTCCCTTCCCACTCCCCGTCCCTGCCCCAGACACTTTACCATTAACTTCCTCCTCCAAGGGCCCTTCCTTTACCTTATAACTTGTTTCCTAAACCCATTTCTTCTAGGAAGTACTTCTTCTACCTCTGTGATTTACCAAATAAATGTTCTCGTTCAGTTTGGGTCTTGGCTCTGAATTCTTTCCTAGCCAGAACCCAAGTACCGAGGTGGCTGGAGCCAGGTTTGTAAAGACCCCACCGGTCAGACAGCTGGTACCATTCCAGCCGCCTACAATAATAGAACTGGAGTCTGTATTTTTTCACAAACTCTCTCAGATGTATCTTTGCACCTGTCTCCACTGAATTTTACAAGTCCAGGTTTTTTTCATTTCTGGCCAGTAATTTTAATGCCTGTTATCTGCCAAATGGCCAGTACCATCTTAAAACATTAAAGTCCACAGGCATTTAAAAAATTATGCCAAACTCTCCCCAATATGTAAATCCATATGAAACAGTGCTGAATGGTAAAAATAAATGAAGGGAAGGCCAACACAGAACTTATTTTTCCCATGGTATGGTAGGCAGAGAAATGGCTCCTCAAAGATGTCCACATGGCCCTGGCCAGTGTTGCTAAATAGTTAGAGCACCGGCCCATGCACCAAAGGGTCTCAGGTTCGATTCCTGATTCCCAGTCAAGGGCATGTACCTAGGTGGCAGGTTCACTCCCTGTCCCTGGTCAGGACTCATGCTGGAGGCAACCAGTTGATGTGTCTCACATCAATGTTTCTCTCTCTTTCTCCCTCTAACTTCCCCCCATCACTCCCTCCCTTCCACTCTCTCTGAAGAGCAATAAAGAATATATACTCTGGTGAGGATGATTAAAAATAAAGTGATCACATGCTAATCCCTAAACCTTGTGAATATGTCCTTTTACTGGTACATGACAAGGGGAAATTAAGGTTGCTAATCAGTTGGCCTTGAGATGGGGAGATCATTCTAAAACATGAGATGGGCTCAATGTAATCGCAAGGCTCCGTACAAAGGAAAAAGAAGACAGGAAAGTCAGAGTCAGAGAAGATGTGATGACCAAAGCAGAGGTTGAAGTAATGCCATTTTGGCTTTGAAGAGAGGAGACAGGACAACAAGCCATGAAATGTGGGCGCCTCTAGAAGTTGGAAAAGGCAAGAAAACAGATTCTTCCCTAGAGCTTCCAGGATAAACACATGCAGCCCTACTGACACCTTGATTTTAACTCCATGACACTTCTAACCTCTAAAACTGTAAGGAAATGATTTGCACTGTTTTAGGCCAGTTCCTTGCAAATCAAGCTCTTAATGTATTTCTCCTACTGGCTCTGCTTCTCTGATTGAGCCTGACTGGTACACATGATAACTACTTCGATTCCCTTTAAAAACATATTTGGCCCTAACCGGTTTGGCTCAGTGGATAGAGCGTCGGCCTGGGGACTGAAAGGTCCCAGGTTCGATTCCGGTCAAGGGCATGTACCTTGGTTGCGGGCACATCCCCAATAGGGGGCGTGCAGGAGGCAGCTGGTCGATGTTTCTCTCTCATCGATGTTTCTAACTCTCTATCCCTCTCCCTTCCTCTCTGTAAAAATCAATAAAATATATATTTAAAAAAAAAATAAAAATAAATAAATAAATAAATAAAAACATATTTGAAATATCAAATTCATTAAGAAGTTTTTATTGGTGCCCCTATTTTGCTGACAGCTTCAGCATTTTCTTTTATAAAAATTAAATAGGGATAAGGGGGAAAGATCAACCAAAGGACTTATATGCAAGCATATAGGCCTAACCAATGGACACGGACAACAGGGGGGGGGAGGGGGGGGAGGGCATGAGCGGGGGGGGGGGGTGTAGGGGGCAACGTGGGGATAAGGACACATATGTAATATCTTAATCAATAAAAAATATATTAAAATAAAATAACAAAAAAATTTAAATAAATTACTGAGCATCATGTGCTTGGAGTAATGTCTGGTACAGAGTAAGTGTTCAAGAAATGTTAAAAAAAAAAAAAAAAAAAAAGAACAGAATAAAGACAGGAGTGTGATAAGCTCTCCGCTTTCAGGAACTTATATCCTAGAGGGGAAAATGGATGATAAACTTAGGGAATAAGGAAAGGAGAGAACAAGGGGGGGGGGGGTGTTTGATAATGATAAGTACCTCAGAAACACTTATTTTAATACTAGAGGCCCGGTGCACAAAAATTTGTGCACTCGGCGGGGAAGGGGGTCCCTCAGCCTGGCCTGTGCCCTCTCACAGTCTGGGACCCCTCGGGAGATAATGACCTGCTGGCTTAGGCCTGCTCCTGGGTGGCAGAGGGCAGGCCCAATCCCTAGGTGCAGCCCCTGGTCGGGCTCAGAGCAGGGTCAATTGGGGAGTTGGGGCACCGCCCCGTCATGCACAGAGCAGGGCAGATTGGGAGGTTGTGATGCCACCCTCAGTCACGCTCAGGGTAGGGCCAATTGGGGGGTTGGGGCACCGTCCCCTGTCACACTCAAGGCAGGGTCGATGGGGAGGTTGCAGCGCCACCCCCTGTCATGCACAGAGCAGGGCCAATCCGGGGGTTGGGGTGCTGCCCCCATCACACACAGAGCAGAGCCCATCAGGGGGTTGGGGCACCACCCTCTATCACCCACAGAGTAGGGCCAATCAGGGGGTTGGGGCGCTGCCCCCGTCACACACAGAGCAGGGCCCATTAGGGGGTTGGGGCACCACCCTCTATCACCCACAGAGCAGGGCCGATCAGGGGGTTGGGGCGCTGCCACTCTCACACTCAGGGCAGGGCCGATGGGGAGGTTATGGCTCTACCCCGTCACACACAGAGCAGGGCCCCTGGGGGGGGGGGGCGGGTTGGGGAGCTCCCCCCTATCAGGCACAGAGCAGGGCTGCTCAGGGGGTTGGGGCCCCGCCCCCTGTCACACACAGAGCCGCAGGGCGATCAGGGGGTTTGGGTGCTGCCCCCTGTCATGCTGATCCCGGTGCCAGGAGTCATATTACCCTTTTACTGTATAGGGTAGAGGCCTGGTGCATGGGTGGGGCCGGCTGGTTTGCCCTGAAGGGTGTCCTGGATTAGGGTGGGGGTCCCCACTGGGGTGCCTGGACAGTCTGGGTGAGGGGCTGAGGGCTGTTTTCAGGCTGGGAGTGACTGAAGTTCCCAACCACTCCTTTTTTTCTTTTTTCTTTTTTTATTCTGGGCCAGCTTTACCTTGAGGCTTGGCTCCAGCTCTTAGGCCTCCGTGGCTGAAAGTAGGTTTCTGGCCTTTGCTTACAATGTTGCGAATCTGCTGGCTGAAGTCCGGCAGTATTTTTTACAATGTTTCTTAAACTGCCCGCTCAGAGGCCTGCAGCCGCAGGCGGGGAACGTTGGTTTCCTCCAACGATCCTCTGTCACTGAGGCAAGCAAGCCTCATGTTAGTTTCAAGCTGCCTGGCTGCTGGCCGCCATCTTGGCTGACAGTTAATTTGCATATCTCGCTGATTAGCCAATGAAAAGGGTAGCGGTCGTACGCCAATTACCATGTTTCTCTTTTATTAGTGTAGATGTTTTTACTGATTTTTAGGGAGAGGGATAGAGAGATAGAAACATCAATGAAAAACAGCACCACTGATCAGCTGCCTCTGCACGCCCCCCTCCTGGGAATCAGGCCTGAAACCTGGGCATGGGCCCTGAACAGGAAGTGAACCAGCAAGCTCTTGGTTCAGTGCTCAACCACTGAACCACACTGGCCAGGCAGAAACACTTATTTTAAGACTAGCCTAAGGGTCAGCTGCCCATGGTGGGCCAATCCAGCCTGCCACCTGCTTTCATATGGCCCCTAGCTAAGAATGGTTTCCATATTTTTAAATAGTTGGGGGGGAAAATCAAAAGAGTATTTCATGCCTGGCTGGTGTGGCTTTGTGGTTGAGTGTCAACCTATGAATCAGGAGGTCACGGTTGATTCCCGGTCTGGGCACATGTCCGAGTTATGGGCTTGATCCTCAGCGGGGGGCATGCAGGAGGCAGCTGATCAATGATTCTCTCTCATCATTGATGTTTCTATCTCTCTCTCCCTCTCCCTTCCTCTCTGAAATAAATTAAAAAAAATTTTTAAAAGAACATTTCATAGCATGTCATAATGATAAGAAATTCAAATTTTAATACCCATAAAGTTTTATTGGAACACAGTCATGCCTATTTAAATCATCTATGATGTCATTCCCACTGTAACAGCAGAGTGGATTTGTTGTAATGGAGATCACACTAAAATATTTACTGTCTGGCTTTTTATAGGAAAGGTCTGCCAATCCCTGCTTTAGACTGAGTGGTCAGGGAGGGCCTCCTGAGGAGGTGACATTTAAGCTGAGATCTGAATGACAAGATTGGAGGTAGAGGGCAGAGAGAACAGAGAACAAAGGTAGAGCTTTCTCTCTGATCATGTAACAGCCTTCCAAAGGCTTCTGTCACAATAATGGGGCCTTGAGGTTCTGCCGGTGCTTAGGGGGTCCCAGGGTCACAGAGCCCACAGGTACCGAGTTGGGGTAGAGAGGCAGAACTGCCTGGCACCAAAGCCTGCCATGTCCTGTGCCACCCCCTTTCAGCCTGACAGGGCACAGGAGCACAGGAACTGCATGTCAAATGGCTTTATTTGCCTTCCTGGGGATTTTAGATTCCTTCCCTGGAGTAGGTGACAAGAGTCTGTGATTTGCCCATAGGCCTGAGAGCAGGTGTTCTTCCGCCTCCTGGTTGGCAGCAGGTCCATGACTGTCACAAAGCCCGGAACTGGACCTAATAACAGGATCTGTGGCAAGGGCAGTGGGTAGCATAGCAGATAAAACGGGGCATCCATCAATGAATTCAGGGCCCTGCTTTCATCCTGACTGACCCACAGCCTTCAGTCTGATACAAGGGGCCTAACCCCGCCCATGGGGAGCTCAACTTCAGCTGGGTTTTTCTGAGGCTGGAAGGAAAGTGACAACCCCAAGCTCTCAGTCAATAAGTGTGGCTCAGAGAGAACCTAGCTCTCAATCCCTAAGGGCCAGTTCATTTTCGCCAGCTCTGTCTGTGATAAGGGAGGAGAGGAGCCCCATTTTAGAACCAGAGAAATTAAGGTAGTGAGAGCAACAAGGAGTACCAGTTATAAGCACAGACTTTGCCGGAATCACAGCCTCAGCATTTGCCAGCTAGCTGCGTGACTTCAGGCAAATGGTTGACTTCTTTAGTCTGCGGATTATGACAGTATCTGCCTCAAAGAAGTAAAAGGAATTAAGGAAACAATAGCTCAGCACCACACCCACAGGAAGGACTCAATAAACCTTGGCTGATCCTAAGCACATTCTCTGTGAGCTTTGACAACAGTCCTAAAAGGTCTTGGAGTGGCAGCAGGCTGTGGGGTTGGGCCTCTGCACAGGGCCAAAAACTTTGTCATCCTTGACGTCTTTCTTTTACACGCCACAGTTCATCAGCAAATCTTGCCTTCAGTATGCACCCGGAGTCCAACCATTCCTACTCTCTCCATGGTATCACCTCAATCCAAACTACGATCAGCTCTTGCCCAGATTATTGCAAAGGCCTCCCAGCAGGTCTGAGGGCTTCCATCCTTACCCCCACACAACCCCCGCTCCCCACTTACCTAACTCTCTATAGTCAAAGGGGTCCTAATAAAAGTCAGGTTGTAGCACTCCTCTTTTCGAAACCCTTCTGTTTCCTAACACATCTAGAGTTAACTAATGTCTTTATTTATTCAGTGATCATTTATTATTGAGTACCTACTATGTGCCAGGTACTGTTCTAGGCATTGGAGATAAAGCAGAGAACAAAACAGATAAAAACCTGCATTCTGGAAACCTACATGCTCATGGGGGAAGGACAATAAACAAATAAAACAATGTTTGGTGTTCTGGAGAAAAACAACTCAGGGAAGGGCAGGGGCCTTGGATTTTAAACAGGATGGTCAGGGAAGATAGAATGGACAAAGTACAGATTAAACAAAAAGCCCAAAAGTGGAAATAGTGGGAACCAAGGGGCAAAGGAATCCAGCCATACGCCCCTTACAAACAGGGATCGTTCTAAGAAATGCATCTTTAGGCGATTTCATCATTGTACAAACATCATAGAGTACACTCACTCAAACCTAGATGCTATAGCCTACTGCACACCTAGCCTACCACCCTCTTATGTGAGGTCCGTTGTTGACCGAAATGTCATTATGCAGCTGTGGATGGAAGGGGCCATATGCTGACCTGACAAGCTCAGGGGAGGCCTGCGTGGCAGTCTTGCAAACTCAGAGACCTAAAGTAACCACAAAGATGGTCTGGAATTAAACTTTAACTAAAAGCAGTGATGGTGGGCAGTTACGTCCTAGGCCGGTATCTTCACTGACAAGGTCAACCTTTACCTTAACTGAGCCTATCTGTCTTTTTGCATCTATGATAACATACCCTTGAAATGTCTGGGTAACTTGTAACTTCCTTTTTTCTGGAGCCGCTGGGGCACAACCAAATATGCTGGGCGCCAGGACAGATACCACAAATTCCTTCATTATCATGTTAATTGATCCTGCCCCCACCTAAGTATGTGTCCATCATTTTACTTTTTATCCAATCCCAGGGGTTTCACCTGCTTTGCTTTATCCCTCCTCCTTAATCTATCACCAATGAATTTCATGTAACCCACCTACGTCCCTCCTTTGAAAGCAAATGTATAAATACAAATGTAACCCGCCATTCTCCGGATCATGATCTCAATTCCTTGAGGTTCTGCTTCCCGGCATATGTCGACAGTTTAGCTCAAATAAACTCACAAAAATTCTTTACAGGTTTCAATGGTTTTTACGTTAACACAGCCCATGATTGCATTCTAGACCAAAGAATCAGCCAGTGCAGAGGTGGCAGTGTTCCCTATATATTTCAGGTGCACTGAGAAAGCCACTGTGACCATAGTGGAAAGTGTGCATAAGGGGGAGAGGGGATCCACCTCAGAGGGGGGGGGGGGGGAAAGGGGCAAGGTTGAGTCCTGTAAGTACTCCAAGTTTTCTTTCTGTGATCAAAATTGGAAGCCAGTGGAGGTTTTGAGCAGAGGAGTGACCAGACCTGATGGGAGGCCTTTGCAATAATCAGGGTCTAATGTGTGGAAGACCCTGGGAACAAGGGCGGGGTCAGAGAGAAGGTTTAGGCAGCTTTGCAGATGTTGGGATAAGATGCCTTGGACCGGGAAGGCGGTAGCAGCACAGGTAGTGTCAAATCCAAAAGCCTTACAAGCCCCAGCTGGCTTGTCTCTGTGGCTAGAGCGTCAGTCTGTGGACTGAAGGGTTCCGGGTTTGATTCCAGTCAGGGGCACATGGCTGGGTTGCAGGCTAGATCCCCTGGGGCGTGTAGGAGGAAGCCAGTCGATGATTCTCTCTCATCATTGTTTTTCTCTCTCCCTTCCTCTCTGAAATCAATAAAAATATACTTTAAAAAAAAAGCCTTACAATATAGTCCAGCCCTCCTGATGGGGTCCCTCTTACTCCTCCAAGCTCACCTTGTTCCTTCCTATATCCCCAACCCCACAGACCACTGCTAGACACATATAGGCGTCAATGATCAAATTAACCAATGATTCATCCTTCGATCATCATCACCTGTTTTTAAAGATGGGCATATAGTCAGAACTCAAATGTTTACAGGTAGAATGCTGCACCGTCCCGCCAAGCCCAGGCGGCGTGTCCTCTTGGCAGCTGAGGAAAACGGAGGCTCAGACTGGGGGAGTGTGCCCCTGGGGTCGCTCCTTCCCCACCTTCCGCGAGGCCCGGGCAACTCACGTGGACCTCACAGGAGCTTCCCGCCAAATGCCCCGCCCCGCGGTGGGGAACAGCCGAAACCACGTGCGGCCAGAAGGTCACGAAGTCCTGGAAGCCCCGGGGACTGTCCTCCCATAGACCACCTCCCACCCCCGGGCTATAGAGACAGAGGGACAGAAGGGCCGCCCTGGCGCTGCCGAGGCCCCGCCCCCGGCCCTTCGCCCGCCCGCGCCTTCAGCGGAAGCCGGAAGCGAAGGCGGGCCCTGCTAGCCCCGCGGCTCCGAACTCGGTGGTCTTGGAGGCTCCGCAGGATGGGGCAGAAGATGGCGGAAGAGGAGTGAGTGGGCTTTTCCGGGGCGGCGGAGGCGACAGGGCTGGGCCCCGGCGGGTGACAGCTAGCGCCTCAGGCCGTCCCCCGTCCCTAGGAGGAGGAGCTCCTTGTGCTGGTTGGCCAGGACCGATCTTGCCGGCCCCTGCGAGGAGGGCGGGAGGGACGGGCCGGGGCCCAACACGGCCTCCTGGAGGTCGGAACCTCAGGCTGGGGATCGGCCGCCCAGTGCAGGCCTGGATAGCCGTCTGGCGGCACCCGCCACCCAAACGTCCCTTTCCCAACTTTCCGGTCTTGTGATGATTACGGAGCGCTCCGCCTCCTCCAGGAAGTCCCCCACCCCCACCCTCCAGTTAGCCAGGCGCCTCCTCCACCGTCGAGATCTTTTTCTGTATCTGTCTCCATTGAGTCTCATTCATTCATTAACTGCCGGCCATCTATATATTCCAGGCCCTGGGCACATAGTAGTGAACGAGGCAAGCCAGGAGCCTCCCTCTGGGAACTTCCTTGTAGCAAAAGACCATAAATAGACAAGACGATTTCAGTGCTCTGAAGGGAGTGGAGTAGTGTTAGGGTGGGGCATCTGTCTACTCAGGAAGGAGTGCCCGTGCCAGGAGGAGGGATAGGAGAGGGTACAGCGAGTGCAAGACAGGCTGCAGTGCCTTTGAGGGGCAGAAAGGCAGGCAGGGTGCCTGGGGTGCAGAGAGCAAGGGGGCTGGCCCTGCAAGAAGAAATGGGGGCGGCCGGGGTTCCTGTCCTCTGGGCAGGGACCACTCTCAGCCCATCTCCGTGCCTGCTGGGCACAGTGTATTGCATGTTGTGGATGCCCTATCTCTGTGTGTGGAATGCGTGTGTAAAAATTCACAGGGAACCCCGTGGATTTGAAATTTGGCTCCCTCACCCGTGAACTTTCCCGATCTGGCTGATGGTCATTTCATTTAGTCGCCTTATTTGTTAAAGCATCCGCTCTGTCCCAGACACTAAACTGCCTCAGCAGCGCAAAGCGAAAGAGGTGGCACGGACCAGTGACTTCATGTTTGGTCTCAAAGCTCGGTTCTGCCGCTGACTAACTGAGGCATTGGCCAAATGAGGCAGCCTCTCCGACTCTCTGTTGTTCTTGGGTATAAAAGGGAAAGTAAGAGTATCCACCGCAGGCAGACATGTCATGCCTATTAAACGAGAGGTTGTAGGTTACCTAGCCCCTGGAATGAAGCAAGCCTCAATACACATTAGCTGTTATAATCACAATCGCAATGACTGTTGTATCCACAGTGCACTAGTGAACAATCCCAACACGTGCCGAGAGAGCTATGGGGTACAGAAGTGGTGGTGTGGAGCGGGGTGTTACAGAGGAGGTTACACTGAGCCTTTTGAAATCTGAGCAGGATCTTACAAAGTAGGGTAGGGCATTCCAACCAGATCACCAGTTGCGCAAATTCAGGTGGCTTCTTCAACTTGCGGATATAATCCAGGGAAAAGAAAGTAAACGAGGAATAAAGGCCCCAAGCAAATGATGTTGGACCTTGGAAGTGATGAGATTCCAGTTTGCCTCTGATTACATCCCCCGTTGTGGCCAAAGAGCAGGTGGCATGTGGTTTCTACGCAGGCCCCGAACGCCCCTTGTTCCTGTCCTCTAAATGGCTGCGTTCAGCAGCACCCGAGGGCACTGCTACCGCCCTGTGGCAGCAGGCAGGAAGTTTTGTAATCAGTTTCTCTCTTAAGGCCTGCCTGTTGGTTGCAAGACTTATGGCTCCTATAAAGCTCTGTGCCAAGTTTTCTCTGGCTTTGTGTGTGTGATACTTTGGAGCCCCTTTTCCTTGACCTAATTCTGCTTTTTGTGCCCTTCCACAGGTTCCCCAACACAACTCACGAAGGTTTCAATGTCACCCTCCACACCAGCCTGGTTGTCACTACGAAGCTGGTGCTCCCGACCCCCGCCAAGCCCATCCTCCCTGTGCAGACAGGGGAGCAGGCTCAGCAGGAGGAGCAGTCCAGCGGCATGACTATCTTCTTCAGCCTCCTGGTCCTAGGTGAATGCAGTCGCCAGCATCTACCCTCTTGCGTGTCTGTGCGTGTTGCGTGGTTAACCCCCTTTAAACCACTGCTCACTTTGTCAAATCCTCCGTTTGGATTTCACTTCAGACTGAGGGACTGTGATAGTGCATAACATTATAGCAGGGTACTTCTTTTTCTTCATAAAAACTTAGAGCTTAACAATTCTGAAGAGCCCTTTTTGAAATATCTTAGATGTCCTTTGGAAGAGAGAATTAAAGATGTTTGACCTAGAAACAACCTTGAACGTCTAGTTGAGTGGATTTCAAACTCTGCTCATGAAAGTGTGTGTGTGTATGGTAGCAGGAAGTAGAGGTAGTCAAATGGAAGGGCATCTGACTTTGACCAGAGCAGCATTTTGTCTCATCTCTATTAAGCTTCTGTGTAAAATTTTATGTAAAGGTTTTGCTGCTGAGGAAAAGATCAGGTGCCCTTGTCGTAGCACACTGTTATCCTTAACCTCTGTCATTTCATTAACCATGGTCATGACTTTCACCATATCTGTATAACACCGGTGCTGTTATTTACTTATGTAATATTTTTCTTTCAACAGAGTCACTGTGTCCAACTTAAAATCTCATTTTGTTCAACCTCCTTCTTTAACGGGTGAGGAAATTTAGGCCCAGAGAGGTTAAGCGATTGACACACCTAAGATCTGGGAACTAGAGACTAACAGCCAGATTACAAGACATCATTCAAGAAGTTTAGATAAAAGGCATTAACTTCAGTGCCTTACAGACTATAGAGAATAGGCAACTGTGTTAAACAGACATAAAAATAGCCAGTTGAAACTGCACAACCACTTCGGATTAGCTGACTACAGAAGAAATAGCTTAGAACTTGACCCAAGTCCAAACTCTCATTTGAAAAGTGAAGCTGGCATGTTTACATTTTCCACTCTTCTTTAATGATGGTTAGTCATATTTCCAATTAGATCTTTTTAGAAAAGTGAAAGGTGCAACTAGATTTAAAGGTACAGAGTATTTCTCTGCTGTCCATTAAGTGTTTTTTGAGGGAAAGTATCACTTCTTTCACACTTTAGTCAGACTTTTAAAGTCAATTTTAATAATACAGTAATTTTTTCTTGTTGTTAATTCTAACCCGAGGATATTTTTTCCATTGATTTTTTTAGAGAGAATGGAAGGAAGGGGGAGAGATAGAAACATCGATGTGAGAGAGAGACATCAATTGGCTGCCTCTGTGGGGCCGGGGATCAAGCCTACAACCAAGGTATGTGCTCTTGACTGGAATTGAACAATCAAGGACTCTTCAGTCCGTTGTTTTTTTTTTGTTTTTTTTAAGAATATATTTTATTTTTAAAGGGAGAGAGATAGAGAGTTAGAAACATCGATGAGAGAGAAACATCGATCAGCCGCCTCCTGCACACTCCCCACTGGGGATGTGCCCACAACCCAGGTACATGCCCTTGACCGGAATTGAACCTGGGACCCTTCAGTCCGCAGGCCGACGCTCTATCCACTGAGCCAAACCGGTTTCGGCTCAGTCCGTTTTTTTTAAAAAACTATGTTTCTATTGCCCTGGCCAGTGTTCTCAGTGGTTAGAATGTCAGCTGCCCACAGGAGGGTCTCAGGTTTGATTCCCAGGCAAGGGCGTGTACCTCAGTTGCAGGTTTGCTCCTCTCCCCAGTCGAGGCGCATATGGAAGGCAACCAGTCAGTGCATCTCTCTCACATCGGTTTCTCTCTCTCCCTCTCCCCACCACCTTCCTCCATCCCTCCCTGCTACTCTCCCTGAAAAGCAATGGAAAAAAATATCCTCAGGTGAGGATTTAAAATTATATATATATACACACACACACACACACACACACACACACACACACACTAGAGGCCTGGTGTACAAAATTCATGCATGAGTAGGGTCCCTAGGCCTGGCTGGTGATCAGGGCTGATCTGTGGGGCAACCAGCAGGGAGATCAGGGGGCCCTGTTGGCACCTGCCTTGGCCAGCCTGGTGCCACCTACTCGCTGGCTGCCTCCCTCTGCAGGGCAATGTGTGTGTGTGTGGGGGGGGGGGGGGTGAGGGCTGGGGGGGTCTCCACTGGCACCCGCCTTGGTTGGCCTGGGACCTGTTGGCTGGGAGCAGCTCCTGCATTGAGCATCTGCCCCCTGGTGGTCAGTGCGCATCATAGCAACTGGTCGTTCCACAGGTAGTTCCACCATTCAGTCCATTTACATATTAGGTTTTTATTATATAGGAAATGTGTGTGTGTGTGTGTATGTTTTATTGATTTTAAAGAGAGAGGGAGTGAAAGAGAAGCATTGATGATAGAGAAGCAAGAATTGAACCATCAGCCTTTTGGTGCAATAATACAGTAATTTTATTTAAAGTCCTAGGGCTTATCCTTGTCTCTCATTAATTAAAAACAAAACAAAACACAGAAAGAACTATTATATCTGGCTTCTTTCACTTAGCGTCATGTCTTCAAGGTTCACCCAAGTTGTAGCTTGTGTTAGATTTGTATTCCTTTGTATGGCTGAATAATATTTCATTGTAAGGACATCACATTATGTTTATCCATTCATCAGTTGATGGGCATTTGTGTTGTTTCCACCTGTTGACTATTGTAAATAGTTATGCTATGAACATTTGAGTACACATGTTTTTTTGTTTTGTTTTGTTAAATATATTTTTATTGACTTCAGGGAGGAAGGGAAAGGAAAAGAGAAAGAGAAACATCAATGATGAGAGAGACTCATTGATTGGCTGCCTCCTGCACACCCCCCACTAGGGATCGAGCCTGCAACCTGGGCGTGTGCCCTTGACCGAAATCAAACCCGGGACCCTTCGGCCCACAGTCTGTTGCTGTATCCACTGAACCAAACCGGCTAGGGCTGTGTACCCATTTTTGTGTACATATGTTTTTCTTTCTCTTAGATAAACAGTATAAACCTAGGAGTGGAATTGCTGGGTGAATGGTTACTCTGTGTAACTTTCTCAGGAACTGCCAAACTTTTCCACAGAGGCTGCACCATTTTACATTCCCACCAACAATACTCAAGTGTACAATGTCTCATATAGATTTACTATCCTAGGTAATTTTTTACCCTGCAAATGTAATTAAATTTTGTTTCTAGGGGATTACTTCAACAATCAAGGACTCTTGTTTTCTTTTTCTTTTAATATAGTAGCTGAATACAAAGAAGAAAGGCAATTCTTTTCTTGATCAAGAAATCTTTAGTTCTTTAAATCCTGAAGTATTATTAATCTATTTACATTGTTGTCAGCTTGATATATTAGAGAATATAAAAGGATTGCTCGGGGAAAAAAAAAAGCTTTTGTTTTGTAATCAATTTTTTCACAGGAGGGTGAAAAGCATAAGTAAGATTTTCAAAGTAATTTTTAGGATGTGTAGCATTTAAGATTATTTTGTGCCAAAGACTACAAAACAGGTTTTTTAATGTGCTTTTTCATCCAGGCAAAATTCCGCCCAGTGTTAATGCATGTTTGGGGCCAGAAAGGACTGAACTGTATTTAGAGTGCTGTATATTTATCTTGGATTGTCTTCTCCTCAAACAGTTCATAAACCTAGACTCTAGAGTCCCACTAATGTCACGAAGGTTCCATTTTCACCTAATCAGATTCTTGGCAGTTTATGAGTTGGAATCTCCACTTTTTATGCACAGGTCAACATTTCTTTAGCAGAAAGGAATGCTTTTTAAGTAATTTTGAAGACATTTTTCCTCTGCTCTTGTATATTATCAAGATAACATAATTATTGTATATTCCTGATTAGATATGTCTGATAAAGTACACACAAAAAAAATACTGTTAATAGGTAATTTGCTAACTCACTACATGAACTCTGGTGAGTTGAGGGAAATCATCAGTCCATAGTTCATTCTTCAGGAACTACTAATCTGGAACACATTTGCCACTTTGTTTACTATGTTAGTCATTCAAATGAAATTATAACATTTGTGTCCCAAAAGGGTGGGAAAGGATTACATTGTTTTCCTCTTTGTTGAGAAGGGATGCTAAAACTCTTCGACTTTTAGAAGCTTGGAATCAGTTAACTTATATATATATACTTAACCATTGCTGAACTTTGACTCTGCAGAAACAAGGGTGAGTCACTGTTCTTGACTTGCACTAGAGTTAGCAATTAGCATCATTTGACACATCCATTTTATGAGCCATTAAATTTATTAGCGTTATTAAAATTGGCACGTCTGTGTTTTAATATAGCTTACATAATTATTGCTTCAAGCATGAAAAGTTGGAAGCATTTTAACTTGTGGTATGCGTATTCTCCGTGCCACATAGAAGTTTTTGTTCCTTTTTGCTGTTTTAGCCCCCCAAGTGAATTTGGAAACATGTACTTATATTGTGTATATACTTTTGTACATTCATAAGCACATATTCACATACAGGCACATATAGCTTGGAGTTTATTTTAATATAAATGGGGTCCTATAGCTTGCTTTTTCATCTCACAGAATGTCTTGGAAGTCTTTCCAAGTTAGTGTTTTTTATATACCTCATCCTCTTTTTTCTTTTTAGAGGATATATATGTGCTAAAAATAAACATAACATAAAATTTACCACTTTAAAATGTACAATTCAGTGGCATTTACTACATTACCACCATTTAGTTCTTTTTTATCATCCCAAAAGGAAACCCGATACCCATTAAAAGCATTCACTCCCCATTTACCTCTCTCCCCAGTCTCTGGTAAACATAAAATTCTGCTTTCAGTCTCTAAGAATTTGCATACTCAAAATATTTTATACAAATAGAACCATATAATATATGATCTTTTATGTTTGTCTTCTTTCATTTAGCATCATATCTTCAAGGTCCACCCATGTTATAGCAAGTGTTAGAATTGTATTCCTTTGTATGGCTGAGTAGTAGTCCATTGAAAGGATATACCACATTATGTTTATCCATTCCTCAGTTGATGGACATTTGTGTTGTTTCCTCCTGTTGACTGTTGTAAATAGTTCTGCTATGAACATTTGTGTACATGTTTTTGTATGGACATAAGTTTTTGTTTCTCTTGGATACATACTTAGGAGTGGAATTGCTAGGTTAAATGGTTATTCTCTATGTAACTTTCTCAGGAACTGCCAGACTTTTCCACAGAGGCTAGCTGGCTGCACCGTTTTACATTCCTACTAGCCAGACCCAAGGGTTCCATTTTCCTTACATCCTAACTAACACTTGTTATTTTCCAGTTTGTTTGTTTTTTTAATTATAGCCATCCGAGTGGGTGTGAAGTATCTCACTGTGGCTTTGATTCACATTTTGCTAATGACTAATGATGTTAAGCATCTTTTCATGTGTTTATTAGTCGTTCATATATCTTGGGAGAAATGTCTGTTCGGGTCCTCTGTTCATTTTTTTTTTTTAATTAAATCTTTATTGTTCAGATTATTACATTTGTTCCTCTTTTTTTCCCCCCCATAACTCCCCTCCTCCCAGTTCCCGCCCCACCCTCCGCCCTCACTCCCCACCCACTGTCCTCATCCATAGGTGCACGATTTTTGTCCAGTCTCTTCCCACATCTCCCACACCCCTTTCCCCCCCAAGAATAGTCAGTCCATTCCCTTTCTATGTCCCTGATTCTATTATAATCAACAGTTCATTCTGTTCATCAGATTATTTATTCACTTGATTCTTAGATTCACTTGTTGATAGATGCATATTTGTTGTTCATAATTTGTATCTTTACCTTTTTCTTCCTCTTCCTCTTCTTAAAGGATACCTTTCAGCATTTCATATAATCCTGGTTTGGTGGTGATGAACTCCTTTAGCTTTTCCTTATCTGTGAAGCTCTTTATCTGACCTTCAATTCTGAATGATAGCTTTGCTGGATAAAGTAATCTTGGTTGTAGGTTCTTGGTATTCATCACTTTGAATATTTCTTGCCACTCCCTTCTGGCCTGCAAAGTTTCTGTTGAGAAATCAGCTGACAGTCGTATGGGTATTCCCTTGTAGGTAACTGAGTTTCTTTCTCTTGCTGTTTTTAAGATTCTCTCTTTATCTTTTGCTCTTGGCATTTTAATTATGATGTGTCTTGGTGTGGTCCTCTTTGGATTTCTTTTGTTTGGGGTTCTCCGCGCTTCTTGGACCTGTAAGTCCATTTCTTTCACCAGGTGGGGGAAGTTTTCTGTCATTATTTCTTCAAATAGGTTTTCAATATCTTGCTCTCTCTCATCTTCTGGCACCCCTATAATTCTGATGTTGGTACGCTTGAAGCTGTCCCAGAGGCTCCTTACACTATCCTCGCATTTTTGGATTCTTCTTTCATTTTGCTTTTCCGGTTGGATGTTTTTTGCTTCCTCGCATTTCAAATCATTGACTTGATTCTTGCGCTCCTCTGGTCTGCTGTCGGGCGTCTGTATAATATTCGTTATTTCAGTCCGTGTATGCTTAATTTCTAGTTGGGTCCCCAATATAAGATCGAGGGTCTTATTAGTTTTCGTGTAGAGCTCATTAAGTTTATCGGCAGCTTCTAAACAGTTCTTGAGAGACCTTAAAAGTGTGGTTCTGAACTCTATATCTTCCTTTGACAATTTTGTCCTGTTTCTTTGTCTCCGCATTTTGTTATGCTTCCTTGGTGCACCCCCTAGTGGTCTTTGTTCGCAGTCTTATAGTTAAATCTTGATTGTTGTGGCTAATTCCAGGGAGGGTTTGACCTCCAGGCCAAGTGGCTATGAGAATCAGCTGTGTCAGCAGTGAGAGAACTTCTGTCCTCTAGGGAGGTGCTAATCTAGCCTTTGCCTGAGGCTATCCGGCAAATGCCTCTGTGCAGGGCTTGGGCAGGGCGGGTCGCACAGGATCAACAGGGTGGGCCTGAGAGAGCAGTTATGGCGGCTCTCAGTCCTGTCCCCAGGGGCTCTGCCTCTCTGAGTCCCAGCACCCGCTGCAAAGCTCGGAGAGAAAGCTGCCCTCGCTCTGACCGAAGCCAGACAGTCCCGCTTCTCCCGTTTGAGTATGGGTCCCCAAAGACTCGCCTGTATCTGGAGCTCAGAGTCTGCGACTCCCTCCCGATTGAAAACAACAACCGCGCCCTCCGCCGCCAGCCCGCTCCTCGCACTCCGCACCTCAGAATTTGACTTCAGCACTGCGCCTCCTCTGAGTGTCCGTGTGCGTTTCTCTTTCCTCCTAGTTGTAGGACTTCCACTCAGCCAGCGTTCCTGTGGTTCTGGGTGATGTCCCTTCCGTTTTTTGGTTTCACTTTTGAAGTAGTTGTTCAAAGCAGCAAACTCCGGCGTTAACCTATGCCGCCATCTTGGTTCTCCCTCTGTTCATTTTTAAATTGTGTTGTTTTCATTTTGTTGTAAGAGCTCTTTATATATTCTGGATACTAGATCCTTATCAGATATCTAATTTATAAATATTTTCTCCCATCCTGTGGGTAGTTTTTTCAGACCTCATTCTCTTTAATGGCTGATGACCTTCCTTGAGCCCTGTATTTAGCCCTTTCTGTTAATAGTTTCCATCTTTGTTCTGAAAGATGCAGATGGTTTGATTTAGGAGAATACATGTTTTAAATTAATTTTTTCATCCAGCTTGGTGCAAAAAAGGATCAGAAACTGATTTAGCTCCCTAATTTATTATCTATCTACTTATGTGCTCACGCGCCTGTCTTTTTACACAATAGGCATGCTTTGGTCACATGTTATGATTATGCACTGGAACTTTTTTCTTGCTCTTAGTATTTAATGTAGAATTTTTCTAAATAGGTTAAATATTTATAATAACACCACAGATTAATAGTGTAGAGCAGCGGTCGCCAACCTTTCAGACCACCAGTTGGCGACTGCTGGTTTAGAGCACAGAATGAAAGGACAAAATTTGTATATTTACAACTATTTCCTTTCTCTGGCCACCTGGTGCTTTTTGGTAGAACTAAAGATATCTAATCTGCCAGTGTGGCTCTGAGGCTGGCCAGTTAACAGCCATGCAGATTGTTTAAAGACTCCTTTTTACAAAAAATAATAATAAATTATTTTTAGTATTATTAAGATGATACTTTGATTGAGGAGGTAGTGTACCACCTAGATGCCTAACAAAAAGAGACATGCACATTAACACGTGGACCATGAAATTACATTTAGGAATTTTTATGTAAAAGTATACTTTAATGGGGGGGGGGATAATCCAGAAATCCTTATTCCTTTTAAATAGTTTTATATTCTTTTCTTTTATGACAACACGTCTGTGAGGAAAGTCAGACATTAATTGTATTTTCGTGACTGAGGCATGAAGGCAGCCAGGAGGGAGGTGGGGGTGCCCGAGGTTAAGGGCACAAGTTTGGAATCTGGCTCCACCCTGCAGCACCTCCCGGTGAAGTGACCTCTGAGCCCCAGTTTTCTCATCTAGAATCAAAGGAGAGAATGGTAATAATAGTTAAGGGGGGTGTTGGGGGTCAGAACAGTGCCTGGCAAATGGGGAGCCCTCAACCAGTGGGAGCCCCAGTACCCAGCTGGAGAGCAAGTACCCCATCTTTAGGTTTCTGACAATCTTATCACCAAACCAAAGCATTTACTTTGTTCTGTTTTTTAAAACACCCTCACTTTCCTCTGTGTTAAGAGAGAACCATTCACCAGGTGGTAAAATACTTCATGTCAGCATATTATAGTTACATGAAAGTGATTGATTTCATTGACTTGGTCTTCACTATTTGGAGTTTTCCAGTTGATGACTACTTCAATAAAGTTGAAGACCATTTCTTAGAATCTGGGAAGTTTGAATAATTTTTATTGCTTAGAAAAATATTAGATGTCTGATGCTCTTAGATGTAAAGAAGTATAGAGAAAATGTTTTAAACACTGTGAGTTTCCAGTTAAAGAAATAGATTGCAAATGCCACTGAAGTTTACAGTGTCACTGACAGTTGTCCATTTCCCTGGCAGCCCTCCAGAAGTAATTATTGCCTTGAACTTGGTATTTATCATTTTAAAATGTGCTGTTTTAATAATGTCTTATTTTTCCTACAGCTATCTGCATCATATTGGTGCATTTACTGATTCGATACAGATTACATTTCTTGCCAGAGAGTGTTGCTGTTGTTTCTTTAGGTAAGTGCTTATTGGTGAGTCTAATAAAAGCAGTAGCAATAACTATGATTTTTTTAGTGCCTCGTACTGCCAGGAACCACAAAAGATGTACATTCCTGATCTCATTTAATCCTCACTACCACCTGCCATGAGGGTGTTATGATCCCGTTATACAGGTGAGGACATTGTGGCTCAGAGAGGGGTGATGACCTCATGAAGGTCACATAGAAACCCCTCAGTACAGCTCCAAGGCCTTTTCTACTTCTAGAATACATCTGCTACTAGGCTATGCTGACATTCTGCTGAACTAAGACAAGTAATTGGCACTAATTGATAGTGTCACTGAATTTTACAGCCAATGGGGCTCTCACTTTACAGTTTAGGAAAAAGAAATGGCTCACTTTAATGTCAGAGTCAGATCTAAAGTCTTCAGAGAGCATTCCATTCTACCTCGAATTTCTCTCTTTTGTTTCCTGTGGCATTTAATTTGTAAGATAATTAGCCTCTATTTAAAGGGAATAACAGGTATGACCTCATTTGTACGTTCATTGAAGTGGTTAGTGGAGGAAGAAGCAGAGACCTTATTTTCAGTGAATACTAAGATGAAGAGGAAAATGTTGGTGGGGATGCTTAAGACATAGTAAATAAGCCGTAACCGGTTTGGCTTAGTGGATAGAGCATCGGCCTGCGACTGAAAGGTCCCAGGTTCGATTCCGGTCAAGGGCGTGTACCTTGGTTGGGGGCACATCCCCAGTAGGGGGTGTGCAGGAGGCAACTGGTCGATGTTTCTCTCTCATCGATGTTTCTAACTCTCTATCCCTCTCCCTTCCTCTCTGTAAAAAATCATCCAAACCTTAAAAAAAAAAAAAAAAGACATAGTAAATAAGATTTTACTAAGTTCAGCTAAAGCTCTTACCAGATTATAATATTGTAGTTACTTACAGGCCTACTGATGATATTTAGTTTTTTCTTTTCACTGCTGGTGCTTTAAGTTAATTTTCTTTGCCTTGTACATTTTGTTTAGTGTATTGAGTAATTATTTCACAATATAGTTGTGGTTTAGGTTAGCTTTGGAAATGAACTCTCAGACTCTGTTCATTCTCCCTCCCCGTCACCACCTGTGCTCCTGCTGCCCGTGTTCAGCCCTCCTCTGTTTTCCCTGGACTTCACAGCACTACTGTGTGCCAGTTCTGGCCTAGGAGTGTTCGCATTGCCGTCTCATCTAGGCTTCATGACCCCCACTGACGCCATATTTTAAGGAAGAGGCACCACTGTATAGCATTGATCTTTAGTAGAGTTGAAAACCAGTTTTGCTCAAAAGAGTTCCTGTTCTCTATTTAGTGGGCTCTTCAGCTGTACCCCATGGCAGATTCTAATAGCCTTAGCTAACAGGATAGCCTTAGAGCTCTAAGAATGGGAGGATCATTCATTAACATTCCTTTTCCTATTTTAGGCATGTTGAAAATAACCTACATAGCTAATACCTATTATTCTGGGGCATTTCAGTAAAGACTTTAAAAAGCCATTACAAGGAATTTACAGTTTTGTAGTCCGTTTTCATAGTTTCTTAAAAATAATAAATATAGTTGGTGCATATTTAGGTGTGGACACATGGAAATTAAAATGATAGTATTATCATTTGGTTTGGAATGTCAAATTTTTCACTATCCCTTGCATGTGCTTGTATTAGGACTTACAGCATACATTATTGGTTGCCTACCCAAGAGTCATTTCCTCCCTTCTTCCTTGAAAATAGAGCCCTTATTTTGATCAAGTGTCTTGCCACAATGTGCTCACAGAAGATGGGCCCCTCCAAATCAAGATTGGTCTTTGCTGTCATAATAATTTTACTCTCCTTTGCCAAAGAAGGATAGAGGTAGCAAGGCAGTGTAAAATCCAGTTCTGGCCAGTGAGACCAAGGGAATGGGTGCTCTGTGCTGGCTCTAGGAAAAATTGTCTTCTCTCTGATAAAAAGAGTAATTTTCCCTTTCTTTGATGCTATTGTATGAGGATGTGATGCCTGGAGCTCTGGCAGCCATCTTTCTGCCACTGTGGCTCAAAGACAAAAGGTAGAATGCTAAGGATTGCCAGGGGGACAGATGAGAAACCTAGATTCTTTTTATTTTTTAATATATTTTTATTGGTTTCAGAGAGGAAGGGAGAGGGAGAAAGAGATAGAAACATCAATAATGAGAGAGAATCATTGATTGGCTGACTCCTGCACGCCCCACACTGGGGATTAAGCCCACAACCCAGGTTTGTGCCCTTGGCCGGGATCAAACCCGGGACACCTTCAGTCTACAGGCTGACGCTGTATCCACCGAGCCAAACTAGCTAGGGCATTGACTGCATTTTTGTTTGTTGAAGTGATAGCTACCTATCTCAGAGCTGCCTTTTATATGAGAGTAGGGGCCCGGTACACAAAATTTGTGCACTAGGGAGTGAGGGTCCCTTAGCCTGGCCTGCACCCTCTCGCAGTCCGGGGCTCCTCAGGGGATGTCATCCTGGGATCAGGCCTAAGCTGGCAGTCAGACATCCCTCTCGCAGTCTGGGGCTCTTGCAGTCTGGGACCCCCTCGTTCCTTACTGCCCGCCTGCAGCGGAGGTGGGAGAGGCTCCCGCCACCGCCGCTGCGCTCACCAGCCGTGAACCCGGCTTCTGGCTGAGCAGCACTCCCCCTGTGGGTGCACACTGACCACCAGGGGGCAGCTCCTACGTTGAGCATCTGCCCCCTGGTGGTCAGTGCACATCATAGTGACCAGTAGTTCCCCGAGTCATTCCGCTGTTCAGTCAATTTGCATATTAGGGTTTTATTATATAGGATGACAAACATCTATTTAAATCATTTTTACTTGCAGCTAAAAACATCTTAATTGATATGGGATAGGACTCTTTCTATTCAAAGGACAAAATCAATTCAGACTGACTCAAAGGAAATAAATTGGTGGGGTTGAGTTATACACCCATTGGTTCATAGAACAACAACAACAAAAAAACACACACACAGGCGGTGCTAGCTTCTTATTTAGCTGGGTCAAGTCTCTTGGACTCAGTTTTTCTCCATTTTTCAACAGTGCTTCCCTTTGTTTTGGCTTCCCTCTTGGGCAGGCTCTCTCCATGTGGTACGTCTTCATAGCTTCAGGCTTACTGTCTTTACAGTACCAAACAGAGCCTATCCAGTGTGGCTCAGTGGTTGAGCATTGACCCTGAACTAGGAGGTCACGGTTCGATTCCTGATCAGGGCACATGCCCAGGTTGTGGACTCGATATCCAGTGTGGGGAATGCAGGAGGCAGCCAATCAATGATTATCATCATTGACGTTTCTCTCCCTCTCCCTTCCTCTCTCTAAAATCATTAAACAAACAAATAAACAGTCGTATTTATAGTAGCAAGCAGAGTGGGCAAGGTGGCCTCCTCTTCTCCCTGGTTCCACCAGAAGTTGTAGTTGACTTCTGACCACATGGCCACCCCAGAACTGGGCATGGCAGGGGGTTGGGGGGAAATGGTGTTGGGGATCAACCAAGGCTCTCCATCCACAAGATTCATATGTTTACTGATACTGCAGAAATAACTAGACTGTACAGGCAGGTCTTGGGAGGGATAATGGAAAATAATCATTTTCAATAATTATTTGCTAGCTTAGGTGATTGGAACACTAAGAGAACTACCAGGGAGAGTGCTGGGTTCAGAAAGTAGTTTTTATTCTATTAAGGGACATTTGGTTAGAATTTAGAAAAGCTGACAAAACTATCAAAATAGTTCTGCATTTCATAAAGCTGTGTAAATTGAAGGAGAACTTTTGTAGTACTGGAGCAAAATGTAACAAAATATTGAGATATTCTCCGTGTCAAGAATTTCCAACTTTTGTGCCAAAAAAAAAACCCCGAGATGAAGCTGTCGGAGAAAATGGGGTCTTCATTCTTTCAGGATAAATTTCCCGGCCTGCCTCTTCCAGCCAGAAGTACAGAAGCCCACAGCCACTTAGAGACAGTATTGGCCTTTTGTGTGGTGGCTAAGCCTTCAGTGTTCCTAAGAAAGTGTTGTTATAGAAAAGGACTTAGCTATACTGTAAAGACGCATTTCTCCCTTATATTTTATTGTATTTTTAAATGAATCTTGATACTTTTTTAATTCTTTATAAAAAATATCAACATGGTGTTCTAAAGATACTTCCTTACTGGCCCTTGTCCAAAGCTTTCAGATACTTTATATACTTCATGAAATTCTGTAATTTGGGCCTCTTTTTAAAAAAATAAATTTTTGGCATGGTTAAACAGTTATACAAAAATCCTTTTCATTGACAATTTTACCATGCTTCATTCTCTTCCAAACCATTTATAGACATATATATCAATTAGATGGCTTTATTTGGTTTAAGTTTACATCATTTTTGGTGTTCTTTTTACTATTCTTTCCATGTATTACTTAAGCTCATATATTTATTTTCATTGGCCATATAGTGCTGATTCACTGTTTATAGATTTAGGGCTAAAATTTTAAGGAAAGAAAAATAAATAATTGTATTGTCCACTATCCTCTGTCATATGTAGCAAAAAACAGGGGTAGATTTTTCCCCCACAATCATATTTTATTTTAGAGCACGAAAAGGCCAGAATGGGGTTATGTAAGTCCTGGAAAGGTTTAGCCTGAATACAGCTGATAGATAGAAAACCTGGTTTTAACTTACAACTGGATTTGATTAGATCATTTAGTGAATAGAATACACAAAAGTGCCTCCTGTCATAACCTTCTTAACTATATCTGTGTTTTTAATTATAGGAATTCCTTCTTATTTTTTAAAATATATTTTTATTGATTTCAGAGAGAGGATGGGAGGGGGAGATAGAAACATCAATGAGAGAATCATTGATTGGCTGCCTCTTGCACGCCCCACACTGGGGATCAACCCGGGCATGTGCCCCAACTGGGAATTGAGCCTTTACCTCCTGGTTCATAGGTTGACACTCAAACACTGAGCAACACTGACTAGACAATTCCTTCTTGTTTTGACTAAAAGATTTTTTTTTTAAGAGAAGTGCTCTTTTTGTTGATGAGGGTTTTGAGTAGAAGATGAGGAAAAAATCATTCAGTCCCTGAATTATTGACTAAAAGTAATTCTGGAAAAAAGCAAATACAGTAATTATATTCCAATTGTACTTAAGTTATTAAAAATGTTTTTAAATGAAACTTAAAGGGAGGCTCCTAACTGTAATAGCTTTCATTACTTTTTAGACTCAGGATCTAATGTTGATGCAACTTAAGATGTCCCACAGGTAACTCTCCCTGAGTCTTAAGTGTTTGATTTATTAGAGAAGAAACAGACATTCATGTGTTGGTGTTAGAGTAGCTATCTTAAAGGCCAAAACTGGTTGTCAGATTGACAAAATGATTGCATTCGACAGAGGATTCTCCAGGCTGTCACATTCTACGGAAGAGTGCTAGCACAGACTTTTCGCCTCCATGTTTCTGGAAACACAGATCGGAGGTGATAATTTATTCTTGGAAGTTCATGTTGCTGTTTTGCTGCCATTAGCTAAATGTGTGCTCATGTGTAATAGCTTCCTGCTTTTGCCTAGAGCCTTGCTTTGACTTCCCTAGTTTTATGGTCATCTTCTCTTGTCACAGCATTTTATCATCTTTAAGTTGTATTTTATATTTAAATCTTCCAGATATGCCAGAATAGTGAGGTAGTCTACTTTTTTTTAATTGTTATTTCCGAGAGGGAAGGAGAAGGGGAGATAGAAACATCAGCGGTGAGAGAGAATCATTGATTGGCTACCTCCTTCACGCCCCACACAGGGGATCGAGCCCGCAAGCTGGGCATGTGCCCTGACCAGGAATCGAACCATGAGCTCCTGGTTCATAGGTCGACGCACAACTACTGAGCCACGCCAGCTAGGTGAGGTAGTCTACATTTTAAAAGTAAAAAGCTGTTAAAGAATTGCATTCTGAAACTGGCTATGTTGGTGCTGATTTCTATAAATTTCCTCTTTCACCATATCAATGTTCTCTTCACATTAGTAAGGGATACCATTCCTTTGAAGAAGTAAGCTACTTTAAAAACAAAACGTTTAAACAGCCTTTCCCCCAGAAAACAGATAGACAACCCTGAGATACTGATTCCCATCCTACTGGCAGGTCTTCTGTCTTTTAGAGTATCTTTGGAGTAGCATCTACTTTAGTATAAGTAGTAGAATCAAGGACTGGGTTTTCAAAATTATCTGCACTGTGTGTCTGTGTGTTTATTTTTAACACAGTGCAAATAAATATGTGTGTGCATATATATTCTTTAAGGGAATTAGGATCATGTTCAACGTACTGTTTTGTAACCTTATTATTACAATTAATGCATTTTAAGCATTTTTCCTGTAATGTTAATTATCAAGAACACTGGTATTTTACAGTGGTCATGGTAGACCAGTATCATGAGGTGGTAGAATGTACCCAGGAGCCAGTAGTTAGTCTGGCCCTGAGCTGTCAGACAAACTTCTTAAACTCTTTGAGCCTTCCTACCTGCAACATTCTCTTGAGGATTAGAAATAAGTTGAAATGACAAACCCTGGGAGAATAGGCTCAACAAGTCATTATTAATTGTTCCCAGTGTTTTTACTTAATCCATTAGTGTCCATAATGAAGTGTGTGCATGAAGATCCATTGGGGGGCAAAAGAAAATAGTAAGATTTATGTTTCTATTTAATTTTAATCTCACTTTTTTACAATTTCTATTTTTGTGTATATTTTAAAATATATTAATATAGTAGCACTGTTTTATAATAATACTAGGGGCCCGGTGCACGAAATTCGTGCACTGGGTGTGTGGGGGCGGGGAGTGTCCCTCAGTCCAGCCTGCCCCCTCTCACATACTGGGATCCCTCAGGCGTTGACCCCCATCACCCTCCAATCGCAGGATCGGCCCCTTGACCAGGCCTGAGGCCTCCGGCAGAGGTGTCAGGCCTGGACAGGGGACCCCCAGCTCCCCGCGGTTGCAGGCTCCGCCCCTGCCCAGGCCTAACGCCTCTGGCCGAGGCGTCCGGCCCGGGCAGCGGGGACCCGCAGCTGCAGCGGCCCTGCGATCGTGGGCTTCGCTTTAGGCCCAGGCAAGGGACCCCTAGCTCCTGGGACTGCCAGCTTCGACCGTGCCCAGCTCCCATCGCTGGCTCCACCCCTACTTCCTGCTATCACTGGCCAGGGCGGAAAAGGCACCTGATTCTCTGATCATGGCTGGGGGGCAGGGCAAAGGCGGCCCCAGGGCCGCCTTTGCCCTGCCCCCCAGCTCTTAGCTCCCCCCTGGGTTTCCGATCACTGTCAGTGGCAGGGGGCTTCTTCCTGCTTTCCCTTTCGCCTCCCTGCATTGTGCCTACATATGCAAATTAGCCACCATCTTGTTGGCAGTTAATTTGCATATAGCCCTGATTAGCCAATGAAAAGGGTATCGTCGTACGCCAATTACCGTTTTTCTCTTTTATTAGATAAGATGCATTTGTAACTTGAAAGTGCATGCTCAAATTCTTTTTACTGATAGGAATATACAAAATTGTTTCTAGGGTATTATTTCCACCTGGTGGACAGTTGTGTGGTAAAAAATAATTTCTCCTAACAGTATACCTCAATCTCAAAAGGTAAAGGAATAGTTTTCCAATTTAATGCTGTGCCATAGTTCAGTCTTAGGACTTCTCAAAAGGATTACTCAAGCCATAATAATAATAGTATTATTAGTAATAATAATATCATATTTTACAAAGATTTCCAGTGCCTAATAAATCCTATACAACAAAAGCCCAGTGACCAAAACAGCTAAACAACCAGAACAACCAGAGAACAGAACGACTGCCACCCCTTGCTCTGGCTGGCCCCGCCCCCAGCAGGGACCCCAACAACAATCGGGTGTGGCTGGCCTACAAACCCCCACAGCCCCTCACCTCAACTGGCCCCGCCTCCCAGCAGTGACCCATACCCCGATTGGGGCAGGATTGGCCAGCAAAGTGCTCCAGTCCCGCCCCCCAGCAGGGGACTCCCACCCCAATCAGGGGTGTGGCTGGCCTGCAAACCACCCATGGCCCCTCGCCCCGGCTGGCCCCGCCCCCCAGTGAAGACCCCCCACCCCAATCCGGGGCCCCCATCAGGGCAGGTGGGCCGGCCCCCACCTGTGCACCAGGCCTCTATCCTATATAATAAAAGGGTAATATGCAAATTGACCCTAATGGCAGAACGACCACTCGACCAGTCACTATGAGGCGCACTGACTACCTCTCGGTCCTTTTCCATGGCCAACAGGCTCTGATCACCCAATGGCAAATGGGGAACTGGGGGGGGGGGTGGGGAACACGGGTGGCACCAGGCCAATGCCCCCACCCCACCAGTCACCCACACACAGAGGCAACCCATGGCAGGGGTGGGGGCGGGGCCAGCGAGCGGATGGAACCGCTGACCTCTCGGTTCCTCCTCCTGGCCAGAAGGCTCCAATCACCCGATGGTGATGGCAAACAGGGAACTGGGGGGTGGGTGGCAGCGGGGGGCAGGGCGGGGCCGGCTGCGGGCAGGCAGGGATGATGGCCCTGATCGCAGGCCAAGCCTAGGGACTGTAGCACCGGGCCTCTAGTAAGAATATAAAAACAAGCTTAGGCAATAGAATAATTTTTGATTTTTAAATGTTACTGTTTCATATGTAATTTCAAGTGTTAATCATGGTATTAAAGTTTGGTGTACATTTACAAAGGAAAATGAAAGTTGAGGTTTTAGTAGAGCAGAAAAACACTAGCTTTAAAAGTGAAATCTGAAACCATGAAAAGAGGTTCAGCTTTCCTGGTATTCAGGAATGATTACTGAAGGCAGGTTGACTGAAAATGCAAACTGAAACCTTAAAGTACAGTGTCTTGCCCAGCATATTGGCAGAAATGTTTAAAGTCTGATGATTTTCCAGGGTCGGTGAGGATGTGGGGATTGCTCTGGTGGAAAGCCATACTGCCACTTTGGAGGATAATTTGGCAACATTTTCAGATATAAAAAAGCTCATGCCATTCATTGTCTCTGGATCCGCCTTAGGGCAACACTCTTACACAAGAGGCATGCACAAATACGTTCATTGCAGCATCACTGTTAATAGCAAACCGTTGGAGACAGCCATCATTGGGGGACTAGTTTTTAAAATGTGACTTTAAAAAAATTAAAATGTAATTTGCATACCATAAACTTCACAGTTTCCAAGTGTACAATTCACAGGATTGTGCAACTACCACTACTATCTAAGTCCAGAACAGTTTCATCGTTTCAAAAAGAAACTCTTTATCCATTTGCAGTCAGTCCCCATTTCCCTCTTTCCTCTATAACAATTTTATTGAGATATAATTCACATACCATACAAGTTACCCATTTTAACTGTGTAATTCAGTGTTTTTTAGTATAGGCATAGGATTGTGCAACCATTCTAAAAATTGACTTTAGAACATTTTCATCATCCCAAAAAGAAACCTCATGCCCTTTAGTTATTGCCCCCAAAGCCCTACTCCTCAATCCTAGGCAATCATTTCTGACTCTACAGATTTGCCTATTCTGGATATTTCATTTAAATGCATCATAAAATACACCTTTTATGTCCGGCTTCTTGCACTTAGCATGTTTTCAAGATTCATTCACATTGCAACATGAATTAGTGCTTCATTCCTTTTTATTGCTAGATAATATTACATTGTATGGATATACCACATTTTTTAATCCATTAATCACTTGATAGACATTTGGGTTGTATCCACCTTTGGGCTATTTTGAATAATGCTGTCAATGAACATCCATATACAAGTTTCTGTAGGAAAGTACACTTTCAGTTGTCTTGGTGGAATTCCTGAATCCTGTGGTAACTCAGTTTAACTTTTTGAGGAACTGCCAAACTGGTTTCCCACAGCAATTGCACCATTTTACATTCCCACCATCAATGTATGAGGTTTCCGGTTTCTCTGTAGCCTTGCCAACACTTGTTTTCTGTGTTTTTGAAAATTATAACCATCCTAGTGGGTATGAAGAGGTATCTCATTATGGTTTTGATTTGCATTTCCCTGATGACTAATGTTGTTAAGCATCTTTTCATGTACTTGTTGGCCATTTGTATATCTCCTTTGCAGAAATATCTATTCAACCTGTGGCATTTTTATGCTATGCTGTAGAACTGTTAAAAGGAATGAGGCAGATTTGCATGTAATAATCCTTGGTCTATTTTTACATATAGATCAAGACTTACACTGAGCAAAATAGCAAATAGTAGAAAGATACATTGCAGCACCATAAATTTTATATAAATAAACATAGCTGTGTCTTGTGTATACACACACACACCAGGACTATATGTTTAAATATAAATATGTAAGGGGATAGAGAAGGGTCTGATAGAATATTCCTCAAACCTGTCAAGATGGTTGGTTACCTTGGGGCAGGAAAAGAGAGAGTTAAGATGAGAGTGGGATTTCATCAAAAGGGGCTTTGGGTCTTGTTATAACATTTTAAGAGTATTAATGAGCTAGTTACTTGATAAAAATTTGTATAAAACTCCTTAAAATGTATACACAACTTGAAGAGATAAGGAAAAGGAAGCAACTGGGGAACTCTAGCTAGAGAGGGCTTAGAATCAGTGCTTCCTGCCACCTGACAAATGAATGCAGCTCCTGTTCTGCAGATATGGTCATCGCCTCCCTTTATAGCTCAGATTTCTTTTGTCTTGGTCTCTCTTTCAAAGTAACTTTATTACTCTTTTAATAATACATAACAATTCAAATAGTATAGAGGTTTATAAAGTTTAAATTGCTCATCTCTCTTCACCTCAAGTCCCTTCTTCTCCATGACAATTTGTGTTAGTACAGCTCCTTTTCTCAATAAACTTCTATGCCCTAGTTTTGTCTCCTCACCCCTCCAGAAGGTCTGTTTCTTCAGCTTTCTGTATTTGATGGGGAAAGCTCCTTCCTCTGTAGGGAAAGGGGAGTCTGTAGTTCAGTGTCTATGACAGTGGTCTTCAGACTTGCCTTGTGTCACCCCCTGCCAGAGATGGTGATTCAGTGGGTCCGGAGTTCTGCTCTGGTTTCTCGATTTTATAAAAAGCTCCCATGGTGATTCTGATGAGCCAACAGGGTTAAGAAGCATTTACCTAGTGAATAACACAGCAGTCATAAATTGTACCCGTGATGTTTGTTTGAGAATTACTTTATGAGAGAGTAATGAAACTGTCAGCTTTATGGAAACATGCCTGAACTTAAATGGTCTGTTTTGTTCCAGTTTCAGATAATTTTCAACATTTGGTTTTATCTCTGACTAAATACTCTACATTGAGCTGCCATCTGAGTCTGAGAAAGTGATCTTGGGTTCATTTTTGAAAATGTTAGGAATAAGAGGCAAACTTAGCTTGTAAGATTTCTCCCACTTCACATTGAAAATGGTGGATGTAGGAAGATGAAAGGTGTTAAATCTTCTGTGTCAGGCAGACTGTTCCTGGGTCCTATTTTGTAAGCTGTTTCTCCCCCGAGATTTCTGTGGACTTCATGATAGTATGTTTGCTTGAGAGGCTCATGCAACTCCTAAAACTTCACACTAATTTCCATTCTTGTGTTTTCAGACATGAAACTTGCAGCAATTCATAACAGCCATTTAGAGACATAATAATACTTTCTCTAGAATAATAAACCTGAGTAATCTTTCTCATACCTTAAATTTATATTAAACTTACATTTTCTCTTCTAGGTATTCTCATGGGAGCAGTTATAAAAATTATAGAGTTTAAAAAACTCGCAAATTGGAAGGTAGGTTCATTTTTAACATAATTATGGTTTTTTTGGTTGTTCTTAATTTTAGCAACACTGATAGTATGGTGGCTCTCTTATCAATGAAGTTTATATTATCACATTAATTTTTTTAACATTCTGTTAGATATGGGTTGATACCTTTACAACTTAGCTTTTTTAAATATATATCTGTTTCAAGTTAACATGGAGTACTAAATGTTATGTTATTTATGCACATTTTTATAATCTTAAGGGAAGGCTCTAATTAGCTTTATTTATTTATTTAACCTTAGAGAAACACCAATTGCTTGCCTCCCTCACATGCCCCGACCAGGGATCGAACCCAAAACCTGGGTATGTGCTCTGATTGGTAATCAAACCTGCCACCTTTTGGTGTACAGGATAACACTCCAACCAACTGAACCACACTAGCCAGGGCTCTAATTAGTGTTAAATGTTAAACAATGTTGATAGCTTCCAATTCTATACTCACAGCTGAGAATAATAAAACATACTTGTCCAACACTGTAGAGCTTACAGTGTGCTTTACAAACTATAGCTCATGCTGTCCCCCTGATATCCATGGGAGGTAGATTGAGTATTATCATCACCCCATTTTTACAGATGAGGAAAGTAATGCTCAGAGAAGTCGGGACATGCCCAGCGTCACAGAACTATGAAGTGGCTGAGTTGAGCCATGTGTCCACACCCTCTGGCCCTGTATATTCTGTATTTTCTCCATGGCACCATGCTGGCCTGAGTTTGTGGAGGGCCACACCTTCGTGTTTACACAGTGGTCATTAGAGAGTGAGCATCATCTTGTGGCGTAAGGACTAATTGAAACTTGAATTTAAACTTAAACTTGAGCATTCATATTGAGTAGAGAGATTAACAAGTGTGTTACAGAATGGAATTATGAATGGAAATAAGGTCCATTTCAAAATATTAAAGAATTGGATGGTTAAAATTTAATTTATCACATTTGAGCTCCCCCTGGGGTTAGTCTGCCTGCTAAGCTGTAGAGCAGTGGTCGCCAACCTTTCGGACCTCACTGACCACCAGTGATCGGCGGACCACCAGTTGGCGACCGCTGCTGTAGAGTATACACTTTGTAAAACAAGCCATATGACCATTGTTTGAAGCACAATTTGAAATAGTTTTACATAATATTCAGGAAATATTATATGTTTAAATGAATTCTCAAGTGTATATTCAGCTTCTAATAGTACAGAGCCCCCCTCAGCTGAGCTGAGGCTGGGCAGGCCCCACTGGAGCACATTATGAATGGTATCTCTGCCTCCTGCAACTTGTTAAATTTAACCATCCTTGCTGGGGCTCGTCCTAGGCTGTGGGGTACAGACTGGAACCCTTTCTCTCCTCCTAGGCTTGTCAGAGCCTGATCTGTACCTAACACATTTTGTTTCATTTGATTTAAAAGCAGTTGATCAAAATTTAAATTGATTTAAAAACAATTTAAAGTTGTTTTATTTTTAAATATTATTAATCCATATAAAATTCTGGAATTTTCACATAAAAATCTGAACTCCTGGCTTCTCTTGAAAAAGCAGCTCTCTTGCCCTAACCGGTTTGGCTCAGTGGATAGAGAGTCGGCCTGCGGACTGAAGGGTCGCAGGTTCAATTCTGGTCGAGGGCATGTACCTTGGTTGCGGGCACATCCCCAATGGGGGGTGTGCAGGAGGCAGCTGATAGATGTTTCTCTCTCATAATGTTTCTCTCTCATCGATGCTTCTAACTCTATCCCTCTCCCTTCCCCTCTGTAAAAAATCAATAAAATATATTAAAAGAAAAAAAGAAAAAGCAGCTCTCTTAACAGCAGCCTGCATTCTTCCCAGCAGAAATACAAGGCACCGAGGGGCAGCTGCTCCCCTGGTAGCACCATGTGGCCCCTGGAAACCTTTGAGTTGTGACCCTGCTCTGAGTTGTGAGAGGAGAGGAGGGCAGGTTATCTCACACTTTTAGTTTCACATGCTTCAGTGTTAGTGAATTTATTTTTACAGATGTTTTAAGTTAAAATAATAGTAATAGCCGAAACTGGTTTGGCTCAGTGGATAGAGCGTCGGCCTGCGGACTGAAGGGTCCCAGGTTCGATTCCGGTCAAGGGCATGTACCTGGGTTGCGGGCAATTCCCCGGGGGAGGTATGCAGGAGGCAGCTGATTGATGTTTCTCTTTCATTGATGTTTCTGACTTTCTATCTCTCTCCCTTCCTCTCTGTAAAAAATCAATAAAATATATATTTAAAAAAATAATAATAATAGTAATACATTTAATAGTACAGACAAGTGAGCCAAAGTTGGGTGATTAATTAAGTGCCTGCAGAGCCATCCAGGCAACCAATGCTTGACCTCAGAAAAGGGCAAGGTTTCTAGCGGGGGTGATAGGGGCAGGCTTCCTGGAAGACCAGTGTTTGTATAATGCTGAAGCGGGAAGCAGGACACCTGTTTGGAACCTGGGTGCCACAGGGAGCAATTGGAGAGAAGAAAAGCAAGGAGCTTGTTATTTTTTTCTCCAAGAAGTTCTATTTTCAGGCTGTCTCACTGGGCCTGCTTTCTACCTGTATTGTCATATGTTCAATATATTTCTCTAAATCAATTGCTTTTTTATTTATATACATTTTTGTAGCAGTTTTTTTAAAGCTTTATTGTAAAATATACATAACATAAAATTTTCCATTTTAGCTATTTTCAATTGTACAATTCAGTAGCATTAAATACATCCACAATGTTATATAATCATCACCACTATTTTCAGAAGTTTTTCATCATTCTTGTGGAAACTCAATCCATTAAACAATTCCCCATTCCCTCCTCCCTATTTTCATATATATATATATGTATATATATATATATATATGTGTGTGTGTGTGTGTGTGTGTGTAATTTTTTAAAATTGATTTCACAGGGGAAGAGAGAGGGAGAGAGAGAGATAGAAACATCAATGATGAGAGAGAATCATTGATCAGCTGCCTCTTGCATGCCCCCTACTGGAGGTCGAGCCCACATCCTGGCATGTGCCCTGACCCAAAATTGAACTGTGACCTCCTGGTTCATAGATTGATGCTCAACCACTGAACCACACTGGCTGGGCCCTCCCACTTTCTATTCTTTTTTTTTTAGTAGCCCTATTCTACTTTCTGTCTTTATGAATTTACCTATTCTAGTTGCCAAATGTACGTGAAATCATATAATATTTAGCCCTTTGTGTCTGACTAATTTTACTTAGCATGTTGTTTTTAAAGTTCATCCATGTTGTAGCATATATCAGAATTGCCTTTCTTTTTATGGCTGAATGATGTTCCATGTAGATTTGTACCACACTTTATTCATCCATTGATGAACCCTTGGTTTGTTTCCACCTTTTAGCTGTTGTACATAATGCTGCAATGAACTTTATTTTAAAGGAAACATCATAGTACTGTTTTAAGTGGAAAACCAATATCATTTTTATAAATAAACACTATAAAAACAAAGGAATACTGAAGTCTCTAAGGTCAAGCCTGTCAAAGAGAGAGGTCAGCACACTGGAGACAGGCTGTACTCACTGTTGCACCAGGCTGAGGTGGCTTTGACTTAACTGGGATTGAAAAAGAATCCAAAAGGACTGACTTTCTCAGTCTGCGGGGTCAGCGGTATTTGACACACACTTCTCAAGTGCCACTGAAAATCACCTCAGACTATTTTGGGGGAGATGTTGCCAAAAGGAACCAGGGACCTTTCTGAAACACTATTCACCGTAAAGTGGTGGATGCATATCCTGTGGCTGCTGTAACAAATTGCCACAAACTGGGTGACTTAAAACAACTGAGATTATTCTCTCATCGCTCTGGAGGCTAGAAATCTGAAATGAAGGTGTTGGCCAGAGCCTTTAGGGAACAAATCCAGGTTCCCAGGGAGAATCCTTCATTGTCTCTTCTGGTGGCCCAGGTATTCCACGGCTGTGTCTCTGCCTTAGTCCATCTTAACACGGCCTTCTCTGTGTCTGAGTGTCCTTTTCTATCCCTTTTCTATCCTAATGAGAACATTGTCATTGGGTTTGGGACTCATCCTAATCCAGGATGATCTCATCAGGATCCTTCCCTTAATTCTATCTGCAAAGACCCGATTTCCAAATGAGGTCAGACTCTGAGGTTCCAGGTGAACATGAATTGGGGCTGGAGGACACTAGGAAATCCATTGTAGGTGGGTTTTCCTTCTTCCCAGGGAAGGGTTAGTTTCTGAAACTCCAAAAGAATCTATATGGTGGCTCCACTGCACAGATCCTGAGAATTGGTTGCCCCACAAACCCAGAGATCAGCCCGTTTCTTTTCACGTGGTTCCAGCCTGAGTCATGAGCTTGTTGTACAGGCAGTTATTTTAAGACTTAATCAGAAGTCATCATTTGCTTCTATTTTGAGCCTTTCTTAAATGCTATTTTAGTCTTTATGGTAACAGCTGTACATTTATAAGAATACATTTAGTTACTCTTTTGAATAGAGAATTTTGACAAGAAACCAGACTATCAAGATTGTGGCATAGAAATTTTCATATGAAAAATGGCCTAATTTTACAGTATTTTATGACTACATGTGTATTACGTATAGTCATTTTGGGCTTGAAGACCAATATGTGTTTTCCCCCAGCCCACCAACAATTAGAGAAATATGTTAATATAGAAAATCCAACTATTATTTCATTCCACCGAAGATGGCAATACCTAGAAATACCTTTCATAATTGCACTTAATACTTGAATCTGGAAGCATGGTGAGGGACTGGCTTGATTGCCATGTCCCAAGTTGTGAGGGCATCAGGAGGGGACTCTTATCTCAGTCAGATGGGGAAATGGCAGAGTTGTCTGTGACAGAGAAAAGGCAGAGTCGTCATAGGCACGTGGAGGGTTTACTCTTCCTCTCAGTGAATTGTTTTAGGGCTTACCATTTTGGAAGGTTCCATTTGTGGGCTTGTTTCTTAAAGTGTTCTGCTTGAATTGAAAAGTTTTCTACATTAAAATTAATGTTCTTCCCTTAGTCAAGGATAAAAAGCATATGACTGTGTGGAAGCGATTCATTCTGCTTTTTCTTTTGCTGTCACCTTTTAAGCTCACTTACCCTACTTTTTAAAAATATATATATATATATATATTTATTGATTTCAGAGAGGAAGGGGGAGGGAGAGAGAGATAGAAACATCAATGATGAGAGGGAATCATTGATCAGCTGCCTCCTGCACAACCCCTACTGGGGATCGAGCCCACACCCCAGGCATGTGCCTTGACTGGAATCGAACCCTGGACCCTTCAGTCGCAGGCCGATGTTCTATCCACTGAGCAAACAGGCTAGGGTTGTCTTACATTGTTAAATACACTTTTTTTTGGTGGTGGGGGCGTTATTTTTTATTTTCTTGTCTGACCTCCTGCTTGGTTGTTTTTATCAGGTAGTTATTTAAGCATGGTATGTTTCCACTGGGCCAGGCCTGAGAGAAGAATTACTTTGGCTCTTCATTGATGGATTTAGTTCTTAATTACACAAATTCCACCCCTCTAAAAATTCCCATTTTATGTTTACAGGAAGAAGAAATGTTTCGTCCAAATATGTTTTTCCTTCTATTGCTTCCACCTATTATATTTGAGTCAGGATATTCACTACACAAGGTAAGACTCAGGCATATATTAGTGTTTTTGGTCTGGGTGGCTTCCTGTGTTGGTAAGGCAAGTTCCTTAGAAGCTTGGGTGTTGATTTAGCAGTGGTGTCTCCGTGTACACATCCTGGGTATGCTGGACTGGACTGCCTGACTTGTGGACAGGAGCAGACATGGTCAATGGGCTGCTTTCATGGTTTCAGGCAGTGTGGCTTATTAAACTAGTGTATTCCATAGAAGGGAGCTTTGCCTAGGAAGATGGCCAAAGTGATACTAAGTGGTACACGGATGACACAGTGACTCTTCTTGTTGGACACAGACTAGCACATGTTAAAAGGATGGAGTTTGTCCTGGGTGAACAGGGACATGTAGTCTGGGCCTTTTGATTCTCTTAGCTCATCATGTGGGGCCGTTCTCCCTCCTTAGCCCCTTCATCCTTCAGTATCTCCCCTCTCAGTACCATAACCGGGGCCTCAACTCCCAGCTTGTATTCCCCATCTTCCCCCGCTCCCCAGTCCAGCTGCTCTTCATAGGCTGGAGCCCCATCTTTCTGCCTCATCTTCTAGCCCCTTCTGGCACATTCCCCCATTCCCACAGTTGTTCTGCTCATCCGGGCTCCACCCTTAAGAGTGGCACTGCTGGCACCTGCATAGTTCCCTGTTTTGCCTTGTAATTTCTGGTCTCTGTTCTCCAACTTCCAGTGGGACTCTTTCTGCCTGGGCGGGAGTTTCTCCCTTTTCAGCTAGTTTTGTGTGTGTACATGGGTTTTTTTTCTTTGCCTATGAGTTTTCTTTAAATGTAAATGTATTTAAGTTTTAAAATACACAGTTCAACTTAAAATGTTAGTAATAAAGTTATTTTGTGAGTATGATAAAAAATTGTGACGGTTGAAAGGACTGATTTGGCCTACCATTGGAAAGAGGAAAGAGCCTGGGCTTTGGAGCCAGAGGCCAAGTTCTAATCATGTGCTGCCCCCTATGGATTGCTTTTGGGTACAGCAGAAATTCAAAACAAAAAACAGAAACAAAACACTACCTCTCAGGTTGCTTTGAAATTTACACTAGCCCTAGCTGGTTTGGCTCAGTGGATAGAGCATCAGTCTGTGGACTGAGGGGTCCTGGGGTCAATTCCAGTCAATGGCACATGCCCAGGTTGCAGTCTGAATCCCCAGTAGGGGGTGCGCAGGAGGCAGCTGGTTAATGATTCTCTCATCATTGATGTTTCTATTTCTCTCTCCCTCTCCCGTCCTCTCTGAAATCAGTAAAATTATTTTTTTTTAAAGAAATTTACACTAGATGAAAGAATATGTGCAAAGCACCACCCATTACGTTAAATAAATGGTAGTGCTTCTTGTTATTAATAATACTTATTATTACTAATATTAATATTACTAGTAGTAGGATGAACAATAACATAATAAAGACTTAATTTGTCAAGAAAGTTTTGGTTAAAACATACAAATTAATCTCTAATTTTTCCCCTGGGTACCAAAGCAAAAATATTCTAAGATGTTCAGTTCAGAATTTTTAAATTCTTATTTTATTATTATTATTTAGTCCTTACCAGAGGACTTTTTTTATTGATTTTCAGAGAGAGTGGAAGGGAGGGTGGTGGGGAGGAGAGAGAGAGAGAAACATCAACGTCAGAGACACATTGATTGGTTTCTTCCTGCCCACACCCCAACCAGGATTGGGGATCTAACTGCAACCGAGATATGTGCCCTTGATCGAGAATTGAACCCATGACCCTTTGGTTCATGGGCTGATGTTCTAACCACTGAGAAAAACTAGCCAGTGCTATTTTATTGTACATCTGTCCACCTAAAATGTGAAAAGGAAGTTTAATTAAAAAAAAAATTCCCAACTCTTATAAATTACTGACATCAGGTAATTGTTAAAAAGAAAACAAGCAAGGAGAAATTGAAGGTCAACATCTTTAATTCTTTCATTTCATAAATAATTCTTTAAAAAAACTATCAGCAGATTATGAAAATATTTCAAAACAAATTTGAGGAAATTATTTTGAATTTGACTTAAAAACATAACACTGATTACTATGTTAGAGCTTGGAAAGTTTTATTTTCTAATTTTTTGAGGGAAGGAAAATAAACTTGTTAAAAATTTGAGGAAAATAATAGTTTTTAAAAAATCATTTCTTGACTTGGGATAGTGAACACATAATACAATACAGATGAGGTATTACAGAATTGTACACCTGAAACCTATATAATTTTATTAACCAATGTCACCCCAATAAGTTCAATTGAGAAAAACAAACAAAAAAATAATCTCTTTGAAGATGGCTTTCCAGCAGAGAATGTGATAATTTATGTGAAAGGTACTAATGTGATTTGGAAATGTGAATTCAGAACTGTCTACTTCTTACCTTCCACCAAAGAAGATAGGAAGTCAACTCTGAATGTTTTATTTTAATATTGCTGTATTTGCAAATGTAAATTTGGACTTGGAATAAAAAATTCAGTAAGACTATTCTAAGTTGATATGCATTAGGTAGACAGGTATTAGCTCTTTAAATTATTAATATCATACAAAGGATAGAATGATAAGTATGTCAGAAACAGATATATTTACTTTGTATAGCAAAGGCAAATTCTTATAGTGTGGTAACTTGTATTTGGGTAAATTTTCAATATCCAGATTAATATTAACCAACTACATATATTTATCAGAATTAGGTGCTTATAAACAGACCAAGACTTAATTTAATCTATCCTATATAATAAAAGCCTAATATGCAAATCAATCAAATGGTGGAACGACCAGTTGCTATGACGAGCACTGACCACCAGGGGGCAGATGCTCAACACAAGGGCTGCCCCCAGCCCGCAGGCCCCAGGCCAGTCAAGGCTGGTGCCAACAGGGACCCCCCGATCGCCCCACCGGTCGCCCCACAGATGGGCCCTGATTGCCAGCCAGGCCTACGGACCCTACCCATGCACAAATTTCGTGCACTGGGCCTCTAGTTTTAAAATAACAAAATAAAGCAACTTTTTGCAAAGACAAACTCATAGACAAAAGCCTTTTGTTTAGAAAAAAACAATCATTGTGTTTGACTTGAGTTATTTGAAGGTTCCTTGTGCGCTAAGATTGACATGCCAAGCACAGTAATTGAATGCCAGATTATGGGCAGCAGAATCAAAATTGCAATGAATAAAGCAAAGAAACTTCCTGAAGGAGACAGGATTAGTGAGTTGTCAGGGTTAAGCTGATCACACCCTTTTGAAGTGAGCTTTAAAATGTCAGTCCCTGTAGTCTATGGCTTGACAGCTCCTGAGTGAAAAGATGGGATCCTTTGTCCACGCTCACAGTCAAGGGGTTGTCAATGTTCCCTGGTGTTGCTCCTAAGTGTGTCCACAGGATTCTAATAAACAGCTAATTTTCTTGATTTTATGGAAATGTAAAAGATGCTACCATGCTACTTGGACTCAACTGTTTTAAATGCCATAGAGTATAGATGGAAATATATTTTATCTGTCATATTTATATTTGATGATGATAGAGTGAAATAAAATTGTTTAAAAGACCTAGAAAGCAGAAAGGAGTTTCTGATAGTATAATCTACTGTCTTAACACTCTTTATAGTAATGCACCTTTTCTTAATTAAACAAAAAATTATAATTGTATAAACTTTGGACTTTGATCAGACATGAAACACGATTAATTACTTTGGTACCTACTCAACTGGGCATCTTTCATCTGATAAGCATTATTTCAGTGACGTTGTACAAAAGCAGATGTGGTCATTGCCCCGTTGAGCCTGCAGCCTAGTGGGAAAGACATCTAGATATCAGTCAAATCGTTACATAAATAAATGTAAATTTTCAGCCATATCAAGTGCTGCCAGGAGAGGGTCATTATGCATTGAGAGCATAGAACGGGATCTGACCTTACTAAGGGATCAGAGAAGGCTTCCCTCAGGAAGAGTGTCCTGAGAACTTAGGGTGATTAGAGTTCACCAAGCAAAGAGGGAGGAAGAATGGGCCAAACCCAGGGAGCACAGTACGTTTGAAGAACAAAAAACCACCAGTGTGACTGGTATCCAGAAAACAAAGGGGAGTACGTTAGAGGCCTTCACAGGGGGTCGAACCATCCAGGCTTTGGTTGGGTTTTAGCTGCATTTCGAGTGGAAGTGGGGGTCAGAGTGAAGGTAGCACAATCAGATTTGTCTTTTGCAATGATCATTCTGGAAGCCCTTGGAGGGCAAGGAGCCAGGAATGGTTGAGAGTTGCTAGAAGCTATTAAAGTGGTCCTGGGGAGAGATGATGGCGGCTTGGGCAAGGGCGGTGGAGATGACGATAGCGAGAAGCAGGGAGATGTGAGTGTCATGGGGAAGGTAAAAGCCACAGGCTCTGTATTAGATGTAGGCATGAGAGAAGACTCCCAGATTCCTAGCTTGCCAAATAGGTGGTGCCCTTCACAGAGAATCAAGCATGTCAGGAGGGCCAGGTGTGGGGGCCATGCCTTCATTGACTGGACCAGCTTTTCTAACCATTTCTCTCATTTCTGCTCTTTCAAACAGGGTAACTTCTTTCAAAATATTGGTTCCATCACCTTGTTTTCTGTTTTTGGTACAGCAATTTCTGCTTTTGTAGTAGGTGGAGGAATTTATTTTCTGGGTCAGGTAAGAAAAAACATCTGAAAATTTTTGAAAATCTTACATTCTTAGAGCTAGTGCAGGGAGGTGGAGTAGGAACACCTCATGGGGCCTAGGGTTCACATTCAAGGTAAATGCTCCCCTTGAGGGAAATCCAGACTTATCTGAGGCACAGTAAAGTCATGCTAAACTTGTGTTTCAACTCAGTGTACTCGAAGAGCTTTGATCTCTGGAGTTGAGTGAATTTTTCCCATAATCCTCAAAAGTATTTGTTTGCTCTTACTAGCAAATCAATATTGTCTTATGTTGGAATGCCGAAAAATAAAGCAGACTAGATATCACCAAGATCTTCAGATTATAACAATATCAGTTGTGTTGTTAGGTATACCGAATCAGGGTTAAATGCTCATTTTAAATTGAAATTTGTGTTTCAAAAATTACCGATGATTCTGAATATGTTCGCTCAATTCTAACTCATCCATCTGTAGAGTTATACACTCTGGATTCTCCACCATTGCTAAACCAGTTCCCAATATCATCAATTGGGTGTTTGAGGTTCAAATTATTTGAATTCATTCAAATCAGACCCACCTAGGAAGGTAGTATCTGTGGTTTTGCATTATGCACATTTGTGCAGGTCAGTTCTTTTCCTTTATGGTCAGAAGCAGGAAGTTTACCTGCCCCAGTTCTGTAAAGTTCGAGGTTCATACAGCTGGGCGACAGGCAGATTTCTCCTATTTGTATCAGATGTGCTTGCTTCCTTTGATGGCTGTAGGCTAAAGCCCATTCCATCTGATTTCACCTTCACTGCTGCCTCAGTGGCACCAGAATAAATGTCTGTCCTGCAACCTTCTTCATTGCCCAGCTTCTAGTATCAAATGGTAATAAACTTTAGAGAAGAAAACTCTTTTAAATTTGGCTTGAAAAATGTAGCATTCTTTGCCATACTTCTGTGGTATGATAATTGGATGCATGTCTAAACTAAAACTTGGGACTTTTTAAAAATGCTCAAGTGGTTTGAGGACTGAAGATGAATGTCCTTATCCATTTGTGATAAAGCACTAATGGACATTTTAATCTTCTTGGCTGTTCTCCAGGGGATTTTTTTGTGTCTGTGTGTTTGTGTGTTTTATTTTACAGGCTGATGTAATCTCTAAACTCAACATGACAGACAGGTAAATCTTTCATACTCTAACACTACGTGACTACTTTTGAGACACAGGAAAGAGTTCTCCGTATTAGTTCCTGGGTGTGGTACCTCTCTGTTCTTTTTCTCTCTTTGTTTCGCTGATGATTTCTCTGTAGAATCTATTCTGAATTAATTCGGGTCCCTGGAATTAATCAAAACTAATCAAGGAAATTTTGAAGATCCCTAGTCAGACATTGCTGATTGGAACAATTAATTTAGTTTAAGCTCTGGAAGGAATAACCCTTGAGTTAACTGCCCCCCAAACACATACACACCACATGCTGCACCATTGTTTTATTGTTAAGAATTCTCTTTAACTGGATTTATATCTTTTCAATGGCCACAATGAAAGTTGTCCTTTCTTTGATTTATTAGGGATGGAGGGGGGAGTGAGGTGTGAATCTTTTTGCTCTGAATTTCCACCAAATTGGGTGGAGGTCCACTAGGGGAGCAGACAGGGCCAAGGGTTCTACTGCGCATGTCCTCCTCATTCTGAAATTACTCCAGTGAGCTCTCAGAGCTGCTGCCTCGGAGCCCAGTCCAGGAACTTCCATAATTAGCTTAGCAAGAGGCCACCTAGGCAGCTGTCTCTCAGATGGTGCCAGATCTAGTACTGAGGAAGTGCACAAGCAGAGTTCAGCCTGGTTTCCCCGCTCTGGAAGTCCAGTGAGGATGCAGCCCTGCTCTGTGTTTCTGCATCCACAGCACTTGGTTCTGTCCTGTGGCACAGCTCGGGGAGCACTCAGGAAGCGGGAGCACTCAGCCCGAGTCCCTCCCATCCGGTCAGCCAGAGCTTTCAGCCTCTAGCAGCACCTTGGGGACTCGAATCTTGGAGCCCTTTCATGGGCAATGTGCCTCTGATAACATTAGGTCCAATCTCTTCTCCCAGGGACATAAATTTCAGTGCTTTGGTTGTAAGATAGTTTTGATATATAAACAAGTAGCAAAAGTCACATTCCTATTCCATAAAGAACTGGAAATAAAACAGAACTGGTGCCCAGCATTTTGTAGGTATGTTGCCAGTGAAAAGAAATGCCCCAAGCCCAATCCAAGTAAAAGAAGAGGTCCCAGTGTTCAGTCCTTCAACCTGTTTGGGGGCAACTGGTTAGAGACACAGAAAATGCTTGATAAATTCTTATAAAATTGAATTGGGCGGATGCTTGGGATGTTCAGGCGAGAGGAGTAAGATAATTGTTCCTTAGACAAGCAGAATAACAGCCAGGTAGTTTCTTTCTCTGGGTGCAGACACTTCGGTTCCTGTGGAAAGTGACTGTCCCACAGCTGGGGAGTGTTCTGCAGGGCCTCGCAGAGCACGCCACAGGGGAAGCTGGCCCAGTGGCGACGGGACCAGAGAGCATGCCTGTCTGAAAGGAACAGCCACTTCTCAGCTCCACCTAGTAATCACCATTATGGGCCCAGAATTACTAGATATTAAAAAATTGTTTTCAGCCCGCTGGCGTGGCTCTAGTTGGGTGTCGACCTATGAACCGGAGGTCACAGATCAATTCCCAGTTAGGGTGTATGCTGGGGTTACAGGCTCAATCCCCAGTGTTGGGCGTGCAGGAGGCAGGCAATCAATGTTTCTCTCTCATCATTGATTTTTTTATCTCTCTCTCTCTCCTTCTCCCTTCCTCTCTGAAATCAATAAAAATGTATTTTTTAAAGTTTTTTTCAAAAGAGGCCAGGTTTTTAGATATTAATAGGGAATTTTCTGCTTTTCAAATGTTGACAGTTTATTCATTTCTTTAAAACACCATGCAAGTCAAACATGGAACCCACAGACCTCTGCACTAGAGAAAACATTAAACCTAAAACTTTGTTGCACTCTATTTTAGTGATATTTCTGCTGGAGAGATATTTTACTCTTTAATGCACCCTGAATTATTTCACCATCCTAGACTGTTTCCTTCTTGGTTTTTTGATGTCGCTATCCTTTGAGATGATGGAATCAAGAAAACACACTTTTAAGTTGAACGTCTAGCTTCTGATCTTTTAAAAAAACTGGGTCATGAAGGTGTGAAATGGAGCAACTGATGGCAAGGTCACATGACCCCTTAGATTCAGGCCTCTTGATGACTCAGGCAGGTCATAGTTCAGACTTTTCATAGTCTCTGTCAGAAATGCCCTGCCCCAATTTAGATTCCCAACCAAAGCTAAATGTGTTATATAATTTATTCAAAGCATTTCCCCCAACCCTTTATTATGACCATACAGCAAAGGTGGACATTATACAGTGGACACCCACATGACCATCACAATGTCAGGAATCTCTTCTCCGCTGTCCCAGCTCAGCTGTTCCCTGATTCACTTTATCCTTAGACACATTCACTCCATGTGGCCACACTGATGGCTCTGGGCTCACGTCACCACTCAACCATCCCTGCCAAAAGGGCCAACCTAATTCCCCATGACCTGGTGATGACCCTTGTTCACCAAGCCTGGGTCCCCTACCCACTCCTAGATGCCCAACGCAACTACATGGATGGAGGGAGAGCAGGGGAGGTGGCTCCCCAAAGGAAAATAGGGGTGCTATTACCAAAACCAGGGTGCATGGGTGTTCAGGAGGGAGAACCATGCCTGTCTGCTCTGCTGCACAGCACTAAAGGGTGGAGGGAGGGGCCAGCTGAGCCAAGCAAAGTCAGCACACGGCACACAACCCACCAGAGGCTCCCAAAGCTCTCCCCACCCCTTCTCCGCCCCCTCCACTTCAGAGTACACTTTTTAGACATTCTTCTTCCTTCGAGGCCCCTGCGATGTCAGCAGGGTGATGAGAGTGGGGAAAGAAGAGAGATGAGAAGGTCTGAGCCTGGGTTGCAGCACAAGGGCTTCCAGGCCAGCTGCCAACCACACAGGACCGTCGTTTGGTGGCATTGCCTGTCCTTGCCTCCCGCCCACTCTCCACAATCCTCTCTGGGCCATGCGCAGTACCACTCCTGGGACTGTACCCATGACCAAAACACAGCACCCTCACCCTGGCACTCACTGAAGGCGAGAGGCAGGCAAGGTCACAGCTCATAAGACATGTGACAGCTTCTGTGAGGACAGAAAGTCTGGGAACTGGCTCTGAGCTGAGCCTGTCTTTTGGGTCTGGTCCTCAGCTTGGGGTCCAGAGGCTCTCCTTGAGGTGAGCAGGCTCTCCTGGTAGAATTCACCCGAGACACGCTCACAGGGAGCACCCAGGAAACCAGAACTGGAACTGGGAAGGCAGCCGAGCATCTCCCCCGCCAGCACCCCTCTCCCGGAGCCCGAGTCCAGTGACCAATCAGGGTTGCTGCTGATGGCGGAGTGGACAGAGCCGAGTGACTACCTCTTCCCTCGCAGACTGCAGGTGGTGAGGGCGGGAAGCAGAGGTGGAGAGTCTCTGGCTTACATCCCTCATGCAGGGCTGTCGCGTTGGGGCTGCGTGTTTTGCCTGTGATGTAGGAGGAGCAGACTGACCATTCTGGTGGCGTAGAAAGAAGGCAGCTCCAGGCATAGCAGTGTGAGGGAATAGGAGGCTTCAGGAACACTGAGGTAGAAAACAGGCAAACTGCTGAGAGAACGAATCAGCCAGACTCCTCAGTGGCCCACAAGGCCCCAGGGGTGATCTCCCTGGCCACCCTCTACCATCTCCTGCCACTCGCCCTCACCCTCACCCTCACTGTACAGCTGCCACACTCGCCCTTTTGTTTCTCAGGCAACCAAGCTGAATCCCACTTCAGAGGTAGCTTGCTATTGCCACGGCCCCCAGATCTTGGCCTGGCCATCTGCTTCTTGTTCAGATAAGTCATTTCTTCAGAGGCCTTTCCTGACCACCCAATCTAACTGTCCCCCCACCCCTGGCCCCTGCCAGGTTACTCTTCTCTCATCACCCTGATTTCCTGTGTAAAACATGCCGTTTCTGAATTGGTCTGACTCTGGATATTGCTATATCTAGTGGTGTGGTTAGGGGCAGCGACTCTGAGCCAGATGCCCTGTGTTTGAATTCTTGTTCGCTGTCCCACCGTGGACAAGTTCCTTAACATCATTGTCCCTCAGTTTTCTCCAATGTAATCAGGGCAGTAATAGTGCCATCTCCTATGGTGAATCACTGAGTTACTATATGTAAAGTGCTTAAGTGCCTGGGACATGGTGCCACAGAAATGTTTGCTACTATTGTTACCTTTGGTGCCTGAAACACATTTTGGCCATTCGTACATATTTGTTGGAGGAAATGAGACCTTCATGGGTACTGTGGACGAGAGCCGCTGGCCTGGTGAGAGGCAGCACTGAGGCTGGTGCCTGCCAGCCAAGCTGGCCATCCTCTGAAGCACCCAGAGCTGCTGCTGGCTCTTGGCATTTTTTTAGATGTTACAAATATGAGTGGAGGCTGGGGTCAGTCGCAGATGGTGGCAAAGGGCAAAGCAGAGGTCAGACCCAGGAGCCCATGGGTCATTTGGGGGAGGCCCCTGAGCTATCATGGTTCCAACTGCTCTGACCAAAAAGTCTGGGAACTTTAATGCATTTAAGCAAAAGTCTTCCATCCATCGCTGGTCAAAGTGTTAATACTTATAGTGGGAAACCAGGCCATTCCTAACAACTCTTAGAGTGAGCATTTCACCGCTCCACCCACAATGTCAATTCACAGGTCGCACAGGGAAAAATAGGGCATCTCTGTCATTACTTCAGCTATAGCGTGGGCATTTGTTATATCAAATACATTCCCGGCTTTAATGCTTAACATGTGGACCAAGTGATGAGCGTTTCAGAGTTTGCCCTTCCTGTTCCCTTCTTTACAGTTTTGCATTTGGCTCCCTCATTTCTGCTGTCGATCCAGTGGCTACTATTGCCATTTTCAATGCACTCCACGTAGACCCAGTGCTCAACATGCTGGTTTTTGGGGAGAGTATTCTCAACGATGCAGTCTCCATCGTCCTGACCAAGTAAGTGTGCTCTCTCCAAGGGACAGAACTGAAGGTCCCAGTAACAAAGGGACAGATGTTTCCATGCAGCTGTGTGTGCAGTTGCTTGTCCTCTGGGTGATCAGTTCACCCGCTTCTCCATCTTTCTGTCCTGACAAGCCCTGATGTGCCCTAGGGATGCTGTCAAGGTCCAGAGTGATCCCCCTTTTATGACCTACCTCTTAGCAGTAGTTTTGAGCGCAGCTTCCCATCTGCACCACTGGGGATGCTTATTAAATGAAGCGTTCCCAGGCCCCACCCTCAGAGCTTCTAAGTCGGTGACTGGTCTGGGGTGAGTCCTAAGAACTTAGGTTTATCGGTGACGGAGCAGCTGGTGAGGGATGAGCGTTTGGACTGCATTGTTACAGACAACGATAGACAGAGTCCTTGCTCTCCCGCGTGGGAGTTGTTGCAGGTCACCTTCCTTTTCCCAGCCATAAAAGAAGGTAGTGAGACCAATGGGCATCCCTTCTTAAGATGCTGTTGGGTGAAAGCCACTCTGGAAACTGCAGATCTTTTTCAAATGTTCATTGGTATTATTGCCCTTGTTGATAGTATCTGAGACATTAAAGAGGAGTCATGAAATGTCATTGGGGAAAGGAAATGAATTCAAGATCATTTCAAATGTGCTTATTGGATGCAGGGCTATTTCCTTGACCTCTGCATTTTGTGGTGTTCATTAGCATGAATGAGCTGGAGACCCAAACAGTTTTGCCAAAAAACAGAAAAGGCACCCACAGTCAAAGCAGCTGGAGAAGAGAGCCCCGTGTAGTGTGTCGGAGACGAGCCATGAGAATTTTAGGAGCCAGCCAGTGTTCTGTTAGAGAATAAAATTTCCACGACCTGAATTTTGTCTTATTTCCTTTGTCGCAAGGTTCCTTACTAAGCCTAACACTCTGTGGTAGTTAGCATTTTCTTAAAAGCTTTATTACAGACTACATTAGAAATTATGACATTGGACCAAAGGATGTTTTATAGTGGAAAGAATCCCAATTTTGGAGTCAGGCTGACCTGGGCTCCAGTCCTAGAGGTGCCACTGATGCTGTGTGGTCCTGGGTCGGCCCTTCACCTCTCTGAGCCACAGGTTTCTCCGTACCCAAGTGAGGGTGATAAAGCCTCCGCCTAGGATTGGATTTGAGGATTGAATAGTGAAGTGTGGGGCTATGTGAAAAGCGTCTGACGTCAATTAACGTGAGACCCTTTCCTCTTCTCCTCCTGCCCCTATTATTGTTTCATTGTTTGCCCTGTTTTTAGCCTACTTAGTAGGAAGAACTTATCAAAAGTTGCCTATATTTTATTTTTTAAATATATTTTTATTTATTTCAGAGAGGAAGAGAGAGGGAGAGAGAGATAGAAACATCAATGATGAGAGAAAATCATTGATCGATTGGCTCCTGCACACCCCACACTGGGGATCGAGCCCGCAACCTGGGCATGTGCCCTGACCAGGAATCAAACCGTGACCTCCTGGTTCATAGGTCGATGCTCAATCACTTAGCCATGCCAGCCGGGCTACATATATTTTATTTTGATGAACTTATATCTTATATATTGTACTGCAGCTTTCCCATTGAACAGAGTTGATAAAATAATCCACAACATCGTTTTACTGGTTACAGAATATTCCTTTCTATGGATTTACTTTGATCTATTTAACCAATTCCCTGTTACTGCCTTTTTCACATTTCTCTTGGTAAAAATTTTTATAGCTTCATTAGGAAATTCTCATACAGCATGCTATAAGACCTTTAAGAAATCTGATGGTAATATATTTTTCTTATTTAAGATCTACCCTGTAAGCTTCTTAGCTTTTGGGTTTTGACTTTTATCTCATATTCTGGCTGCACATGTTGAATATTTGTGATAAAGAATTTTGCCCAAATTGGAGATGACATCATGAGTTATTTTTACACATTAGGAGCTAAACTCAGTGACTTTGTCTCTAATTTATTTATTCTTTTAAGAATCTGTCAAAAGTAGGGCCTTTTCTGAGCTTTTCCATGTCTCTTTGCCACAAAAGGCCAAAGATTAGGCAATAACTTTCTTTTTAAAATGAGAAATGATGGAGTCATTCATTATAAGTAGCCAAAGGTTCTTCCTGGAAAAAGTGCTTTTGAAGGCCAAGATCACCTGTGATGACAGGCCCCAACTGCATTTGTGGGCCACATGCATAGATAGCTTCCAGCCTCCACCTCCACCACTGCTGGGACACAGGCTCGGGTAGGAGTCACTAACTAAGCCGTGTCCAGCCTCGCTGACTCTCCAGACATGCTACAGGCTGGTCATCGCCCTCAGCATGTGTGATGGCCTCTGTGTTCCAGACACTGTCCAGAGACCAGTTGGACTTGACAAATTCAATCCAAGGTGAGAGAAAGGTGTTCACAAGGAAGTGAACACAATGGTGCAAGAGGGAAATAGTCACTCTGAAGGATTTGAGAGGTTTCTCAGGGGAGGTGTCTTGTGAGCCATTTTCAGTTAGAAGAGGGAGAAAGGAGCATGGTGGGTGTGCCCTTTTTTGCATTACAGGAGGGAGCTGTTGTCAGCATTCCTTGGTTTATAAGGTAGAATCACGTCTTGTTTTTAAGGGTATACTTAATAAATGATCATTTTCAAAGTGATCTGACACATTTATCTTTGCAACTGAATATAGGAATGAATTAACCCTTTTTTAAAATATGTTTTCATTGATTTCAGAGAGAGGAAGGAAGAGGGAGAGAGACGGAAACATCAATGATGAGAGAGAATCATGATAGGCTGCCTCCTCCATGCCCCCTACTGGGGATCAAGCCCACAACCCGGACATGTGTCCTGACCAGGAACCGAACCAGTAACTCCTGGTTCATGGGTGGACGCTCAACCACTGAGACACACTGGCCCAGCATACCCCCTTCTTTAATGTTTTCACTTTTGTGGTGCCAGAAAGTTAAGAAGTATCTTCGGTTTCTTCATTAACTTTAATTAAATTAGTTTTAGCTTTGATTTGTTACTATGACAATTTATTCTTAAAATAATTGCTATAGAGGAAACCTTTTGTTCTCTCCAGCTACAGCTTAAGCTCATGATATGGAACCTGAAGCAGCATTGTCTTATATTCTTAAGGTGTGAGAAACATGACCTGAAAAAAATAAAATGTAGAAAATTAGCAGGCCAGAAAGAGTCCAATTCTGCTTTCATTTACCTTGAGTTTAGGAATCATTGGCCTAAGCCTTCTCTCCATAAAAAGAAAGCAGGACACTAGCTGATGTACCATCTGAGGGAGTCATCTGTGGTGGGGGCTCGATACTTACTGTATGCCTGTGGCCCACAGATCATTTGGGAACTGTGGGTGATCTTAGCCTTCAAGAGCACTTTCCCAGTAAGAACCCTTGTTGGATCCCAGTATTTCCCAAGGTGGGATGTTAACCTGTGATCTACTAGGAAAGAAAGGGATGGGGGGGGGGGGGGGGTATTATACATTTAGTGAGTTTGAAAAACATTTGTGTGAAAAAAAGTTAGATTAATTTTTTTTTTGCAAGAGTTCCCAGAACCTTTATTATGTTACATTGTACAGTGAATTGCCATGAAAGGCTTCCTGAAATTATTTGATCAAGTTATCGGATTATCAGAGATTATCTTGCTTTAAAATTATACCAATTCATGAAATGTTGAGTAATGAAGGTGAATATTACTATTGACAATTCTTCTCTCTGTGTACTGATTCAGCAAAAATTTATTGAGTGTCTTTTGTGGGCTAGGCTCTGCCTCAGGCCTTGGACATACTGCAGTTAAACAGGATTGGTCCTCATGGAACGATTAGTTTCACATGCTGTGGAGAAGGAGAGCCACAGGAGAGCCGGTAAATGCTGGCCTGTGCAAAGGGGTCCCTGAGGAAGTAACACTGACCTTGGGTTCTGAGAAACAAACCAGGAAGTTAGGGAGGCCAAGGAGATGAATGATGACTGTAAAGAGGTGCCAGTCACAGTGGGGCCTACCCTGAAGGAGGAGAAAATGGGATCAAGAAGTGAGGAGTCAGGTGGAAACAACATAGGGATTGGGCTGGAGAATAGAAGATAACGGTGGCCAGGAAACCAAGTTAAGAAGGAACGCAAAAATGTCACCACCCCTCCACTCTCTACTCTAAAACACAGAGGTAGCTGATTGTATCTCCCTTCTAACTGCCTGCTTAAACTACTGACCCGCATGCACAGTTGATCAAGGTTTGACTGCTATATGACCTTCCCAGGGTGGTGGTAACAGGCAGTCCACCATCTTGCCCCAGTAGCGCAGGTATGGATGTAGTTACCAAGCAGCAGGAAAAGGAAGTCACCCCACCCTGAAATGGAAAATTCTGCAAGCCTGACTTTTTTAAAAGCCTGCCTTATGGCGCAAGCCTGCTTTGTCCCCAGCTTATAAAAGCAGCCAAGCAGAGCCAGCCCCAGAGCCAGTTTAGAGGACCAGCCTTTCCTCTGTGCTGCCTCCCTGGTGCTCGAGCATAACCTTAATAAAATCTGTCTGGAAATTTCTCGGGGGGGTTCCTGTTGATTTCTATTGTGGGTAACTCAAGAACCCCAACTCTGTTAATAAGGTTATGCTAAGAAAACTAGGCTTCCTCCTACAAAGCAACAGGAAACTGTTGATGGGTTTTTTTTGTTTGTTTGTTTGTTTTTGTTTTTTTTTTTTAAATATATTTTATTGATTTTTCACAGAGAGGAAGGGAGAGAGATAGAGTTAGAAACATCGATGAGAAAGAAACATCGATCAGCTGCCTCTTGCACATCCCCCACCAGGGATGTGCCCGCAACCCAGGTACATGCCCTTGACCGGAATCGAACCCGGGACCTCTCAGTCCGCAGGCTGACGCTCTATCCACTGAGCCAAACCGGTTTCGGCTGTTGATGGGTTTTGAGCAGGCCAGTAACCTGATCAGATGTGAATTTTATGGGGATCATTCAGGCCATTGAATGGAGAATGGGTTGGGCCCTAGGAAGACAAGGAGGTATAGAGAGAGCAATGGGACAGCAGATAGTAGGGCAGAAAGGGAGAGAAGTGGATGGATTTAAGAGACAACCTGAAGGTAGGATCAGACTGCAAGAGAAGGATATTTAATGAGAATAACTCCATTTTAATGGCATAACAGTTTTCCCTTTGGGGATAAAACCAACAATTGAATTCAATGGCTTCTGACAGTTTTACTTTGTTCTTTTACAATGAAAGAAAAGTTCTTCAATCCTTCCTCCTAATGCCTCCTACATCCACCCTCTCTGACCCATCACCTGTACCCAGTAACAGTTATTCTTTAGGGGCTCCATTCTAATCTGACTTCATGCCAGAGCCTTAATTTCCAGTTGTACCACAGGATCCCCCCATACTAGAAATACTCCCCAGGGCCTTCAGGATGAAATACCAACTCCTTCGCCTGGTTCATCAAAAGCCTTTCACAGGTCCTGTGCTGCCTGCTGCTCTGGTCTTGCCTCTTGCCGCTGTCCACCCCACCGCACAAACACCCCCATTCTTTTTCTGTATTTTATCCATACTAACCCCTGTAATCAAATGCTCCCAGAATGTGCTTGTATTCTCAGGCTCTCTGCCTCTGCACATGTTGTTCCCTCTGCTTTCCCTCATTGTCCTTTATCCCAAATCTAAACCCATCCCATATGTTATGAAGAACCTCTGTGAGGTTAGATGCCCACTTTGTGTTTCTACAGCCCTTTGCCCTTACCCCACATGGTCATTAGTTCCCATCTCATTAAACTGGGCACTCCTTAAGGGCAGGGCCTTTGCGCTCACCTCTGAACCCCCAGGAACTGGCATAGTACCTGGAACAAAGCAATGTGTGACTCACTAAATGATGGACCGAACGAATGACAGAGTAATCAAGGAATTAATTTTGAGTTCTAAGTTAATTTCTAATAACTTTGTCTATAACATTTTAACTTCTTTCTGTTTTTCTTTTATTTCCTAGCACAGCTGAAGGTTTAACAAGAAAAAATATGTCAGATGTCAGTGGGTGGCAAACATTTTTACAAGCCCTTGGCTACTTCCTCAAAATGTTCTTTGGCTCAGCAGCGCTCGGCACTCTCACTGGCTTAATCTCTGCATTAATATCCTTTTACTATGATGAACATGTGTGGCTGAGAAGATTATTCCTAATTATCTCCATCTTTAGCCATTTTCTCCTATTCCTTAAGGGGACCAATTTTAGTCTAAGGTTGGGTTTGATGGAGGATTTTTACGCTTAGTTGTGGTTTGAGGAGCACTTTCATTTAAACTCAAGGACTTTTAAATTTAACATGTGAAATTTAGGGTGTCACTTTTTAAAGCTTAAAAAACATGTACACTGTTGAATATTAGATCTGATTTGGGAGAGTTCTTAGTTCCTAGAGAATGATAACCACATTCAGATAATTTTCACTTTCTGCAGTCTCTCTTTTCACATTCCAAAAATTGGAAATTAATTTCCTTTGAAAATGTCAAATTGAGAAAATCTGGAAGTGTTTATCTGAAAGGACCAGAAAAGAGACTTTCAGAGTGAGCTCATCTGAGTTATTTGCAGATTTCTTGCTTAACTACCCATAAGCTTTTCCAGCCAGAGAAGGAAAGAGGCTTGTGAAGCCCGGTGACACCTTTATTGCTGTAGAAAATTCGTCATGTTCTAACAGGAATAGGCACCGACCACTCTGTGCGAGCCTAAGCCTGCGTCTCAGGGAGGTGCCACCTGGCCCTCCTCCAGGAGCAGTGTGTCTCACAGATGGCCGGAAAAGCCTCTTTTGCCTGTGACAGGCATGTTTGTCTGCCATCCTGTTGAATTTTTCCTTCGACTCCTGTGTCCAGAAGTCTAAAGGCTCTAGTGAGTTGGTTGACAGCTTCTCATATTGTACCAACAAACAGAATGGGAAATAAACTTTATCCAGCTCAGTACTCTCCTCCTTATTTATCCTTTTCTTAAAAAGAGTCGGAGGAGCATCTGCTGTAATGAAGCTAGGTGAATGGGTGCTGTGAGTTCCAGCAAGGGCATGCGAACAATATTTGGAATATGTAAAAGACTTTCCTTTGACAGATGAGTTTGAAAATCTCCAGGAATAGGAAAAGGGTTCATTTCATCTGATGCAGGAAGAGGAGGTAAAAGAGTAACAAGGCCCAGAAGGGACCTGGCACTGTGGGCTATCCGTCTGCAACCCCAGCTTTGCCCCCCACAGGCCTGGCACATTCCCAGCCTTGCAGGTCAGCATTTTTTAAAGATATTTTAAATTGATTTTTAGAAAGAAAGGAAAGGAGAGGGAGCTAGAAAGAAACATCAATGTGAGAGTGAGACATTGGTCAGCTGCTTCCTGCACACCTACTGGGATCAAGCCCACAACCCAGGTATGTGCTCTGCCTGCGAATCAAACTGGTGGCCTTTCAGTGCGTAGGAGGATGCCCAACCAACAGCCATGGCCAGGGCCCAAGTCAGTATTTTTAACTGAGTTAACTTAGGTTGATTTTAATTCCCCCCCTTACCGTTTGTCTCAAGAATTTACATTTCTTACTTTATCAGAGTCCCTTTCTTAAAACAACTGTCTCCCTGCAAAGAACAAAAAATCCATGATGACAGGTTTTCAATTGTTACCTTAGAATGTTGCAAAATCTTCTATCTATTGTTCAACTTATTTGGAAGGCAGCAGTTTTGTGACTTCACTAGATCTCCCACCAACTGTCCCTCAGTTCTCTTTCCTTGACAACTCATTTACGTGCTAAAGCATATTGACTTGAGGAAAACGCCTTCCTTGGAGTTCGGGATGATGATCATTTTTGCGTATCTTCCTTATGGGCTTGCGGAAGGAATCTCACTCTCGGGTAAGTGAACGAGAGCATTGAAATGCTAGGTGATGGCGTGTTGTCCTGCCTGGTGAGAGAGGTTATGTCAGTTGGGTCACTTTCAGTCACAAGAGAAAGTCACAATTCAGAAGAACTTGCAACGAAGGGATTCTACTCGTCCCGTGGGGACACATCTGGATTTAGACCTGGTTGGATCCAGGGCCTCAGTGTTGTCACAGTCGCATTTCTCCTTACCGACCATCCCATAGCAAAGATCAAAATGTCACCTCCAGTCCTGCCTCTTTCCCAGAGCAAGGGCTCTGAAGGGCTTCCCTCCAAGGATGGGGTCCGACTGCCAAGGACAGTCATTCCCTGGCCCATCCCTAGGTCCTGGCACCCAGTGAGCTGCGTTCTGTCACTATAGTTTTCTTTCTCCAGAATGTCATAAAAGTGAAGTCATATAGTATGCAGTCTTTTGTGTCTTATTTCTTTCAGTTACTATAATGTTCTTAAGCAACATGTTTTTGCATGTATGCCATTATTTCTCTACATTCTTGAACTCATGGGACATATTTATTACAGCTATTTTAATGTGCTTGTGTGTTAATTCCATCATTTCTGTTAATTCTAGGTTGGTTTCTGTTGATTAATTTTCCTTTGTTTATAAGTTATATATTGCTGCTCTTTGTTTGCCTATTAATTTTTTGGACACCAGTCATTGTGAAGTTGATTATGTTGTTACTTATTAGATTTTAGTGTATTCTTCAGAGTTTTGGATTTTCATCTGCCATATATCTAAGTTTCCTGCAGTCAGCGGAATCCTTTTGAGGTTTACTTTTAAATTGTCAGGGCAGGTCCAGAGTAGCACTAGGAACTGATGCACTTCTGAGGACTCTAGCTCATGTCCCATGTATTATGAGGTCACTTCACCCCCGCCTGTGGGAACACACACTGTTCCCAGCCTTGTGTGTGCCTGGGGAACTGCTCAGCCTATTCCTTTTTGGTGATGCTCTCCCAGCCTCTTGGAATCTCACCGCTTGCATGTACAGATCAGTTCAGTCCAAGATTCAAGGGGACTCCATTGTAGCTCTCAGGAGCTCTCTCCTACAGTGTGGCTTCTCCTCTCTGGTATTCCAGCTGCTTTGGCCTCCCCCAACTCTCATCTGTCTTCTCTTCTCAGCAAGACTGAGACTGCTGAGCTCAGTTTGGGGTTCCCCTTCCTGAGCCTCAGCCTGGAAACTAAGGCCGGCAGTAGGCTGGGCCGGGCCTGGAGTAGGAAGGGCCACTGTGTTTGTTTCCCTTCTATAAGGAATCACAGCCCTACCCTGCCCGGTATTCGATGTCAGAAGACAGTTTTATTTCATATCTTTCATCGAGTTTTCTAGTTGTTTATGGCAGGACAGCAATTTGCGTAGTAGTTATTTCTTCCTGGGCAACGTGGAAATCCCCGGTGGTTTTTAATGACTCCGCCAAACAGAATTCTTCCCACAATCACTTTCTGTAATCACAGTGGGTACTCTGTGAGCAGATCTTGCCAAGGAGGAAGCAGAGAGGACTCTGTTCATTTTTACTAGAGAACTCGTAAACATCAGGGGTTTGGTTTGTTTGTTTTTATCCCAAGCCAGTTCTCCTGGACAATTTCATCCTGGCATCTGCCATCAAGTGTCCTCTCTTACCTTCCCTGAATTTGGCACTTAATAAACATTACTTATGAAACATTTGGCTTTAGCCTAGCTATTTTACCTCTGTTTTTCTAAATGTTTCCCACCCGTTGAGATGAACACTGAGTACCTGATGGCAGATATATTTCATACATCCATTTGGAACTTGTGATTAAGACGAGAGTATTTTTCTTTTCTTCAGAGAGGCAGTGTTTTCTGTTTGTAGGGCTCTCGTTTCCTTAGGGATTTTTGTTGCTCACACGAGTGGGCCAAAGACAGCACATGCCAGCCAAGAACACATGGCCTACCTCTGGGCCTTTGGGATCTCTGTCACACAGGGTTTCAGAGAAAGGGAGGACGGCCTGGCGTGTTGTGAGGACCCTCCACGTCCCACTGTAAGAGCATATGTGGGAAAGGTGATATTTTTTGCTCTCTCCTCCTTCCCTTTTGTACTCTGCTTTCCCTGACCATCACAAAGGACTGATAGTGAGTGGTTCCCATGACCACCAAGCAGGACATTCTCTTCCTACAAATCATTTACTCAAATCATGTGTTTAGAACACAGTGGTTAAGGATCCCGGACTAACCTGGGTTTGAATCCCAGCTCCACCTCTCATCATTAGCTATGTAACCTCCAGTCAGCAGACTTAACTTCTCTGAGCATTCACTTCCTCATGTAATAAAAGTGCCACCCTCAGGCTTCTGGTGAGAATTAAAGGGAACGATGCGAGTGAGAGTCCTGGCAGAGGCATCAGTGTGTGTTATTACTAGGAAGTGTCCTGGTTTCAACAGTAAATTAAATAGTCTCCCTAATTATTACTCGGAAGCATTAGCTTTTCTCAGAATCTTTGTTCTAATTCTATCTATACCTATTCCTACGTTTCATTCACGCCAGTTTTGAGGGCTGCTTTGCCCTCTGGCTCTAAAGAGCCAAAGATGAATAGCCCCCACCCCTGGCCCTGAGCCAGCTCTGGGCTTGGGGAGGGGAATTGGGGCAGAGCCACATTCTGTCAAGGTGAGTCACAAGGATGGAACTTTCAGGACCCACACTTTGTGTTAAATGCTGGGAACATGTTGGCCAAAGATGGAATGTGCTGTACGGCACTCACGTGCACAGGCGTATATCCAAGGAATTCCTCTGCAGCGCTGCCTGTGAGAGGAAAGCTGGAAGTAGCTAAATGTTCATCAGTGACGGGAACAATTAGGTGAGTCTGTGTCCGCTGTCACTATGGCATACTATGCAGGCACTTAAAAATGCATTGATCTGTTTGTACTGCCACTCCAAGATATATTGTTAAATTTTAAGGAAGTTAAAAAACGACTCATTCATCCATTCAGTGAATATTAAATGTGCACCCTGTGCCGAGAACTGCCCTTGTATGGCGTCTGTAGCAGTAAACAAGACAAGATCAAAGTCCTACCTGCAGAAGAAAGACAATAGACAAATGAGCAAACACATAGCATAATCGCAGGCAGTGAGAAATGATATGAAAAAATCAGAGTCATGTGATAGACAGTGGCAGGAGGGCAGAAGCATCATGGCATAGGGTCAGAAGTTCGCAAAGAGAGGGCCCTAGAGCTAAGACCTGTATGTAAGAGGGAGCCAGCCTGGGAGGGTCTGGGGAAGGGTGTTTGGCACTGGGAACAGTAGGTGCTAAGGGTCCCAGGTAGGTGTTTAGGAGTGAGGCATGCTCCAGAAGAGCAGGAAGACTGTGCGGCTGGGATGGAGGGGCCGGGAGCCCACCCCGTGGGGTTCTATAGGCCTGGGACTCTGCTAATCATGCGAAGGAAAATGTTGGAGGCCTTTGAAGAAAATCCACTGTGCTAGCAATGCATGCCATATATCTAACAGGATCCTGTTTATTACTTTTTAAAGATAAACTTCCTAATGGCTTAGGGAGAGAACTGGCAATCTGCATATCGAACAGTTAATGGTAGTTAACCTCTGGATAGGCGCTGTGAATGGAGACTGTTGTTTTACTCTATACCTCTGAATCTGGATGTCTTATAGTGAAATATGTTTATTATTGGGTAATTAATAAAGAAAACTGATTATGGTTTGACTCAGCCTTCAAGAAGTTCATTGTAGCCCGGCCTGCGTGGCTCAGTTGTTGAGCGTTGACCTATGAACCAGGAGGTCATGGTTTAATTTCTTGTCAGAACACATGCCCGGTTTGTGGGCTTGATCCATAGTGCGGGGCCTACAGGAGGCAGCCGACCAATGATTCTCTCTCATTATTGATGTTTCTATCTCTCTCTCCCTCTCCCTTCTCTATGAAATCAATAAAATTCTATTTAAATGAGCTGGTGAAACAAAGTCCTTTGAAAGCCCAGAAGCCAGCAACTCTCTGCATTGGCCTGCAGTGCTAAAGCCCGTTCCATAAAAACAGAACTGTGTCTTACCCTGTTTTCCTCCTTTGATCTCCACTGAGTTCCAAACCCAGGTTCTGGGCTCTCCTCTGCCATCTCCCTTTGCTTTGCCTTCTGATAGCTCTATTGCAGGGTCAGGCAGGGTCAGCTCTCCAGCTGATCACCTGCAGGAACATACTGAGAGAACCACCAGGTTTGCTGTCCTCTGTTTTTTGTTTGTTTGTTTGTTTGTTTGTTTGTTTTAAATATTTTGATTGATTTCAGAGAGAAAGGGAGAGGGAGAGAGAAATATCAGTGATGAGAGAGAATCATTGATCGGCTGCCTCCTGCACACCCCACACTGGGGATCAAGCCCACAACCCAGGCATGTGCCCTGTCTGGGAATCAAACCATGACCTCCTGGTTCATAGGTCGATGCTCAGCCACTGAGCCACTCCAATCAGGCTGTTGTCCTCTGTTTTTTATCTCTCAGAGCAATCATTCAGAATGACTCCCGAGCTGCAGTCTTCTCAGTGGTCTGCAGTAGCAAGTACAGAAGTCTCTGGCCCATCCTTCCCTTCTCCCAAATCTTGTCCGGTGCAACTTGAAGGCAGCATTGCTGGAATGTCCCCATCTGGCCTCGTTTATACAGGAACATAAAAGAGCAAAGAATTTGCTATTTGCTAAGAGGAAAGGAACAGGCCAGGTGGAGGGACCCCACTGGTGCACCATCCGGGCCGGAGAGAGACTGGGCTGGGAAGGGACCGCGGGAGGGCTCCAGCGCCTGTCCGGCCCATCTTGCTCAGTCCCAATGGGCCGGACCCTAGCAGCAAGCTAACCTACGGGTTGGAGAATCTGCCCCCTGGTGATCAGTGCATGTCATAGTGAGCAGTTGAGAGGCCTTAGCATATCATTAGCATATTATGCTTTGATTGGTTGAACAGACAACCAGACACTTAGCATATTAGGCTTTTATTATATAGGATGTTCACCAGTAATCCCTGTTTCTACAAAGTGGCAGAAGGAGTTAATATTTTGCTTATAAAGTCTGACTTGCAGTTCATATATTTTGGCTTATTTAATGACTGTATTTACATGAACTAGAGATCCTAGACCAGGACACTCTGAGAGGAAACCCTCGTAAAGTGCTGCAGGAGTGATTATGGGCAGTGGCCAAATGGTGAGACTCAAATCCTCAGTAAACAACAAAAGCTGTAGGCTCTCATGGAGTGCTGTAAAGAAAAGACATTATATGTTAAACGAATCTCTTTTTCTAGATAAGAAGAGTATTTTATGTGATTACAGGGAAATTCAAAATTAAGGCAAAGTAAATCAAAATCTACCCCGATTCTTTTTTATTGTTTGTTATCCTCATCCAAGGATATTTTCCCATTGATTTTTAGAGAGAGTAGAAGGGAGGGGGAAAGACAGAGAGAGAGAAACATCAGTGTGAGAGAGACACATCAATTGGCTGCCTTCCACACATGCCTCAACCAGGGCCAGGATTGAGCCTTCAACCAAGGTACATGCCGGAATGGAACCCAGGACCTTTTAGTCCTCGGGCTGATGCTCTATCCACTGAGCCAAACTGACTAGGGCCGTGGTCTGTGCAAACCGTGGCTCACGAGCCACATGCGGCTCTTTGGCCCCTTGAGTGTGGCTCTTCCACAAAATACCACGTGCGGGCGCGCGTACAAGTGCGATTGAAACTTCGTGGCCCATGCGCAGAAGTCAGTTTTCAGCCTGGGTGAGTCTGTTTTGAAGAAGTACTGTTGATATTTGGCTCTGTTGACTAATGAGTTTGCCAACCACTGGACTAGGGCTACCCAGATTCTTATGCTCTCTGAGTGGCTCATTTGTCCTCCTATCTGTGGGTGACAGTGACAGCACACACCTGTCCCGTAATGGGCACTTTGCGTGGCTATTCTTCATTACCCTCCTAAGAGGGTAATAAAGATTAGAAACAGAAACAGTCAATAAGCATCGACAAAGGATTCATTAAATTAGCCATGACATACCGATACAGGGTTGGGCAAAAGTAGATTTACAGTTGTTCATATGGAAAATAATACAATTCATGAGTGGGTACTCTTAGTTCCACTATACAGATGAGAAAACAGGCTTGGATGGGGGTGTGGGAATTTGGCCCAAGGTCAGCCAGCCGATAGTGAAGCTGCCAGAAAGAAGGGACCCTTAGCATTTCTCTGCAATCTCTGGTAGGCCTCAGGTATTACTTCCTTCTCCTTTTTCTTTCTTTTTTATTTTTAGAATATATTTTTACTAGAGGCCCAATGCATGAAATTCATGCAAGGGGCTCGGCCCTCGCAGCCCTAGCTGCCTCGGCCCTCAAGGCACCAGCTGCCTTGCCCACTGGTCGTTCCAGAAGGTTGTTCTGCCATCTGGTCTAATTAACATATTAGCTCTTTATTATATAGGATTGGTTTTAGAGAGGAAGGGAAAGGGAGAGAGAGATGGAAACATCAGTGATGAGAGAGAATCACGGATCAGCTGCCTCTTGCATGCCCCACACTGGAACACCACTGGCCAGTCTCCTTTTTCTTAAAACACCTAACACTATAGGCTCCAAGGACTTGTGGGAAGTGTGACATATTTGTGGATCACATGGTAGGTGCTTTTCTGCTCTGCTCATGTCTGGGCGCTGTGCCCCATTGTCCCTCTCCAGGCATCATGGCCATCCTGTTCTCAGGCATCGTGATGTCCCACTATACGCACCATAACCTGTCCCCGGTCACCCAGATCCTCATGCAGCAGACCCTCCGGACCGTGGCCTTCTTGTGCGGTGAGTTCCTCTCGGTGGCCTGGCATGGGCCTCCCCTGAGCTGATGGCGGTTCTTACCCTGTTGGAGACCAGTTGTTTCCTGGCAAAAGAGGCAGCAGGATCTTCAGAGCCAGACTTGCACTCCCTTATCTTTTGTTTGTTACTCTGGCTTTCAAATTCCATAAAGTAAACCTAATACTTAACAAATGGAATATTTGCTGCCTACAATTTTAAAACCAAAAATAATGAAAGCTACTAATTATGAACATTTGAGCCTCATGCATTTTAATGTATTAAAGTCACATTTCCAAAAATGTTTTCCTTGGAACTGATATTGATGAGGGTTAAGTGAATAAAGAATGTGGGAAATCCTGGGATAAAGTTTAACAAGTTTCTGAACTGCAGGACTTTTCAGCAGCGTGCACTGTGAACTTCTGAGAGAGGAATATAGTACCAGCATTCCCCAAACTTGTCCATAGGACCCTTTGTTCACAGGAGCATCTTGAAAGACCTAACTTGGGGCGGTATCATTGTTGGGCTGGGGTGCCCCAGGATGACTGGTTCCCCCATACACCTCCTCCCTAGTTTATGCCTGGCCATGAAGGAACCACTCTCACACTGTCTCTTTGCACTGGTGCCCAAGTGGCTGTGCCCTAGCTGTCACCATCAGCATCCCCCCTGACATTTCAGTGGGGCTTGTCTCATTTTGCAGTGTGAGTTCCACACTGTCACATGCTAGGTAGGAGGCAGGGACAGGCTGTGCAGACTTCAGTCCATGGATAAGGAGGCTCAGGTGTCAAATGACTTGTCCACAGTCACATGGTTCAGAAGTGACTCTGAAGCCAGGTCTGTCTCTTCTGGCCCTGCAGGTATTTTTTCCATAGCACCCCTCTCAGAAAGTCATGACTAAAGACTTTGATTCACCATAAAGGAGTGTAAAGCAAAACACCCATCAAATTCTGTTTTGCACCCATCAGATTAGAAAATATTAAATTTGATAATACCCACTTGTGGCACCGGTGTATGTAGGACAGGCCATTGATGTGCATGTGTGTTGATGCCATCTCTTTGGAGAGTCATTTGCAGCATGTCTGAATTTAAAAGGCACGAGCTCTTGGACCCCCAATTCTACTAGGAATTTTGCCTGTGCACAGGGATGCTTGTTGTAGTTTGTAATATCAGAAATAGAAACAGTCAATAAGCATTGACAAAGGATTCATTAAATTAGGCATGACATACCAACACAGAGTTGGGCAAAAGTAGGTTTACAGTTGTTCATATGGAAAGTAATACAACAATTAATAAATATAATACAAGATTAAATTCTGTGTTTCATATACTCACAACTGTAAACGTACTTTTGCCCGATCCTGTATAGTAGAATTTATGCTGCCAGAGAAAAGTATAATGTAGACCTCAAGGCAACCTAAATGAGTATTTGGAAAGATCACAAAAAAATATTCAAGGAGGAGAGGGGTGAATCTACTGTCCAGCTTGTGACTTACTTTAAAAGGATACACATTTGAAGGGAAAAAATGTAGGCAAAATGTTTTAAAACAGCCTTGCTGTATTATGATACTCAATTATTTACAATACAGTCTTTCTCCCTGATTATGAGGCTGTTCTGGGGCATCACAATAAAAGCAGGGAGCCTAGCCCTAGCCGGTTTGGCTCAGTGGATAGAGCATTGGCCTGCGGACTGAAGGGTTCCAGGCTCGATTCCGGTCAAGGGCACATGCCCGGGTTGCAGGCTCGATCCCCAGTGGGAGGCATGCAGGAGGCAGCTGATCAATGATTCTCTCTCATCATTAATGTTTCTATCTCTCTCCCTCTCCCTCTCTGAAATCAATAAAAATATATATATTAAAAAAAAAAAAAAAGCAGGGAGCCTAGTGGTGGGAATGTACAAGGTCCTTTTCTTTGGGATACACAGCAACTGCTTGTACAATGAGCATAAATGTCGGACTCTTGTGGGGTGGAGCCCAGAGCTGGAAATGTACCCCTTCCTGCAAATGCTGCAGAGTGTGAGCTGTCTTCTAAACCTGGGGTGGGATTAAACATATGAGGTCAGTCATTTGGCTTTGTCCGCTATGGCCAGGAAGGTAACAAAGGTTCCTTTCACACTAGTCAGGTTGTGTCTGCAGCGCTGGCTCTGAATTTTTGTCACTTTACCGGCAGTCAGGATCCTTGCTAATCACAGTGTTCAGCAATGGACTGAGTACTTATTTACATGAGAATGTGACAGTTGCCTCATTAAATTGGGAGATTCGGAAGAGCAAGCACATGTTGCTTGTGTGATAGAGAAAAATGAGATAATCACAGTACTAGTTTCACCAGGTATTGGTTGCAGATGTTTCAGAAAATATGCAAAGTGTTACTTACTTGTGAATGTTTGCTTGCTTAACAATTTAGTACTGTATTGGAAGAAATAGTCTGGGCTAAATAATCCATTCTTTGGTTTGTTTCAGAAACATGTGTGTTTGCATTTCTTGGCCTGTCCATTTTTAGTTTCCCTCACAAGTTTGAAATTTCCTTTGTCGTCTGGTGCATAGTAAGTATTTTCCTTGTTTTTTATTTAATTACTTATTCATAGCTCAGTGACCACATGTTCTGGATTCATTTATGTAACTGTTAACTGTTCAAAGTCAACAGCTACATAGACACTCTTACATTTAAGTTTTTTTGTTGTTGTTGTTACAAAATCACAAACATACAATAAAGGGGTGGAATTAAGTGAATGAATATCCCCAGAAAAGGACTTTTGCTTCTTTTTAAATTTTAAATGGCCTTAAATGACATGGTCTTCTTTTAAAAGCACATTGTATGTGTTTCTATGTTTGGTGGTAAAAGCAGATTTCAAAATTGAATATGTAGTTGAGCATAACCATGTAAAAACATTATGCATAGAAAAAGAAAATTTCACCAAATGTTCCCAGTGCTTGTAGAACTGAGGATGATTTTTTTTTTCTTTTCTATGCTTTCTGGATAATTTATAATGCATGTATTTCTTACTGTAGTTCTCTTCAGATGTCCATTCATAAGCTTGACCTTGGACACTGTGTAAAGATTACTAGGCCCTTAGTTCCCCTGAAGATTCATCCAGGGTACTCATCCCAGGTGATTCTTACTATCCAGAAGGTTTGGGAAACTGTTATAGTTGGACTGGGAGTGGCAGTAGGAGACACATTAAAATACATCTCTAAAAAAGGAAAGTAGAAGATTAATCATTTATAGGAGAATCAAATCCTTGTGGGAAAAATAAAAGTTTAGCGTTTAAAAGAAAGGTCCAGCTCTGGCCAGTGTGGCTCAGTTGGTTGAACATCATCCCAGACACCAAGAAGTCATTGGTTTGATTCCTGGTCAGGGCACATGCCCCTATTGGAGGCTCGATCCCCAGTGGGGAAAATGCAGGAAACAGCCATTGATGTTTCTCTCTCATCTCCCCCTTCCTTTCTCTTTCTAAAATTAGTAGAAACATTTAAAAAATAAAAGAAAGGTCCAGCTCTCTCAGGCATCTGACCAAAGTGACATGAGGGGCTTCTAACAGTTCGGGCATTTAGCCTGGTGTCCCCAGGTTGCTTGTCTGTATTCCTCTTTGTGTCTCTTCCCTCAGGGTGAGTTCATCTCCCGGAGGCCCTCCAACTGATTCAGACTCCAATCCCATTTGATCTTTGTTGTCCCTTTAGATCAGTGATGGCAAACCTGTGACACGCGTGTCAGAGGTGACACGCAAACTCATTTTTTTGGTTGATTTTTCTTTGTTAAATGGCATTTAAATATATAAAATAAATATCAAAAATATAAGTCTTTGTTTTACTATGGTTGCAAATATCAAAAAATTTCTATATGTGACATGGCACCAGAGTTAAGTTAGGGTTTTTCAAAATGCTGACACGCCGAGCTCAAAAGGTTTGCCATCACTGCTTTAGATCCATCCTATGTTACTTTAAGGCACTTAAGAAGTATACCTTATTATTTTTGAATTATCATAATTCATCTTCAGTTAACTATTATTACCAGCTCCACTTAAGAAAGCATAGCTATTGAGAGTCAAACTTTTTATTTTGCATAGTCATCTACCATGTGCGAACCAGGAGGTCTACCTGTTTGGCCTGTGGGGAAACTGAGACACAGAGAAGATAAGGAGCCCTAAGGAAAAAGATGTTTCTCCTTGAAACCAGGGTGCTTTTGTCTCTGTCGGCAAGAGTGTGTGGCTTTTGTCTGTTATCTGTCCTCCAAACTCCAGTTTCAGGACAGGAGGACAGAAGCCAGTCTTTTCAGAAAGTATAATAGTCTTTAGTGTGGTCTCTGGGTAAACGGGGCCACCTTTGGTAAAAACCTGAAGTGCAAGTGTCAGATTGGGAGGTTGGATTCCAGTGGGTGAAAAGGGAGGTGACTGTGTCAGCCATGGGTTGGGAGGAATAGGAGAATGAGAAGATGCCTGGGGTGGTGACTTGGTTTTCTCTGAGCACATAGGCTGGCCCTGCCCCTCCTGGGCGCAGCCTATGCTTTTCGAATGGATTACTTTACACTGGCTCAGTGGTCAGGGGCATGGGTTTTGGGGACTGGACCAGATTTGAGACTTGGCTCCACCACTTCCTGCCGGGTTCAGCGTGGGCCAGTTACTTAACCTCTCTTTGTCTCTGTTCCCTTGTCTCCAAAATGGAGACAGTAGTACCTACTTTATAAGACCATTGCAGGGATCTAAATTTAACAAGATAATGCACATCAAATGCTTAGCACATTGTGTGACATATAGATGTGAGATGACTGGGAGCCATTATTAACTTGACCATCCAAGGCATGCACACTCCAAAGCACACTCAATCCGTGCTGGTTAAAAGGGTAAACTTAGAGCCTACAGAATGTGGGTGTGTATATTATCCTTTTCAAGATTAAAAAATGGAGGTAAATTAATAAGTAGCTCTAAGTATCCACTTAGATAAGGTTTAAACTTAACCTAAAGCTGTATTTTGTTAAGACCAACATGCCTTTGGAAATGGTTAGGAACCCAAAGCCATGGCAAGTTGCTGGGTTGTGTGACCTTTTAAGACCTATCTGTGTGTTCCTTTTGCTCAGGGAGTAGCGTTTAGGTATATGGGTCTGCCCTTCTCAGTCTTGCCTCCTTTCCCTGAGGAGTAGGGCCCCCATGGGAGAGGCAGGAAAACCTGTCCGTGCCTCCAGAGCTAGCCCACTGGGAGTGATTAGCACAGCCCTGTCCCATGGTGGAGCACCTTTGGAGGAGGTAGATTGCCCTTAAGTTAAATAATCTCTGGGTACTTCTGCACGGCTTCTTGGCATTCGGTTCTGTTCTGCTGTCATTACTAAAGCCATTGCTGATGTCCTCTCTTTCTGACTACTGAGATAAAAAGCATTATCCTTTCCCAGACACACAAACCAGGCAACCTCAGCCGGGTTTCTGACTAGCACTTGTTATTCACACCTTTTATAACCCAGGGGAATGCCCTATTTATAGTGGGTGTGCTACAGGCCTGTGTCAGCCTCAGCAAGCTTCAAATTAAAGAACCAGAAGTTCCCATCTAAGACTTGGTTTGTTGCCATTAACAGGTGCTTGTACTGTTTGGCAGAGCAGTGAATATTTTCCCTCTTTCCTACCTTCTGAATTTCTTCCGTGATCATAAAATCACACCGAAGATGATGTTCATCATGTGGTTCAGTGGTAAGTCTGATCCTGCATGAACAGTGGAGGGAAGATACCTCTTACAAAGGCACACACCATGCAGAGGGCACACGGGCTAGAGCCCTTTGAAAACAGGTGTGTTCACAAGCCAGAAATAATACAGGTTCTTAGGCTGCCAGTGCTGCCAGGACCTGCTTGGGAGGCACCGGACAAATTGCATTCTGTGCTGTTGCCCGTCAAGCTGTGTGGCCCTGGGAGGACACTGTTCCCTCAGTCTCGGTTCCTCGTCTGTAGAATAATAGGACCTGCTTTACGGGGTTTCCGGGGAACAGCAGGTGAGGTCATGCAGGCAGAGCGCTTAGCACAGGCCTGGCTCACACACAGGGAGGGCTCAGTCTGCACTAGCTGTTGTATTTCTAAAATGTGCGTGTTGGGCTTGATAAACACACACACACACACACACACACACACACACAGGCTTCATAGCCTGGACAGGGCACCTCATTTGATCTGCTCAAGCCCCCTGTGAAGTGGGAACGGAGGTGAGCCTCCACCTGGGCCCCCCTTCTCTGTGGCCTGCCTTTCTCACACCCCAGAGCCTCACAGGATGAGTTTGTGCTCTCCAGGGCATCTGTTAGATGTTTGACTGCCCATGACGCTGGGCTGTCCCAGGTCCCCTGAGAACTGGGTCAGGATGCCGCTGCCTCTCCTCCTCCTTACAATGGTCCTCTAACTCCCTTCACTGTCCCCCTAGGCTTGCGGGGTGCCATCCCCTATGCCCTGAGCCTGCACCTGGACCTGGAGCCCATGGAGAAGCGGCAGCTCATCGGCACCACCACCATCATCATCGTGCTCTTCACCATCCTGCTGCTGGGCGGCAGCACCATGCCCCTCATCCGCCTCATGGACATCGAGGACGCCAAGGCGCGTCGCCGGAACAAGAAGGATGTCAACCTCAGCAAGACGGAGAAGATGGTTAGTGCTTGGTGGGCCGAAGCAGGGCAGAGGGTTAGTCCCCACTGACGGCAGGAAATGGGGAGATGAGAACAATTTGAGGATGCTCAGCACCTACACACACACACCCATGTACATGCAGTTGCCCAACCTGACTAGGGGGTGAACTAAGGTTCTGAAGCTTGGCTCTTTGTGGTGGCTCATCTGCCAGCCTCGTGGCCTGGTGCAGCCATGGAGGTCAGGGGTGGGGAGCGTGGACCTGTATCAGACTCTCCCAGCAACACTCCTCCCCTGCCAGGAACCGCCCACCCCATCAGGGCCTAGGACTGGAAGGTTTCAAAATCCTATCATTCCCCAATGTCTGCTGAATGCCTCCTATTGGGGCTGGAGTGGAGGAAGGTGCTTACAGCGGCTTTGAGGGCCATGAGAGAGGTGTCCTCCACCAAGGCCAGACAAGGGCCTGATTGGGGCTGAGGCACCCAGGGCCCAGCTGCAGGGAACCTGAGGCCCCCATACCACTGCCCACCTCTGTTCCTCCAAGCCACCCTCCTGCCCGGCAGTGCTCCTGCCTGTGGGCCGCCACTCCCAGGTCAGCTGTGGTCATGCCTTTCCTGCCCTGTGTCCCCCTCAGGCCCATGTCCTGAGCCAGACTCTGACAGGAGCAGAGGGCGCCCTAGTTTCTCCTCCCACCTCTGTGCACCCACCATTCCCCCACACAAATTTCCAGAAATGCATCTTTTTCTAGTTGCCTTATTCGAGGCCATCGGTCACTTGAATTAGTCTTGGATGGCACAGAGATCCTCAACCAGGAGATAGGGAAGGGGCTGTGCCCACTTCTCCTTCTGAAAGTCTAGGTCTGGGCTGCTCAACCTTCCTCCTCTCAGCGGTCTTTCTCCCCCACCCCCACTCACCAACTTTGTTGTTGTTTTTTAATCCTCACCCCAGGATATGTTTATTGATTTTAGAGAGGGAGGAAGGCGGGGGGGGGGGGGGGGGGCGGGGGAGGCATTGATGTGAGAAACATCAATCAGTTGCCTCCCATACTTGACCTAACCTGGGATCAAACCCGCAACCTTTTATTGGTATGTGGGATGACACTCCAACCGAGCATCCAGCCAGGGCCAAGCTTTGTTTTTAATAAAAGTTTTAGTGTAGGTTCTGAGACTTTTCAGTGGGGTCAGAATTGGTGAAGGGCTCCAGGGTCCTACAGGTCTGGGTGGGGCTAGAAAGAATTTGCATTTCGAACAGGTTGCCAGGTGCTGATCCTGCAGCCACACTTGGTGAATTTACCACCCTGGGCTCTAGAAGAAGATGGATGTTTGCTCAGAGGAAGCACATGCTGTTCAAGGATTGTCCTGTGGCACTGGCGCTGTGCTTGAGGCTCCTTAACTGTCTCAGGTCACCCATAACCAGCAGGAAGCAGAGGCTTTCATCATGCCCATTTTGCAGATGAGAGCACTGAGGCACAGAGGCCAAATCACACAGCCAAGGTCACAGAGACTGCAGAGCCTGCACTCTTAACCGCCAGTCTCCACCAGTGGTTCCCAAGGTGGGGCTGGACCGGCAGCATCACTGGGGACTTGTTAGGAATACAGATTCTTGGGTCCCATCCCAGACCTCCTAAATCAGCTCTGCAAGTGGGCCCAGCATTTTATGGATTCACAAGCCCTTCAAACCTGCACCAGCTGCCCCAGTGGAGGCCCAGTTAGCTGACTGTGGCTGGAGAGCAGCTCCTCTAGCAAAACAGCAAACACTGTTCACAACCTGTATGGTCGGCTCTGCAGAGGCCTGGAGCAGGGCTGAGTAGATCAGTGAACCTGAGACCTACTTGCCTTCCAGACCTGCTCTGCGCCCTGTGCAGTCATTCTCTTAATTCCTCTCTGGTTCCCGCTGGGATTGTGTCTGTGTCTCCTGTCCTCCCACTACCCTCACCCTCCACTCCCTGGCACTGATCTGCACATTAAAATCCAGAAGCTTACAAACCAGGACCAGCCCCAGCCCAGAACTTCTGATTTATTCACAATTCTGATTTATTCCTGGGTATCCATCATGTTTTTACAAACCTCCCTACCTCCCTACAGGCTCCCAGGAAGCCCTTTGCTACCCACAGACACACTGCATTGCTTAGAAAGTGCAGTTAGGGTTGGGGACACTGGTGGCCAGGGGGAAGGGGTGCTCGGTAGGCTGGGTGGTGTGGGGGCTTCCAGGAAGATGTCAGCCCATCTGCCGACCCTCAGCTGCCTGCCTTCCTCCTCAGGGCAACACAGTGGAGTCGGAGCACTTGTCGGAGCTCACCGAGGAGGAGTATGAAGCCCACTACGTCAGGCGGCAGGACCTCAAAGGCTTCCTGTGGTTGGATGTCAAGTACCTGAACCCCTTCTTCACACGGCGGCTGACCCAGGAGGTGGGACACAGGCCAGGGCCACATGGCCAGGGGTCTCTTGCCAAGAGGGGGGGACAGAGAAGGCCCACGTGCTGTGTTGGGAGAGGCAGCCAGGCCGCCTCCTCCCACTTGGCTCTCCTTCCCAGGATCCCATCTGCTGTTTTTCCTTTGCTACCGGATTTAGTGCTAGTTTAATAATAGACTCGCTAACACAGTTTGCTTTTCCTGGATGATAAGACTCGGGACATTGATCAGCTACTGAATCTGAGCTGAGGAATTTCAGACATGCCAGGACCGCAGGCAGTGTCCCAAGGCTCAGGCTCTTATTCCGTCCTTCCAGCACTGCCAACCTCTGGGTGACAGGCAGTTGAATGGGGACCAGCTTGGATCTACTTTGCTGAACAGGTCATCCAGCCCCATGCAGGCCTTTGGGATGGGGTTCTCCTGGCTGTAGTCCCCCTTTGTCTCTGAGCCCTATTCCCTCCTCTGACAGTCACGATGCTGTATTTAAGCTCTTACTACCAGCCAGGCACCACAGCAGATGGTGTTCATGATTGCTTCGGTTCATTCTCCCAACAACCCATGCAGCAGATGCAGCTGTTATCCCACTTGACAGCTGAGGCCCAGAGAGGTGAGGTAGCCCCCTGAGGTCACACAGCCAGTGCAAGGCCAAGCTGGGAGTAGAGCCCGAGTGTGTCTGATTCCAGAGCCACTGTTTTTTAACATCATGCCATCCTGCCTCCTCCTCCTGTTTTTGAGTGACACCTCCTGTTATCTCCACGGCCACAAAGAAGAACCTTAGCTCAGTTACTTAACACTTTAAGATTATTTGTGGCTCTGTACCCTGCCTCCTATCCCCTCCTCCCCACCACACACACACACACACACACACACACACACACACACACACAAACACACACGCGCGCGCGTGCGCACGTGCGAGACACAAAGCAGCTCCTCTCCTTTCCTTGACCCTGACCCTCTGGGTTGTTGTATTCTGCCTCAGGACCTCCACCACGGGCGCATCCAGATGAAAACCCTCACCAACAAGTGGTACGAGGAGGTGCGCCAGGGCCCCTCTGGCTCTGAGGACGAGGAGCAGGAGCTGCTGTGACCGAGCAGGGCCTCCCCACGCCTGGGATGGACACCCAGCAGGGGCCCTGAGGTGCGTGCGTTTGGCAGCCTCTTCAGGAAGATGAAAGCCGGGTGGAGCCAAGATGCCGCCTTCTTTACCCGGACCATCCAGGCCAGCTGGCTTCTTCTGAAACATGTCATCTCCCACTCCTCACCCAGCCAGACCTCTGCTCACAGCGTCACTTCCAGCCTGCAGATTAGATGGAAACCTGTGCAGGTAAATGTTTCCTTTTGCTTCTGCAGCCAAGGCAAACAGTCATCTGTCCATCCCAGGTGCCTGCGAGGAGAAATCCTATTGTGAAAGCTGCTGTGACTGGGTGTCCTCGGGGGAACGCTGGTCTGCGGTTTCTGTCATTCCCAGCTAACGCCATCATCATGACCCTAGGGGCGGGCAGAGCGAGGAGCCAGCTGCCAGTTTCCTTATCATCATCAAGGTGCCTTGGGCCTCAGCATCAGCAGTTCTGGCCTACGTGGCAGGCCCAGAAACCTTGAAAACCTCACACTCCCCTTTGTGATGTTGCTTGCACACCCTGAGAAAGAAAAACAGTGACCTTTTTCTTCTTTACCTCTGACTGGCACCTCGAAGGCTGTCTCCCTGGGTGACAGGCAGCCACTGCCTTCTCTGGGAATACTGTGAATGTTTACACTGGTAACCAGCACGTAGGCACAGGCCTTTCTTTGGAGCCCCTTTGGAAGCTGCATCGTTGGTTTTGGGGTGAGTGGGCCTATTTTGTGGTGTCAGGGCGCCCTCTAGAGGACAAATCTAGCAGTACAGTGCTTAGGAAGGCCAGCAACTTCTGAATTTAGTTTAAATTCATGCACTTGAAAAAGGGGTGTGACCAGAGGCCCCTTTTCTTGGGCTCCATGGGGTCTGCCCACCATTTACTTACTGCCACCTTCACAGCTAATCAGCATTTCCTCTTCCCAAGTCTCTACTGTTTGGGGTCCCACTTGTCCTCCATGCCAGGGTCCCTGTTCGCCCAATCATGGAGACGGGCCAGAGCCTGCCACCCCCTCCCCAGTGGCCTGCATTCACATGCATCCGATCCCCACCTAAAATCCCCAAGCAGCCACTGGGACCCCAGGACCTGTTCCTCCCGCCTGTCACAGAGTGTTACACTCTCTCCCGTACACATACCCCGCCCTGACTTCATGGGCCTGGCCCCGGGCCTCTGAGGGCAAGGAGCTGCCAATCGTGTCCAGATGATATGGAGTTAGTGACTCTCACATCCACTCCTCACCTGCCCTAATTTAACAAGCCTCATACCTGCTTGCCGTTGCCCATCTATGGGCTGTTTTGGCATTTCCACGTGTGGCTCAGGGTCCCAGCTGGAGCTGGGACTTAGCACTCTCTGGGTGATTTAACTCATCATGTGCATGTGCTTGGTTCTCTGTGGGGACCCAGTAGGCCAGCATGGGCCCTGGCTGGCAGCACACATGTGTCCATCTCTTCTGCCTCAGGCAGCATGGCCCTGGGCGTCAGGAAGGCCTGACCTTGGGGCCCTTCAGGACTCATGTCCAGCCCACAGGCCAGGCCCCTTCCCTGACGCCTTCCCTTTCCCCAGAAGTGTAAGTTGTAAGGCCAGTCAGGCAGGAAGCACGAGGTGTCCTTTTTATGCATGAAAAGTAAATTTGTACTTTACAGAGCTAAAATATGAGCATTTTTGTTTTTGTAATTTCCCCCCTTAACCCAATAATTTGAGCCAAACAGGATTCTTTAACTCCACCTGATACTCCCACTGGAGGAGTAATATGTGCATAATTTTCTTATTTCCTTTTAGTGGAAAAGTAAGAGAAGAGGTCAAAGAGGGAGAGAGACCTTAGCCCACATGAGGTGGGGGGAAAGGCAGGGATCATATTGTTCTCTCATCCCCCAACTCCCAAGTAATTTACTTTCTGCCCTAAAACTCAGGGTCCGATCTCAGAGGTGGAAGTCGCATTGCAAACTCAGTATCTTGCCAGGAAAAAAATTTTTTTAGTTCATAGAGTAAGCAATGAAAACAGGTTCTTTTCCATTCAGACTGCTTCTTGCCACCGGGTCCTGCCTGGCCTCCCACTTTTAGCTGAGACCTGAAAATGACACTACGATAGAGAAGTACGTGGGGGAGTTGGTGGAAGGTCCCCAAGGCTTGGCTATGGGGTATGGGGCACCTTTCCTGCCAGGTCCCAGCACTGGTCTGGATCTCCTGTGGGCCGCCTCTGTTCCTCAGCAGTCTGGCTGGCTGGCTAGTCACCTTTGGAACAGGCAAACGCCCACAAAGAGGCATTTTTCTGGTGGTTTTTCCACATGTCCTTGCCTGAGAATAAAAAATTGCTTCTGTCTACCTTTAGCATATTTAATAATTATATTATTTGGTGTAATAAATGCCTAGATTTAAAAAATCCAGCGTAACTTTGACTTCGTGCATATTTATTTTCTCTTAGGTCTAGGCCATGGAAAGGAGAGCTATATATAGCACGGAGAGAAGGTAAACTTTAGAGTGAGGTGAAGGCTGCGAAATCAGTGCCTTCGGAGAAGCTGGCCGTTTAGCCAGAAAATTCAGAAAACATGCCTGCCCTGTGGAGCTGGGGAAAGGAGCTGGCTTTTCCTAGGTCTCCAGAGATCAAGCTTGGGCTGGCCTGGGCCAGGCAGAAAGTGGCTCAGTTCCATAGTCTGATGCTCGGACCCTCGGCCTAGAGGCAAAACTGAGACCGCCCACCCTCAGGCCAGCCACCTCTTTTCACAGTGGGAGTGTTGACCAAGCCCTGGTTGTTGTGAGGACAAGGGGCAAGGCCTGGCCCAGAATGTTGGCAGCCCGACTCCCCCACGTCAGCCCAGTCAGGCTGGGATTTGCCTGCAGATTCCTTTGTGTGAGTGGAATACAGAAAGATTGGTGAATGGGAATCCTTCTCTCCTTAAAACCCACATCACAGATGCCATCAGCAAGACTTGGCCTCTAAGGTCTCAGTTCCACATTCCCACAGGTGCCCACACATTTGGCAAAGTCCTCAGTGGGGTAGCACGGACAGGATCCCACTTCTGCTCGGGCAGGAGAGTCGGGTGGGCAGGGTGGTGGCCAGCTTTTCCTCAGCCAAGTCATGGCCATCAAGTTGCAGGCCTGGCTTGGGGTGGATCTGTTCTTAGAACTGGTCCCTGATTTAAGTGTGAGAAGGAATCTCTCAGCAGCAATGCTCTGCCTTTGACTAGAGCTTTAAATGAAAAAAAGAGATCCTCCCCCTATTCCCTCTAGAATGCAGGCATCTGTTTCTCCTGCTGGTTGGTAAGTAGGAAATCAAATCTGAAATGTTCCTGATACAGCAGCCAGGATCATTAAGATGTTCAACCAGGAACCCAGTTCCCAAGGCCCGAGGCCATATGTTTTCAATGAAAACACCACAATCAGAGTAAAGGCCTAAAGGGGAAAAGTAGTCACTCCCCCTTCCATTTAAGCTTCTGCCATTTCTCACACAAATGGAGTTGTGTGTTTTTTAATCCTCACCCAAATATGTTTTTCCTTAATCCCAGAGAAAGGGGAAGCGAGAGGGAGAGAGTAAGAGAATTAAACCCGAGACCTTTGGTGCACGGGACAACACTCCAACCAACAGAGCCACACTGGCTAGGGCTGGAGTTAGATATTCAGGGACTTCACTGGCCATGTGTCAAAAGAAGGAAGACTCTAATTTCCTCTGATCCAGTCATCCCATTGGCCCATCCTGTTTTCCATCCTTTCCCACCCCAGCCAGCATTATCCCAGACGGGAGGAAAAAGAACTTAGCCTTTCTTAACGGGAGTTGGTGTCTTCCCAGGCTGCTCTGCAGGACCTGCCTGAAGTGGGTGAGAGAGAGAGCTGAGTGCTTGAGTGCGGTGTGGGGATGAATGGGGATATGCAGGTCACCTGTGGGCCTTCAGCCACATGGAAGAGCCTGTTAGCATATTCCTGGTGCTCACTTCTACAGTCCCAGCCCTGCTCTAAGGAACAGGGGGCACACTAGCCAGGGAAGTCTCCTTACTTGCTGGAGAGCTGTGAGGTTTCTGGCTTACCAAAGGCTTTAACGTTTTCTCCAAATACAGCTCCTGCAAAGCTTGATTTGTCCTCAAGGTGAATCCGAATCATGTAGGGTTTTTATTTTTATTTTGAGAGAAAGATTGATCTGTTGTTCCACCCATTCATGTATTCATCAGTTGACTCCTTGTATGTGCCCTGACCAGGGATCAAATCCGCAGCCCTCGGGTATCAGGATGATACTCCAACCAACTGAGCCACCCACCCAGGGCAGAATCTTTTATTTTTTTTAAAAGCAATTTTCTTTGTCAAAATGAAGGATTTGTTATTTATTTTAAGGATCACTTGCAAGGTCAGGCTTATTCTTTTGTCGTACCCCATGTAAGCTGTGAGAAGCATTTGTTAGGTCCTGGTTCCTGAGAAATGATTTGCTGCTCTTCTTGATGGGGCTTCAGATTGTGTAGAGGAAGATGGGTCAGTGATGGGGGGACCTGGGGACTTTAGCATCAGCCTGGTCCTGGGGACCTGGTCCTCTGCACACAGGCAGTTTTCAGATGATGCCCTGATGGAAATGGGGAAGAAAATAGGGCTTTGCTTACCAAAAAGAAAAGGGGGGCGGGGGGCGGGGAGCCACAAAAATGTAGTTGGTTTACACTGTGGCAAAGTGAAGTCCTACTTGCTGGTGGGAGGGCCAGCTGGTTCAATCTTTTTGGAGGACGATGTGGGGACACCTATCAAAAGCCTGTAAGTGTCCCATGCTTTGACACGGCAGTTTCAAATGGTTTGAAAATTTTTTAAAAGGATAACATTTCATGACATGAAATTTATATGAAATTCAAATGTCAATGGCCATAAATAAAGTTTTGAATTTTTTAAAGCTTGTTTTCTCTAATTAAATAAGTACCAATTTTTTTTTTTTTTTTTTTTTTTTTTTTTTTTTTTTGCCTCTTAGCTCCCAAAGCTGAAAATATTCACTCTCTGGTCATTTACAAAACAAGTTTATCTACCCCTGGCCTGGCCTGCCCTAGAGAAATTCTTTTTCTCTTTATTTTTCGTTGTTGTTAATTCTCACCCAAGGATATTTTTCCTTTGATTCTTAGAGAGAGTGGAAGGAAGGGGGAGACAAAGAGAGAGAAGCATCGATGTGAGAGAGACACATTGATTGGTTGCCTCCCATTTGCACCCTGACCAGGGCAGGGATCAAGCCTGCAACCAAGGTATATGCCCTTGACTGGAATCAAACCCGGGACACTTCAGTCTGTAGGAAAACACTCTATCCACTGAGCCAAACCAGCCAGCACTTCTTTTTTATTTTTGACTACAGGCCCAGTGCACAGATACATGTACCGGTGGGGTCCCTCGGCCTGGCCTGCGCCCTCTCGCAATCTGGGACCCCTTGGGGAATGTCAGATAGCCAGTTTTGGCCCCATCCCCGCAGGCCCAATCCAGACAGGACAGAGCCCAATCCAGTGCGTTGAGTGTCTGTCCCCTGGTGGTCAATGCACGTCATAGCAACCAGTTGACCAATTGTTCGGTCACTTGGGCTTTTATATATAGAGATTTTAGAGGAAGAGGAAGGGAGAGGGAGACAGAGAGAAACATTGATTTGAGAGAGAAGCATCAATTGGTTGACTCCCATATGCACCCCGATCAGGGATTGAACCCACAACCTGGGTATGTGCCCTGACTGGGAATTGAACCTGCAGCTTTTTGATATACAGGATGATGCTCCAACCAGCTGAGCCCCACTGGCCAGGCCTAGAGAAATTCTTACCCACTCATGCATTAGGAGACACCTACAAGAATATCTGTAATAGCAAGATGTTGTACACAAGCTAGATGATTGTCACTACAAGAATGGATAAACAGTGACACAGTAATATAGTGGAATACTGTACAGCAGTTAAGAATGGATAGACAAATGTACAAAACCAGAATGAACATATTAACAGATAAATCTCAGACTCAATCTGCAGCTCAAAGCAAGCTGCAGAAGAATGCAGGATATGAAGTACATATAAAACCATGCAGAACAACGCTGTGGAACAGTGGTGCTCAAAGATGTGGACAACTTAGAAGAAGTGTGGAGAAAGGCTTCACACTCAACACCAGGACCCTGGGCCCTCTGGGGTGGGGGGTGGGGGGGGAAAGTGAGGAACTGCATTTAAACCACATTCCACCCACCCTGGCTTCACCTGTATCCCTGATTTTTCATTTCCTAATAGAGCAGCGAGCAACCAGTTCAGCGTATGTGCAAAATGTGCAAACCTGCAAATGCTCCTCATGCTCTCTGACTTCAGTCCTTTGCCCCAGCTCTGGTGAATAACAGACACTCTCCAAGGGCCATCCCAGGCCCATGACGCCCTCACATCAATCAGGATTAGCTTTAGTCCTGGGTGACAAAATCAAAATTAGTAGTCACTTCCCTGGAGTCTGAGAACCAGGATTCTCAGCACGGGGAGAAAAAGACAAATGAGGTTAAGTGAAAACTCTGTGGTCCTGAATTCTAATTTAAAGCATAAATATGGTCTTGTATGTTGTTGTTTTTAAATTGTCAACCTATTCCTACCTCTACCCATGGAAAACACCTAGAAACAGTGACCATCCCAGTGGCATTCAGCCCCCTGAGTGCTCAGAATATGGTCTCCAAATGTCATTTCACAGTGAAGGGACTCAGGGCTCTTTGGAGAAACATCTGATTCCAGGACTTGGGCAGGACATGTACAGGATGAAGCTGAAGCACCCTCTCATACCAGACAGGAAGCAGAGATTTCAGGGTCATGTCAAGATTCAGGAGCCAACCTGAGGAGGTTCCTACTGGCTAAAGATGGGAATTTGAGCCATAGCCAGTTTGGCTCAGTGGACTAAAGAGTCACGGTTTGATTCTGGTCAAGGGCTCATGACCAGAATGTGTCTCTCACATTGATGTTCCTCTCGCTGTGCCTCTCCCCTGCCTTCCATTCTTTCTAAAAATCAATGGAAAAATGTCCTCGGGTAAGAATTAACAAAAAAAGGGGGGGATGGGAATTTGAGTATCAGTAACAATAATAATGCACTGAAACAAAAAATATACTGAAATCAACGAGTTCATAATAATTAAAAATTAGTCACTCTTAGGGGATTCAAAGGCATCAACTCCTTATTGTAAGTAAAACTAAAAGGAAAGAATTAAGCATTTGTCCTACCTTTCTTATACCACTGGTAGTCAAATAGTAAATGAGGGAAGTTTCTTTAACTTAAAAAAAAAACAAAAACAGCTTTTTAGGAATTTGCAAAAAAAAAAAAATAGTACAGGAAGCCTTTGGCCTGTGTGGCTCAGGTGGTTGGAGTGTCATCCTATGCACCAAAGGGTCCTGGGTTTCATTCCCAGTCAGGGCACATACTCAGGTTGCGGGTTTGGTTCCCAGGCGGGAGGCAACTGATCCATGTTTCTCTCTCACATCGATGTTTCTCTCTCTCTCTCTTTCTCTCAAATAAACTTTAAAAAATAGTACAGAAAGGTCCCATGAACCCTGCACTCAGTTTCCCCCAGTACAATATCACAATCAGGAACTTGCCATTGGTACAATCCATACGCCTTATTCAAACTACACCAGTTTTACATGTACTCCTGTGTGTATGTGTGTTTATTTCTATGCAATTTTATCACATGTGTAGATTCACATCAACACAGGGAAGTTTCTTTTTATAGTACCCTAGTTGCCAAAGAAGGACCACCAGAATTGGAATATCTCCATTTTGCAACTTCCAATAAAATCATGGATCTAAAAAAAAAAAAAAAACATGGATCTAAGCTGTTAATATCCCAAAGGGAGAGAATGGGGCAACATGTGCCTCCTGATGAAATGAACAGCATTTTATTAAGTATTCTTACCAAAAAGTTCAAACCCAAATCTGAGCATGCCTCAAAGTCAACTACCATGTGATATACCACATTAATAGAATAAAGGACAAAAAAACCCATGATCATCTCAAGTGATGCAGAAAAACATCTGACAAGATTTAATACACTTTCATGATAAAAATACTCAACTAGAATAGAAGGAAATTACCTCAACATAATAAAGGCTATATGTGAAAATGTATGTGTCACAGCTAACATCATACTCAATGATGAAAGACTGAAGGCTTTTCTTTTAAGATCAGGAACAAGGTGAGATGCCCACTCTCGCCACTCCTAGCCAGAGCAATTAGGCAAGAAAGAGAAATAAAAACCATCCAAATTGGAAAGAAGTAAAATTATATCTATTCTCAGATGAAATGATTGTATATGTAGAAAACCGTAATGATTCTAAAAAAAAAGAGAGACCTGTTAGAATAAATGAATTCAGCCAAGTTGCAGGGTTAAAAATCAACACACAAGTATCAGTTGCTTTCTACACATGAACAATTGGGTGATCTGAAAAGAAAATTACAAAAACAGTTCTCTGCTGCGCAGGCAGCCTCACCCAGGTACCCCAGTTTCTGCTCCACTGAGAGTCCTCCTTTTTCTTGTCCCTCCACTGCCTCAGCCTCAATCAGGGGCTTTCTAAAGTCAGCTAGCTGAAGGCCACAGAAAGTCCTAAACTGGAGATTCTCCAGAAACAGGGTCTTCTCAGAAACCAGGCTATCCCCTGTGATTAAATTTTAGTTTCTCTTCCATTCTTGGCACAGGTCCGGGCTCACCTGGCCCCACCCATTCATGACTTCTCAGTTAAACTAGAGATGCCAATTTCCACTTGCTTTTTCTTAAAAAAAAAAAAAGTTTTATTTCTTTTAGAGAGAGAGGGAGGGAGAAGGATAGAAAGATAAAAACATTGATGAGAGAGAATCATGGATTGGGTGCCTTCTGCACACCCCCTACTGGGGATGGAGTCCACAACCCAGGCATGTGCCCTGACAGGAATCAAACCAGCAACCTCTTGGTTCATGGGTTGATGCTCAACCACTGACCTACACTGGCCAGGCCATTTACTTTTTCACTTACACCAGTTGGGACTGTCCAATGAGCCTTGCTAAAAGCAGAGCCATGTGGCTGGGGAAGCACTTGAGATTTAGCTATGGCTACCAGGTTGGGTCCTGGTGCTGGGCTTGGCCAGAGCAGGCCCTGTCCCTACTTCCCAGCTCACCATAACCAGGAGGGGTTCCAATCTCCTGGAGCTGGAAGCCTTCAGTGAAACCTGGGAAGATGTGCTCTTGCTGAATGACTGGAGCTGCAGCTCTCGCCTCTTTCCCAGAACCAAGGACCTGAGGCAGCTGCAGATGTGGGAGCACCCGTGGCCTGGGGGCTAGACTTGCTGTGGAAGGTCCTTGGGAACTAAGGCTGACTTGTCCCTGGGGGTGTCCTGGACCAACCTCTTCGCAGGCTATGCCACAGCCACTCTGAGCTCCAGGTTTCTCGGCTCAGCCTATAGCAGGCCCCAACCCCTGGGACGATCTCTGCCACTGACTTTGTCTCTAGAAGGCCCCAAAGAAGGAGTCCCAAGACTGCCTTGAGGCCTCTGTCACCTTCAACCTCCTCTGTCTCCTCACATGGCACCTAAATGTGTTGCCAGTGAAGACCTGCCCATCTGAGAACCTGGACCCACCCCCCAGCCTGTCCGGGGCCCAGACCTTATTTATGCAATAAGTCCCACCCAGGCCTTAAATTGTTTCCTCTCACCCCTTATTTATGAAGCATCAGCCCTGACTCATAAGAAATGTTTATTTTTCTACTGTTGTAATCAGTAAGGAATTGGAAAAAAACAAGAGCCAACTACCAATTTTCAGGAAATTGAGAGAACACAGGAACAGCAGGGGCTGCAATAAGCAAAATGTAGACTCTGGCAAACTCTAAAGGACTCTGGTTTCTTCAACAAATACATTTTGAGAAAAATGGGGCCCCTATACTCTATAGCAGTGGTTCTCAACCTTCCTAATGCCGCGATCCTTTAATACAGTTCCTCATGTTGTGGTGACCCCCAACCATAAAATTATTTTCATTGCTACTTCATAACTGTAATTTTGCTACTGTTATGAATCGTAATGTAAATATCTGATATGCAGGATGTATTTTCATTGTTACAAATTGAACATAAAGCATAGTGATTAATCACAAAAACAATATGTAATTATATATGTTTTCCGATGGTCTTAGGCAACTCCTGTGAAAGGGTCGTTCGACCCCCAAAGGGGTCGCAACCCAGTTTGAGAACCCCTGCTCTATAGGGACATTTTAGAGTAGTGTAATTTAAAGAGCTATCCACCAGCCCTAACTGGTTTGGCTCAGTGGAGAGAGCTGCGGACTAAAGGGTCCCAGGTTCGATTCTGGTCAAGGGCACATGCCCAGCTTGTGGGCTCGACCCCCGGTGCGGGGCGTGCAGGAGGCAGCCAATCAATGATTCTCATCATTGATGTTTCTATCTCTCCCTCTCACTTCCAATCTGAAATCAAGAGCTATCCACCAATTGCAATGTAGAGACCTTATTTGGACCCTGATACAAATTTTTTTATTTTTATTTTTTAATATATTTTTATTAATTTTAGAGAGGAAGGGAGAGGGAGACAGATAGGAAACATCGATGAGAGAGAATCATTGATCAGCTGCCTCCTGCATGCCCCACACTGGGGACCGAGCCCGCAACCTGGTCAAATGCCCTGACGACTAGGAATGGAATGGTAACCTCCTGGTTCACAGTAGATGCTCAACCACTAAGCCACGCCGGCCAGGCCAAACTGTTTTTAAAGTATGGATTTATAAGATACTAGACATGGGGACAGTGACTGGATATTCATCACTATAAAGGAATTGCTATAAAATTTTAGATATAATGGTACTGCATTTTAAAAGTCCTTATCTTTTAGATACACATACTGGAATAGTCACAAGTGAAATAGATGTCTGGAATTTGCTTCAAAGGAATTCAGGGTTGGGGATGTGGATGGTCAGATAGGGAGGAAACCAGGTTGGCCACAACTTGGAAACTGTTGAACCGTTAAAGCTGAGTTCAATGCACATGGAAGTTCATTATACTTCTTTGGTAAATTAAAAGCTTTTTTTAAAAGAGCAAGTGGGAAAAATGTGATTTAAGAAAGATAATAGCATCCGGGACCCAACCCTTCTAGCTACTGTCCCACCCTCTGTTCATTTGGCTTCCACCTGAGTTTCATGTGGCTGCCCCATTCCAACCAGCACCACGGCCCCTCCAGCCAGGGAGGAGGAGCAGGGTGGGAAGGACATCTTAGAAGCCACACAAAGCACTTTTGTATCCCAGGGACCAGACAGTTATATGGCCATGCCTGGCTGCAGGAGAGGCTGGAAAAGGCCATTTTTATTCTGGATGGCTATGTCTGAAAATCAAGGCTTCCATTATCAAGGGAGAAAGGGTGAATGGAGATCAGGGTTCAATTTGCTGCAGCTCTCATCCCTCTGACACTGGTACAGGCATGTGGGTGCCACAGATGGGTGCTCGGAGCTGGCAGCCGAGCTAATGGACATCTGGTGGGCCTGATGATGTTTAAATATGCTTGTCATTTACATATACAAATTAAGCAATCTGCTTGAAGTCTCCTCTCCACTTTGGATGCAGCAGCGAGTGTGTGGCTTCCTTTGCTCTCCCAGGCTGGGTGTTCACCTCTAGGAGCTGCTGCTCCTGGCAGCCAGGATGGTGGGAGCCATTTCCTGTGCTACAGCTAAAACCGAACCCAGCACCTGGGCCTCTGATATGGCCCCAGGCCTGAGATGGAGAAACTTGTTCAGTCTCTTCCCCTGCAGCTGAGCCACTGTGTGGGGCCAACCCAGCAGTGGATTCAACATCGTGGGCACAGGACATCCCAAATAACCACTGCTCTTATACCATCCTTAAGATTTTTGCCATATATTTTGCTTTTGAGTCAACCATTTTTTTAAAAAAAACACCTTAAATTTATTTTTAAAGGAATCTCCTATCATTGCTGTAGATGGAAAACCTATACTAAAAAGAAGGTAACTGAAAGCCTAGCTAAGATTCTGCCAAAGGCTCTGAGCCTGACACCTGCTTTCTCTTTGTTAAAGACAAGCTAGCATTAAACTGACTTCCTCCTTGAGGCATTTAAATGGATCGAAAGAATTAAAAATGCAATTAATTTTTTTCATTACATCCTTCAAATGTTATTTAATGCCTGTCAGTCACCACCAACAGTAATTTCTCCTGGGCAACATGACTGAACTCTGTATACCTGTTTCCCCATTTGTAATCTTATAGGAGTGTTGAGACTTATATAAGATCTAGCATGTAAAGTCTCAGCATATAAAGTGCCAGTATAAGCACTCAAATGCTGGCTCTTATTATTTGTCAGTTTCATGAAGAAGAAAATGTTATTAAAGAACTAAATATAGCTTGAGGGGGGAAAACCGAGCAATTCAAACTTCAAAGCAGCAGGGAAGGGCGACATAAAACCACAAACACTTTATTTAATAATGGAAGACACTTTATTATTTTTTTTAAATCATCTCTCAACATTTCAACTCTTGGTAGAAATCAAATGCAAAACATCTGCATTTTTAAATTAGCATATATTTAACTTTCTCACTCACAGCAACTTCATACAGTAAGACACACACCAAGGAGGAGCATGGTCAGAGCAGTTCCTGTTCCAGTCCACGAACACAGTATTTCCGTGATGATACAAATACTGGACTTTCTCTCTGAGAACAAGTTAGCCATTCCTGCTTTTGTCCACTGCATAAGTTACGTGGCATCATGGCTGGTTAAGTTACTGTAGTGCTGGAGTGATCTGGAAATGGAAAACTAGAGCTCTCAGGAGTGGGACAGGCATTAACCCTTCTGAAATGTGGAAAGGAAGAACATCAAAGATGAATGCCCCAGAAAGGGGTGGTCTTAGTAATAAAGTTGGTTGAAATTCAGCTTTACATACACATTGAATATCTACATCTGATCTACTAGATATATAAAAAAGCCATAGAAGATTTGAAAAACCTTAAAATCACTCAACTGAGTTGGAAGAACACCAGCAAATTCACAGTGGCCTCAGGATTCAGCCAGATTTAAATTTGTTCAAGAGCTGAATACCTCCTTCCACCAGAAAACCCGCTGAATGTAAATTCCTATAACATTCTGTACATCACAAACATTTATGGCTAGAATATATTATTATTTCACAAGGAACCAGTTTTATTTTCAAACTCTTGCCCCACTCCTGCTCTGCACCCCAAAAGGAACATCCAGGGGTCAGTGATTCACATGAGGAGTTTAAGGGGCCTTCGGGTTTGGAAGTGCTTAGGCTCAGCTGAGAATCTCCGGAGACACCTGTCTGATGGGTGCGCGCCAACGCCTGCCCACTTTTAGTGCAAAAAGATCGCAAATGTTGCAGAGTCCTGGAAACAGATGAAGAGAAGAGGACTGAGATGGAGGAGTGATGGGAATCCCAAATGAGTTTCCTTCTGAAGCAAGACTGAAGAAGTTTGGAGTGCAAGGTTCACACTCGGCAAGTGGCAAAGACCAGGCTGTAGATCCGCAGGTGAGGTTCCAGACTCGTCACTAGGTTATCACAGTCTGCAGGTACACCGACCTCCTGGCCCGCCGTAACCCCCGAAGTGCACACTGGAGGTAGGTGTATAGAGATTTATTGTAGGGAAGACAGTGGTTCTCCACTGACGACTCAGGGATACTGTCTCTGTGCCTCATCTGCCCCCACACTCTCTGCTCTACCTTCACTGCAGTGAGTGGAGGACACATCACAGAAGGGCATGAGACACTCCCTTGGAAGACTAAAGAACCCGGGCATTTTTATAAATAGCTACATAATATTTTAACCACTTTGAAATGCACAGCAAGTTGATTATTTATTTAAAAATAAACTTCCAAAATTACCTATTTACAGTACAGTAAGAGGGGCATGTGCAAACAACAGAAAGGGGGAGTCAGTCCTGCTGTTGAAGGTCCACACTTCAATGTGTTGGAGCAAAGTTCACAAACGCCATGGGCTGAACTGAGTTGTGGTGGCCACAGGATGACATTCAGCTAATACTGTATTTGGGGAGGGAGTGGCAAAGGGGATGAGCCATTGGAAGAGGCCCAGTGTGGCAGGAGGGCTCATTTCACAAGCCAACAGGCCTCTAGCTCACCATTCCAGGAAGTGACCTGGAGGGCCCTTCCCAGTCCAAGTTGGATTTGTGGTGGGAAGGGTAGATGTGGCAAGAGTCCCTGGGATAGAAATCCTTTTTTTTAAAAAAAAAGGGGGGGGGGGTGTAAAGAGATTAGAAAAATGAATCTAAATGGAAGTGCCACCCTCTCCCTTGTCAGGCGACAAAGCCGCCATCAGCTGAAATGTGTTAGTCACTAAGTGAACTCCTACATGGTGCAGCTGACCCATATCCCCGGCACCTACATGGTCAAGTGCGGTTCTCTGCTTCCCAGATCAATGCATGAACACATCTTCCCCATGAAACCAGAAAGATCAGTGGTGTAGCCCTTGTAGCAGGGAGGTGCAAGGCCCAGTTTATCTATACACGAGATGGGAGAACTGGGTGGACTTGTAGTTCAGCTGGTTGTTGGGCATGAACTTGTGCAGCTCACTCTTTTTGCAGCAGGGGTCATAATGGTAGGCGCTGAGGCAGGCATCACAGGAAACTTTTGAACATTGAGTGCAGGTGTTGGTGGCACCTGGGCGATTACAGAAGCCACAGCGGGAGGTGGCTGTAGTGGAGGACTTGGATTTTGAGTGGAGGTGCACCAGCTGAGTCTGGCCCGCATACTTCTCCCTCAGAGATGACCCATGGGCCAGGCTGTCATGGGTGGAGGACTTGCTGGGGAAGGTGCTGGGCTTGGAGGCTGGGGGACAGGGGAGCAGGCTGCCACAGCGCTGGCAGAGGGAGGAGCTACAGGACAGGCCGCAGTTTTGGCACTTGGATAGGGCGGACTCTTTGGTGGGGGGCGAGTGCTTATGGTAGAGAGGGTGGGCATCATTTCTGACCAGCCACACATCTGGTCGCAGGGCATCCTGCCTCCGGTATGCAGCCCTAGGCTCTGAGTCTGTGTAGAGATCCACGTCATCCTGAGCAGAGAAGTACGTGCCACGCAGCAGGCCAAGGCCGTTGCTGGGGGAGGAGGATGGAAGGTCATCAGGACTGCCATGGGGGGAGCTAGACATGGTCAGGAGCGAGGGGGATGGGCGGATGATCTCATCCTTGAGGTCATCCCCTACCTCTGCCGCTACAGGCTCCTTCCGCAGGCTCAACGAGGTCTTCAGGGGCGGCTTCCGGCTCTGACTCTCCCAGTAGCTGTCGTAGGCATCCACTGACCTCGAGAGTTTGGTCACACGCGGCTTGTAGTAGTCCTTGGCCCCCCGCTCGCTGGCCGACTTTTGGAGTGCCACTCGAGCCACTGAAGCAGGCAGGTGCTCCCGGGCCTCAGCCTGCCGCCGCAGGGCGTTGGAGCAGCCCCGCACATCCTCTGCACTGCTCTTGCGCTCATTTACCACATCCAGCTCGGAGTAGCCTTTGTCCTTGACTTGGGAGTGGATTTCTAGCATCTGCTCACACTCCACTTTGGCCAGAAAGAGCTCAAAGGAGACCATCTTCACCTGCAGGGTCTCCACCAATTCTGTGAGCTTGTACACGGTCCCCAACTCAGGCACGTAGCCCATGTAGTTCAGGATGGTTCGGATGTCCTCTTCCAGTAACGTGGACTTGACATAATAAACAAAGGGGCCCGTGTAGGTCTGGAAGGAAGGGGGACAAAGAGGAGGGACTTTCTCTCTGACACACAAGGGAGACTGCCTCAAAACGCAGCACATCCTAGTCTGAACTGGAAGCAGGAAACCACAGAAGGGAAGGGAGTGATCCCAATAGCTTCTCACTACAGGAGGCAGAGGCTAATGCTTACCAACAGCTCAGCTCCCTGGTGTGAGGGAAATGGTGCACCACTCCTATCTTAAGCACAGGGGACAAAGCCTTCAATTAGCTTTCTCCTGGGCACCACAGCCCTACTCCCTGTAAGGAGCAGGGCAAACTCGGTGAGAAGCGAGGATCAGAAGCAGGGCCAGATGAGCAATGAGAATATTCCTTTCTGGCTTTTCTAAAAGGTCTGAAGAATACAGGTGGAGCAAAAGTAGGTTTTAAATTGTTCATGTGGAAAATAATAAATAATAATACCAGAAAAAACTTGTGTTTCACGTCCTCACAAACTAAACCTACTCTTGCCCCACCCTCTAGGTCAGACTTAAGACCCTGACTTAGTGAAAACCCTCCTGAGCCATCACTGCCTTCAGAATGATTCAGAATTCTCTCCCAGATTCCTCCTCCTCACTCCTGTTACTACTGGTCCTCTACAGCAGCCTCCTAACTGGTCTCCCTGCCCCACTCTTGCCCATACAGTCTACTGCCCATACACCAGCCAGAGGATTCTCTTCAAATGTAAACTAATCATGGCACCGCCTTACTTTTCAATCCCCTTAGGACAAATCCAGGCCCTCTGCCCTGGGCCTCCAGGTTCCACACAACCTGGGTGCTGCCTGCCTTTCTAACCTCCCAGCAGCAGATGTGAGCTGCCAGAGGTGGGGACCCAGTTAAGAGATGACATTTAACAGACAGACAAGGTGAGAAGCCATGGGGGTAATTCTGGTTGTTATCTCAAAGGCGGTGGGAAACACGGGAGAGTCTGCAAGCAGAGGAGGAATGTGATCAAACTGGCACAAGCCCTCGCAAGACGGACTGGAAGGGACAAGAAAGCAGAAGGGAGACCAGTGTGGAGGGCCCTACCTTAGACCTTACCTTAATGCTTCTGAATTCCTTCTTCCATGGGTAGAGAAAGAGGTTGACACCCACCGTTTCCAGCACACTGAAGGCGCAGTGCAAAGCCCGCAGGCTGGAGGAGCTCAGCGCACGCAAGGAGCTCTCCACCACCTCATAGAACTGGATCAGCCGGAATCGATAAAAGGGATCCACCTTGTGCAGACTGAGCAAGGTCGAGGCTGCCACCCGCAGGTGCTCATCATTGCCAGGCCGCTGCTTGCTGGGGGTGGCGTCCACTCTGCCCTCATGGAACTGCACATACTTCCGAAATAAGTCATCCTTATATTTTGTATCCATTGAACTGGGCTTCCCCATCAGATCCAGGGATGAGGGGCTACCTTATCTCCTCCATGGCCTCTGGGTTAGAGGCAGGGACATGGCTAGAAGCACTAACATGTTGCCCACCTGGACCAGCGGAGTGTTCTGGAAGGGGAAGAACGAGAAGCAGGTCATCCCTTGCAATGGTCCACGTATCAGCTGTGGCAAAACAAAACACAGAACTGGCCCAAGGTACAGTGGGCACCACCAGTCCTGGGCCCCATTTTGCTCATTCATTCAGCACATTTACTCAACACGTACTGCATGCTCCCAGGTGAGCTCATAAATGAAAAGTATTAGGGGCACATAACCTGGTTTTGTGGGAGGAGTAGTGTTAAAAAATCCTCCTGAGGCCGTGACAGACACAAAAGATGAGGAGTGTGCCAGGCAAAGAGGTGGACGAAGGGTGTCACAGAAGAGGTGTCGGAAGGGAGAAAGGCCCTGAGCTAACACTATCAGTGTTTACTGCGTCCCAGGGACCTACCTGTATTAACACATTCTGTCTTCTCAAACAACCCTCAGAGATAGATACTACTGTTATCCCCATCTTACAGATGTAAAAACCAACACTTAGAGACACTAAGAAACTTGTTGAAAGTTAAAAACTATTCAGAAACAGATCTGAGATGAGAGACCTGGCAGTCTGGTTCCAAAGTCCATGCCTGTAACACCACACCCTGCTTTCCTGAGGCAGGAAGGAAAGAGCTTGGCTATGAACAGAAGGACGCCTACAGTGCGGCTGCAGCAGTGAGAGAAGGGGAGATGAAGCTGCAGGCAAATGCAGCGTCCCATTCCCCAAGGCCTCAAAAGGCACGTTAAGAATTTTATATTTATTCCAAGAGCCATGGGAAGCACCTGCCTGAAGAGTTCAAAGCAATGGGAAGTGGGACATGATCCTATTTGCAATTTTAAAAAGAGACCACGCTGGCTGCTGGCCCCTGGAGAGTGCTTATATCTGCCTGTGATGGCCGGCATTCCCCTTTACCTTAAGAGCAGTTTACAGTTCTGCTGGGAGAGGATAGAATGTTCTGAGCTGAGATACACACAATTTATATGCTCTTGCTGTCTGCTTGGCCACCCGTTAGTAGCACATTTACAGATCCAGCAATATTCTTCATGCCACAATGCTGGGAGCAAATTGGATTTATTGAAGGATATTTGCCAGGGCCAGGGGCGGGCAACATGGCACAGGGGTGACAAACAGATTCCGAAGCAAGGCTTCCTGGGTGTGAATCCTGGGTCTGCTTTTCAGGGTTACTTTGGCAAATTACTCAACCTCTCTGGGCTTCAGTTATCTCATCTGAAAAAAGGGGTTGATAATAGTACCCAAAGTCCAGAGTTGGTGGGAGGATTGTATGCAATCAGTATGCTGGCTTAAAAGAAGTCCTTGACAGACAAGCAGCCATTCCTGTGTCTGAAGATGCTATACCCCCCAAGATGCCAAGCTTTCTCAGGAAGGTAAGATCAGAGTGGGACAAATCTCACAGGATATGCATTTTCACACTCACCTGTCCTGCCTTTCCTGATCACAACACCATGGGTGCAGGGAGCAGGGCATGTGCTTTAGAAATACCTGCTGTCTGAGTGAAGGAGGCTCCTAGCAGTGGGAAATGGCATTTGACCCCCTGACCAAGGTCAAAGGCTCTACATGGCAGTCTTTCCCTTCCCTCAAGTTCCACCCACATGACCTGTCTGCTCCTCAAATACAACAAGCTCCTTTCTATCTCAGGACCGTGGCACATGTTCCTTTTGCATCTTCTTCCTCTGGCTCTTCCCATAGCTGGCGCTCTCATTCAGGCTTCAGCTCAAATAGCAGCCATCCCTGACAACCCCAGCTCAGTAACTCCCACCTTCCCAGTTCTTTATCCACTCATCCTGGGATAATCACCATCTGAAATCATCACCGTATTTATTCACTTACTAACTTCCTCTCTGTGTCTCCCCCCATTACCCAGTAAACTCCACAAAGGCAAAGGACCACATCTGTTTTGTTCACCATGTTGCCTAACACAGGGCCTGACACTGAGTGTTTGATAAAACAGGTTAAATGAATGATGCAAAGGATGTAAGCAATCATGATGCCACCCCTTTAGTTTCTTTAGCTCGCCCAAGAATCCTGGCGATCAGCTGGAGAGAGGAGCAGAGGCTCCCAGACAGGACATGCTCTACGTCCTAAGTAGCTCCGGGTTAGAAAACGGTGGACCCAAGATTCCAAGCCTGACCTTCTGACTTGGAGCCTGTGATGCTCCCATCACCCCACGATTCCTGAGTTCATCAAGGATTTACGAAGCACCTACCTCGTGCCAGGCACTGGGCTGGAGGCAGTGTGGGCGGATACCAGGTGGTAGGAACAATAAGGGACAGAGTTGAGAAGACATAGTCCTGCCCTCAATTCTAGTTGAAAGACTTTACTGTCTAGTATCAAACTATGTATGTTCTCTTGGAAAACAAAATTGTATTGCAACCTGAGAGAAGACATCACTGTCCTTGCTAATAGAAACCCACATGCATTTATCACTTTTTATTTATCTAAGGAAAGCTTCCATCCTGCCTCCGGCCCCAAGGACTGCTTGTTGGTACCTGAGAACAATTTAAACAGAGGGACATCTAGCCTCCTAAACACTGCTGTGAGTTTTCATTCAAGAAAAGTCAGCCTTGAGCCCTTAGAACAGTGGTTCTCAACCTTCCTAATGCCGTGACCCTTTAATACAGTTCCGCATGTTGTGGTGACCCCCAACCATAAAATTATTTTCGTTGCTACTTCATAACTGTAATGTTGCTACTGTTATGAATCGTAATGTAAATATATGATATGCAGGATGTATTTTCATTGTGACAAATTGAACATAATTAAAGCATAGTGATTAATCACAAAAACAATATGTAATTATATATGTGTTTTCCGATGGTCTTAGGCGATCCCTGTGAAAGGGTCGTTTGACCCCCAAAGGGATCGCGCCCCACAGGTTGAGAACCACTGCTTTAGAAGATGATTTCTTATTTTTATTTATTTTTTTAAATATTTTTATTGATTTCAGAGAGGAAGGGAGAGGGGAGATAGAAACATCAATGATGAGAGAATCATTGATCAGCTGCCTCCTGCACGCCCCCCACTGGAGATCGAGCCCACAACCTAGGCATATGTCCTTGACCAGAACTGAGCCCGGGACCCTTCAGTCCGCAGGCCGACGCTCTATCCACTGAGCCAAACCAGCTGGGGCTCTTATTTTTATTCTTTTTACAAAGTCAGCCACCCTCAAGCTCTGCGTCTGCTGCTCTGTAATCACACCACATCCACACCCTTGTTTGTTGCTAGCAAACAATAAGCAAGGAGAAGAGATCCAAACAGCCTAGTTGGTGTTCAAAATCCTAAAGTCAAGGATGAGAACCCATCTAAGAAGAATCTTGTACCAACCTAGGTAGTGAGAAAAACGGTGAAAGAAAATGAATGCTAAAAGATAATTAAGGAAAGGAGAGAAGTAAACAAACAATTATTGAGGTCCTATGTGCTAAGCATTGGGCTTTCTGCTTCAACTCCATCATCCTGTCTAAACCATGTAATAATGCTATGAGGAAACCAAGTCACTAAATAATCTGCCCAACAGAGCTTCAAATCAAAGCTGCAATTTGAAATTGAGTTGGCCAATCCTGGCGCCTGTGCTTTTTTCCCATTTGTCTTATTTATTGTTAAAATTAATACCATTCACCAAGTGATTAGTATATAAGGGCCTTCTGCTGAAGCTCAATGGAATTCAATGAAATCCACAGGACGGCCCCAAGGTTAAAGAGGAAACTGAGGCTCAGAGAAGCCAAGTCACTTGTCCTAAGTCACAAGGCTACCTAAGAAGTGGATCTGAGATCTGAACCTTCCTCGGATGCCAAAATCCTGGCTCAAGCTCTCAGCTGCACTGCTTTTAAGCAAAGCTGTCAGCTGGGTCTGCTGGACAGCTCTACTTGAAAGGGCTCAGCTAAGCTAGAAGGCCCTATGGCACGGAAAGCAGAGTTGAGTTCCAAAATTCCTGTAGTGGCAAAATTCATCTTCTCACACGGAATGGGGCTGGAGGCTCTATGATGTAAGCTTAAGGGCCAAGGGAAGAGGCTGGCAGGAGACTGGCCAGTGGTGAAGCAGCTGACATCATCCGTCCTGATTACATTTTCTGAGAATACAGGCTGCATTATAGCTGGTCATAGCAGGTGTCTTTTCTGAGCATAGAACCAGCAATTTATTTCCAACACTCTGCAAGAACTGAAAACACGCTCACTGCAAAAACAGTGTGGTTACAGACCAGACAGCACAGTGACAGAAGCTGTTAATTTCTCCAGGCAACCCAAGCACTGGAAAGCCAAGATGTGCCAGTCTGGCGGAAAAAAAAAAAAAAAAAAAAAATAGGCACTGAACATCCCTAACAAAGTCGGGCAGGTGCTCAGAGCCAAAAGGCTTGGTCAGCACTTCACTGATTTGCTTTTCAAAAGGGGCACAACCTGGACCTCTTATGAAAAGCAAATCAGTGAAGAGCTAGATAGAAGGAGTCGGCTTTTTAATTATTATTTTTTTAAACATCACAAAGGAAAACTTAATCTGTTTAAAACCGCACTGAATGGAACTGAAATGATTCTGGGAAGCAAAGCATTGGCTTGGCTTTTCCTCTGCTGGCCCATTCAAGCAGAAACATTCCCCAAGCTGCATAGGAAGGCGCCCCCTCCCTGCACAGCGGGAGCTATTTTGGTCCCAGCACTGGCCCAGTCCTCAGGTTCACAGATCCCCGGTCTAGCTTCCGCGGGCTTGGACGCCCCTCGGCCTCCCAGCAGCGGCGAGGCCAGAGCAGTTCAACCCTGTCACCCCCTCACCCCACTCCTTTGCACTCGTTTCCAAGCCCGAGGCTCTGGGGGCATATCCTAGACAGCTTCCGCTGGCTGTTAAAGACCAGAGGGTCCGCACACCCCAAGCAGATTCCAGAGAAGATCAGAGACAGACAGAGGCCTCCCCAACCTCTGAAAATAACCGCGGCGGTGCTGACATCGGGCTTCCCTGGCGGCAGCTGCCTCTGCGAGGGGCTCTGGAGGAAGCAGTGTCCCCTCCCTGCAGGGGACAGAAGCGGGCGGCGGCTATTCCCAGCCTGGCAACCTTGGAAGGCCACGTCAATGATAACAAAACAAATAACAAAAAAAATCCTAGACCCAAACTCGGGGCCTCCCCACGGGCCCGTGAATGAACTGACAGCAGCTATCATTTATGGGACGCCTGCTGTATGCCAGAGACAGTGCTCCACAAGCATTAGCTCATTTCATCCCCAGTACAGTCCCACCAGGCAAGCTCACTCCCATTTAACTAATTAACTAGGCGACTGAGGCTCAGAAGATTCAGTGACTTGTCCAAGGTCACACAGTGAGTACAAGCCCAGGTCGACCGCCAAAAACCGGGCTGAGGACCACTGCGCCGTCACGGCCTCACGGTGGAACCAGGATGTCCTCCTCCTCGGTTAGACGCCAACGAGGGGGTGTTCCTCCTGACTGCCCCGAGCCACCCATGTCTGGCCCTAGGGGTCTGCCGAGCAGTCCCTGGGGGAGCAGGGATCCTGAAGACAAGCTGGGCCCCGGGGTGCGGAGAAGGCGGGCCCGCCCGTCATTCCCGCCGTGCGGGAGGGGACTCCGCTCCCTGGACGCCGAGACGAACGCTCCCTCCGCCTGGGAAAACCCCAGAGGCTGTTTCCGTCGCGGTCACCGCACTTACCCCGCCACTGCCCCCGAAGACGCCCGGCCGAGGGAAGCGAGAAAGAGCCGCGGCCGCCGCCAGACCAGCCGGGTGGGCTCTCGCCGCTCAGGGCGGCTGCAGGGGCTTGAGACCTGTACCCCGGTGCCAGCGGCGACCCGGAAACAATCGGCCAGGAAATGACGTTCCTCGGAGGCGGGTCCGGAGGGAGGCCGGGCCGCGGCTGCGCGCTGGGCCGGGAAAAGCCGATGCCCACGGGCGAAGGAGGAAGGAGCGGAAGGCAGAAGAGCGGGCACAGAAGCGGCGGAATTTCACTGTAGAGACTGAAAGGCACAATTGGGGCTGGGGCCTGGACCCGGAAGTAAACGGATCCGGAAGTGACGCGCGCCGTCCGCCCCTGGATGGCAGCTAGCCGAGTTGTCATGGGAACCGGTGAGGAGCCGGGCGGTGGAGTCCGAGCCGCTAGCCCAGACTGAGCGAACCTGGCCTCCGCCTCCTGGACTTGCCCTCCGTGGAGATGACCCCGGAGTTGTGCTCTCGCCTGCCCCTGGCAGAGGCTGACAGCTGGATCCCTCGCCTCCTTTTTACGGGCGGAGAAGCGCAGGCTTAAAGAAGCAAGAGAAGCCGGGATCGCGGAGCCTGAATCCAGCCTAGAGAGCACGGTTGATGCTACAGGCTGTCCTCCCAGCTTGGCCTTTGCCACTTACTAGCTGCCTGACCTTGGGAAAGTTGCTTAACCTCCCCGCGCCTCAGTTTTTTCACCTGTAAAATGGAGTTGTAATAGTACCGTCTCCTGGGAATTCATGTGAGCATTGAGTTCATATATGGAAACCGCTTATTACAATAGTTGGCAGAAAGAGCTAAATATATTTTCATTTTAAACCTGGTTAAGTTAAAAGAAATTACCTCACTCTGCCCTCAATTTCCTTAAATGGAAGTCAGCAGTGGGGAAAACCAAGATAGTGCCTCATTGCTTTTTGACTTTTCAACAGGCACCTGTGGTAGCGGCGTGGGCTACGTTGGCATCGATATTAGTGGCTTGTTACTTCATTTCATGGGTTTGTCTTTGCTCCCACCCACCACCTTGCCCATAAGCTCCCCGAGGACTCGGTTTCTGTGGTTCACCACTCACTGACTCTGTAGTACATACTCAAGACTGTTGGGCATATTTGCAGCTGAACCATTCTATCTCCCTAACTTATCCCAGACATTAATTAAAGATTAGAGCCCATTCCATGCCAAGTTCTCTTCCTCCAACATGCTCTTGGCTCCCTGCACTTCTCATGCTCTTCTACCCTCCTGGCCTCTGTGCCTCTATATGCTGTTCCCACCGGGTAAATGTCCTTCCCCTCACCTCATCCCTTCCTAGTTTTTCTGGCTTCCAGCCCCAGCTCAGTCCTCACAGCCTTTCTGGAAGCTTTCCATGATTTTTTCCCGGCAAAGACCAGCCTTCCTCTGGTTCCCCACAACACTGTCATCATTTTTCTAAAATATTTTTTATTGATTTCAGAGAGGAAGAAGAGGGAGAGAGATAGAAACATCGATGATGAGAGAGAATCATTGATCAGCTGCCTCCTGCACACCCCCAACTGGGAATGGAGCCCAAAACCCTGGCATGTGCCCTTACTGGGAATCAAACTGTGGCTTCCTGGTTCATAGGTCCACTCTCAACCCCTGAGCCACTCGGGCTGGGCTGTCTTTCATCATTTTATCTCAGCTCTTAACCACAGTGGATTACATTTTTAAACCGGACTCCCCCACAAGACCTGGAGCTCCTTATACATCTGTTTTCCCTGAGCTCTGAACAAGCCTGATCATGAGGTGCCCAATAGTTGTTCCTTAATGGTAGGATTCTCTCTCAGCCTTGGTGTCCCCAGCTAAAGCCAGTGGGCTCGTCTCAGGAGTCAATGACATAGTACATGGAGAAGCATTTGGAGAACCAACAACCTGCTATTCAAACAGCAGCGATTACTATATCTGTTGCTGTCTGAGCATCACTCGAGGACTTTATGTACTTCAGCTTTTATCAGCTAATGTTTAAGCTCCTCTCTAATCACCTGGAAGGTGATAGTGTTTACAGGAATTCCAGCTTCATCCAAACTCTCTGACTTTGCAACAACTCAAAACTGTCCTTTGGAAACTGTTGTAAGACTGCATGAGCCTGCTAATAAGTCCCTTCCAGCTCTGTGGTTCTGTGACAGTCAAATGGGAAACAGATTTTTAAGGTTTTACCAATAGGAAACCTTGGTCATTGAGACTTGGTGATATTTCACATCAGAAAAGACCCAAAGTCACTGAAGAGAGCCATGTTTCTCATATTTTAGACAGGGTTGAAGGCCCGAGATTTCTTTGCTTGGTGATGTGGAATCACAGGAGTACCTTTTACAGATTTTATTACATAATGATTAGCAGATTATATAACAGTCATATGACAATGATTAAGCACCTCTGCTTCCTAAGAGCCAACAACAGGAACAATCTACCTACTTCTGTTTTATAGGGGGGTGGTGTTTTTTAATCACAAAAGTGACACATGAATTCCAGCAATACAGGCACGTACAGGGCAAAAAAGGAAATCAATCCAATGACCAAGCAATCGATTTCCTGGCACCTACCAGAAAAACAAGTGTAAATACACAAGAGACCTGTCACTTCATTGTCTGTAAGGCAAAAACAGTGTGGCTCAGTGGTGGAGTATCAACCTATGAACCAGGAGGTCAGAGTTAGATCCCCAGTCAGAGCATGTGCCCAGGTTGCGGGCTCAATCCCCAGTAGGGGGTGTGCAGGAGGCAGCCGATCAATGATTCTCTGTCATCATTGATATTTCTATCTCTCTCTCCCCGTTTCTCTCTGAAATGAATAAAAATATATTTTTAAACATTCCAAAAATAAAAATAAAAAAACATTCTAAATGTCCATCAGTAGGGGAATGGTGTATCTGTACCAATGATTACTATGGATCACTTTTAAAGGATTACATAACTCTGTGAGGCATGCAGTGGAAGGAAAAAGACATACCCTGGAATGGAAACCAAAACATCAACCAAGACTAGATATTTTCTAAGGATGCGTATATATTGGGACAACAATACAAATGTAGATCATTTGTTTTTCCAGTGATTCCACAAATTCATATTATGTGATTTTTTTAAATGTATTTTATTGATTTTTTTTACAGAGAGGAAGGGAGAGGAAGGGTGCACACTCACCACCGGGGATGTGCCCGCAACCAAGGTACATGCCCTTGACCAGAATCGAACCTGGGGCCCCTGAGTCCAAAGGCCAATGCTCTATCCACTGAGCCAAACCGGTTTGGGCAATATTGTGTGATTTAATTTCTCTCCCTACAGAAGTCAGTTATCTCCATGAGGAGATAGCCTCACCTGTTTTGCTCACAATTTTATTACTACTATCTGCCCCACATGCAATAAGAGGTTCAACAGTATTTATTCCTGATGGAATTTTTTATTGATGTTCAGTTTAAAGGGCATAACTGAGCAAAACAGATACAGCTCCTGCCCTCAAGGGGAGCCAGCAACAGGAACAGTCTTCTTATCAGAAAGACAATAAACTAGGAGTAGGATGAACTAAAAATCTATAATTCAAAATCAAAGGTGGTAAATGTTATGAGAAGGGTATAGAGCTTATAGAATGGAGAGGGGGCCTTTGACAGGGCAAATTGGAGGAGGTAGCATTTGAGCTGGGCTTTGAGTGAGTTGGACTTGTGAGGATCTCCAGCCTTCCTTCCAGCTGGAGGGAAGATAGCAATCGAAAGAAAGTCCTGGAAATTGAAACTCGACAGTCTCCAAGCATATAAAGTGGGCATTACTAGAGAAGGATAATCTCATACTATATGTAGTACCAGCCATTAGTATTAATATAGTCATCATATCTGGCTTACAGGGAGTCTTCAATAAATATTCTAGTGAGAAAATCTATATTACCGAACCCCTACCATGCTCCAGCTGATTGTTGCCAATTTCCCCACTAATTGTGATGAGATTGTTTAGGTTTCTGAAGAGGAACAGTACAGATTTTTAAGTGAAACTTCTCAATCACAAACCCCAGGTGTAAATACACTTCCTAGTTCCACCTGCTGAGAGAGCCCACAAGAAATGACACCCCTCAAGCAACAATCACCCAGATCTTGCTTTCTAAATACCATCCTCCACTAAAAGGAACCAAGGCTCCTTGGAGAAATAACATTCTCGGGGCTCGGGCAGGGAAATTGCAATGTGTACCTGCAATTGGAACATCTTATTGAGACAGGAAGTAAGGATATGCTAAAAGAGTAATGAGACATGTTAAAAGGACACAAAAGCCAGGTTGGAGGAGTTCCTTTTGGTCAAATCTGGGACAATTGAAACATCAAAATTAATAATGATAGTAACAGACTGAAAGGCTTTAGTGGGAGGGGAAAAGAAACCATGATCCCATCCTGATACCGAACATAAAATACTGTTTGCCAGAGGCACATGCACAAGACTGTGGCCCTGGGTGCCAGGTCTGACCCCTGACCTGAAGATGGATAAGGAACAAGCAGTTGGGGTGATGGATGTCAGCCTAGTCTCTGAGGATCTCAAGTGTCAGGTAGAGTTGCTTTGTCCCTGTGGGCACCTGGGAGCCACTGAAGGTCTAGGAGCAAGAAAGATGGTGATCACAGCCCTTGCTCTCTAGACCAGGTGTTTGGTGCTGGGAGGCAACAGAGTATGGTGAATAAGAAATCAGCATTTAAGGTCCCCAACAACATGGTACAGTGGGACAGAAATGACCCTACAGCCAGTAGACCTGGGTTCAAGTATAGTATTTAGTAGCCCTGTTGAGGTAGCTAGTAAGCCAGGACAAGTGGAATAGGGAAACTGAGACAGATAGTTAAACAAGCAGTTTGCAGCCATCTAGTAAATGCTATCTTCCCTAAACCAAGGACACTGGTTTAGTCCAGCCAGTGTAGCTCAATGTTTGAGCGTCAACCTATGAACCAGGAGGTCATGGTTTGATTCCCGGTCAGGGCACATGCCCAGGGTGTAGGCTCCATCCCCAGTAGAACACATGCAGGAGGCAGCCAATCAATGATTCTCCTTCATCATTGATGTTTCTGTCTTTCTCTTCCTTCCCCTTCCTCTCTCTGAAGTCAATTAAAATAAACATATTTAAGAATTACCATATGACCTAGCAATTCTACTCCTAGCTATCTACCCAAAATAATTAAAATTGCGGGCTTGAACAGAACATTATGCACCAATATTCATAGCAGCATTATTCACAATAGCCAAAAGGTGGAAACAATCTAAGTATCCATCAACAGATGAATGGATACACAAAATGTGGTATACCCATACACTGGAATACTATTCATCCATGAAAAGGAATGACGTTCTGATATGTTACCACATGGATGAACATTGAAAAACATTATGCTATGTGAAAGAAACCGTCGTAAAAGTACAAATATTATATCATTCTACTTACATGAAATGTCTATAATTGGAAAATTTGAAGAGACACAAAGTAAATTGGAAGTTACCATGGACTAGGGAGAGGGGAGAATGAAGACATTACTTAATGGGTATAGAGTTTCTGTTTGGGGTGATGAAAAAATTGTGGAAACAATAGTGGTGATGATTGCCTGATATTGTCAATGTAATCAATGCTACTGATTTATACAGTTTTAAATAGTCAAAATGGCAAATTATATATATCCATATAGATATACCTATATGAATATGTACATATCCACAATAAAAACCTTTTTGATCATTGTAATATAGTTTTGTATGAGAATGTCTTTTTTTTCCTTTTTTAAAATATATTTTATTGATTTTTTACAGAGAGGAAGGAAGAGGGATAGAGAGTTAGAAACATCGATGAGAGAGAAACATTGATCAGCTGCCTCCTGCACACTCCCTACTGGGGATGTATCCACAACCAAGGTACATGCCCTTGACTGGAATGGAACCTGGGACCCTTCAGTCCACAGGCTGTTGCTCTATCCACTGAGCCAAATCGGTCAGGGCGAGAATGTCTTTTTTTTTAGGAAATGCCACTGAAATATTTATAAGTAAAGGTGCATCATGTCTACAAATGTTTTATATAGAAAAGGCTAAGCAACCATCCAACCAGTAGCTATGACATGCAATGGCCACCAGAGGGCAGACACTCAACACAGGAACTGCTGAGCTGCGGTGACTTGGCAGTGGCAGTTCTTGGATGATGCACCCCAGAACCAGAGAGGAGGGAGCCTGATTCCAGGGTGTGTCACCTGAGAACCACCCTCTCGAAATCTGGGACCCCTCGGGGGATGTTGAAGAGCCAGTTTCGGCCCAATCCCTGCAGGCCAGGCTGAGGGACCCCACCTGCCAGAGGGATCCTGGTCACTCTGCAAATGCCCTTCAAGCCGTGGCGCCAGCCTGTCTCACCGAATCCCGCCCTGCCGGCCACCTTCTAATTAACTTCCTTTCAATGTGCACGAATCCATGCACCAGGACGTGTGTGTGTGTGTGTGTGTGTGTGTGTGTGTGTGTACACATATACATACTAGAGGCCTGGTGCACAAAAATTTGTGCACTCGGGGGGGGAGGGGGGTCCCTCATCCCGGCCTGTGCCCTCTCGCAGTCTGGGACCCCTCAGGGGATGACCACCTGCTGGATTAGGCCCGCTACCGGGGGGATTGGGCCTAAGATGGCAATCAGACATCCCTCTGGCAGCCCGGCAGCCCTCGGGGGATGTCCACTTGCCAGCGGGGAGCAGGCCTAAACTGCAGTTGGACATCCTTAGCACTGCTGAGGAGGCAGGAGAGGCTCCCACCACCACCACTGTACTGGCAGCCATCAGCCTGGCTTGTGGCTAAGCAGAGCTCCTCCCATGTGAGAGCGACCTGACCACCAGAGGGCAGCTCCTGCATTGAGAGCCTGCCCCCTGGTGGTCAGTGTGTGTCATAGTGACCAGTCATTCCCAGTCCTTCTGCTGTTAGGGTCAGTTTGCATATTACCCTTTTACTATATAGGATAGAGGCCTGGTGCACGGGTGGGGGCCGACTGGTTTACCCTGAGGGGTGTCCCGGATCAGGGTGGGGGTCCCGCTTGGGTGCCTGGCCAGCCTGGATGAGGGAATGATGGCTGTTTGCAGCTGGTCACACCCCCCTCAGGGTGGGTGTCTCCCCTGGGGTGCCTGGCCAGTCTGGGTGTGGGGCTGAGGGCCGTTTTCAGGCTGGCGGGTGACTGAAGCTCCCAACCTCTCCTTTTTTTCTTTTTTTATTCTGGGATTTATTTACCTTCTGTGGCTGTCACTGGAGCTGAGAGCCGGCTTTAGCTCTGAAGCTCGGCTCCAGCTCTGAGACCTCAGCTGCTGAAAGCAGGTATCTGGGTTTGTTTGGGTTCTATAATTGTAACATAGTTGCTTAGAGTGCAAACTCAGAGGCTGGCAGTGGCAGGCGGAGAACCTTGGCTTCCTCCGTCACTGGAGCAAGCAAGCCTCCTGTTTGCTTCAGCTGCCTGGCTGCCGGCCACCATCTTGGTTGGCAGTTAATTTGCATATCTCGCTGATTAGCCAAAGGGAAGGGTAGTGAAGTTACGGTTGATTACCATGTTTCTCTATTATTAGATAGGATTCTAGTGTCCCAGTGCATGAAATTCCTGCACTAGGGGTGGTCCCTCAGCCTGGCCTGCGCCCTCTTGCAGTCCGGGAGCCCTCAGGGAATGTCCGGGGAGTGGGCCTAAGCCATCAGTTGGACATCCTTAGCACTGCTGCGGAGGCAGGAGAGGCTCCCGCCACCGCCACTGCGCTTGACAGCCATGAGCCCAGTTCAGGGCTTCTGGCTGAGCAGCACTCCCGCTGTGGGAGTGCACTGACCACTAGGGGGCAGCTCCTGTGTTGAGCGTCTGCCCCCCAGTGGTCAGTGCTCATCATAACGATTGGTTAAGCAGCCTTAACATATCATTAGCATATTACGCTTTGACTGGTTGAACGGACAACCGGACAACCGGACAACCGGACAACTGGACACTTAGCTTATTAGGCTTTTATTATATAGGAGATATATATATATATATATATATATATATATATATATATATAGAGAGAGAGAGAGAGAGAGAGAGAGAGAGAGAGAGAGAGAGAGAGAGAGAATTGGGGAATCTGGTTGAAGGGGTTTCTAAGAGTTCATTAAAACATTTTTTAACTTTTTTGTAAGTCTAAAATTATTTCAAAATTAAAACTTACAAAAATAATGGCCTAAATACAAAATAATATTTTATCTCCTACAGCCAACGAATAAAAAAAGACAAGCCAATAAAAAATGAACAAGAGACTTGAGCAGACATTTTCCAAAGGAAGCCATACAAATGGCCAATAAACAAATGAACAAATGCTCAACATCATCCATCATTATAAAAACCACGTGGGGTGTGCAGGAGGCAGCTGATCAATTATTCTCCCTCATTGTTGATGTTTCTATCTCTCTCTCCCTCTGACTTCCTCTCTGAAATCAATAAAAATATTTTTTTAAAAAATCAAAACCGCAAGATCCTACTACACACCTACTAGAATGGCTAAAAGCAAAATGTAGACAACCAAATGTTGGTGAGGTTGTGAAGCAACTCATACATCATTAGAGGTTTTGGGAAATGTTTTTGTTTGGCAGTTTCTAATAAATTTAAATGACCCAGCAATTCCACTTCTATATGAATACTTCATTTTTCAATGTCTTACTAATTGTGATGACTTCATTCTATCGTTAGCCCAATGTCTCAAGTCACAATATATGCAGTTGCTGCTGATGGTAGTGGATTTAAATCTCTATTTCAATCAGTCTTGATAATATTCATTGTTTAGTTCTAGTTCTTGTCACATCATACTGGATCATAATTTTTGCATATATTATTGATATGATATAGTGTAAAATGCTATTGAGCCCGCAACCATAGCGTAAAATGCTGTGTGATCTGCTGGAGTAATAGATAAACTGCTATTTTTATGTGGTCATCCCCCTACATCTTTCCTGTTTGTCCAAATCATTCACAGCCATATTCCAAACATCCATTAGGATGCCTGGCACATAGAAGGTGTTGGTTGAATGAATATTTGCATCAGCGTTACTCACATTAAAACTCTTTGCAATCCGAGGAAAAACCAAGATGGCGGCATAGGTAAACAACTGAAATTGCTGCCTTGTACAACCACTTCAAAAATACAACTAAAAGACAAAACGGACATCACCCAGAACCACAGGAAGGCTGGCTGAGTGGAAATTCTACAACTAGAAGGAAAGAGAAAAGCACACTGAGACTCAGAGGAGGTGCGGAAGTAAAGTGCAGAGGTACGGAGGCGAACGTGGAAAGGGCTGGCAACTGAGGTCGTGGCTGTCTTTTTCAATCCAAAGGGAGTCACAAGCTCCTGACTACTCTGAACTCCAGTTCTGGGTGAGTCTCTGGGGACCCAGACTCATATGGGGAGAAACTGGACTGTCTGGCATCGGTCAGAACTCGAGGGCAGCTTTCTCTCAGGGGTGCTTGCAGCGATTACTGTGGGACACTGAGACCCAGGGCTTCTTAGGGCAGGGCTGAGGACCAGCCATAGCTGTTTGCTCTGCCCTGTTGATTCCCTGAGACCCCGCCCCACCCAAACTCTGCACAGAGGCTTTTGCATATGAATGGCCTGGCCCTTTGCAATCTGAAAATTACCTAACAAACTGCAGCTGGGTCAGAGAGACCCAGAACTTCCAAAAGAAGGCCCAAGGCCCCACAGCAGCTTGCATTGCTTCACAGCTGGGCCTCATATGGGCACCTCCAAACCCCAAACAAAAAGGAGGAATCTGCAGATCTCTCATAGCTCCTGCTGGGTAGCCTCAGGAAGAGGCTAAATTAGCACCTCCTTAGAGATCCAAGAGCCAGTGTACCCAGTGGTCAGAGTGAGACCATCCAGATTACAACTCCTCAGATCCATAAGGGACACACTCAGGAGGCAGACTCAATGAGCACCAAAGCCCCACTGAAGCAAGTCTTGCCACATAAGGGTGTCTCTGGCACAGAAGTTCTCCCACTGTAGACACAGCTGATTCTCACAGTCAATTGGCCTGGAGGTCAATTCCTCCCAGTGATACCTACAACAATCAAGGCTTAACTACAAGACTGTGCACAAAGCCCACAAAGGGGTGCACCAAGAGTGTCCATCTCAGGTAATTGGGGAGGCTGAGCCACTGGGCCCTATAGGACACCTAGTACAGAAAGCCACTCTATCAACACAGGGAAGCATAAAAAATGCGGAGACAAAGAAACAGGTCACAAATGACAGAAATGGAGGAAAGCAAACTACTGGATATAGAGTTCAAAACCATGGTTATAAGATTTTTCAAGAATTTTCTAGAAACTGCTGATAAATTTAGTGAGACCCTTGATAAATCTAGTGAGACCCTCGAGGATATGAAAAAGGACCAACTAGAAATTAAGCATACACTGACTGAAATAAACAATATTATACAGAGATCCAACAGCAGACTAGAGGATCACAAGAATCAAGTCAAAGATTTAAAATACGAAGAAGCAAAAAACACCCAACCGGAAAAGCAAAATGAAAAAAGAATCCAAAAATATGAAGATAGTGTAAGGAGCCTCTGGGACAGCAAGTGTACCAACATCCGAATTATAGGGGTGCCAGAAGAAGAGAGAGAGTAAGATATTGAAAACCTATTTGAAGAAATCATGACAGAAAACTTCCCCTACCTGGTGAAAGAAATAGACTTACAAGTCCAGGAAGAGCAGAGAACCCCAAACAAAAGGAATCCAAAAAGGACCACACCAAGACACATCATAATTAAAATGCCAAGAGCAAAAGACAAAGAGAGAATCTTAAAAGCAGCAAGAGAAAAAAAGTCAGTTACCCACAAGGGAGTACCCTCAGCTGATTTCTCAACAGAAACTATGCAGGCCAGAAGGGAGTGGCAAGAAATATTCAAAGTGATGAATAGCAAGAACCTACAACCAAGATTACTTTACCCAGCAAAGCTATCATTCAGAATTGAAGGTCAGATAAAGAGCTTCACAGATAAGAAAAAGCTAAAGGAGTTCATCACCGCCAAACCAGTATTATATGAAATGCTGAAAGGTATCCTTTAAGAAAAGGAAGAAGAAGAAAAAAGTAAAGATAAAAATTATGAACAACAAATACATATCTATCAACAAGTGAATCTAAAAATCAAGTGAATAAATAATCTGACGAATAAATAAACTGGTGAATAGAATAGAATCAGGGGCATAGAAAGGGAGTGGACTGACAATGCTCGGGGGAAAGGGGTGTGGGGGGTGTGGGAAGAGACTGGACAAAAATCGTACACCTATAAATAAGGACAGTGGGGGGGGGGAGTGGTAAGGGCAGAGGGTGGGGTGGGAACTGGGTGGAGGGGAGCTATGGGGGGGAAAAAAGAGGAACAACTGTAATAATCTGAACAATAAAGATTTAATTAAAAAAAAAACTCTTTGCAATCCAAGACTATGTCCCCCTTTTTTAAAAATATTTTTTTACAGATTTCAGAGAGAGGAAGGGAGAGGGAGAGAGAGATAGAAACATCAATGATGAGAGAGAATCATAAATCTGCTGCCTCCTACACGACCCCTACTGGGGATCAAGCTGAAACCCAGGCATGTGCCCTGACTGGAATGGAACCGTGACCTCCTGGTTCATGGGTCACGCTCAACCACTGAGCCACACTGGCGGGCCCCTTATTGATTTTTACTTTCAGGCTAAGTACAGTAAGGCATGATGGGCAGGGACAGTAAACCCTGAAGGAACTGGAGAGAAAAAGGAGGCAGTGTTCACCTAGTTGGGTCAGGTGAGTCTGTGAGGTACTTGTTTGCCCCCTAGTGGTGTAGGTGGAAATGCCTCTGGGCTCCTACCGGTTTGGCAATCTTAAATCTCTTATCAGTTTGAAATTAAAGATGAAATTACCTGCCCATAGATTAATAAATGTAATAACACATAATGGTATGAATTATGCCTACTTTAGATAAGTATAACAATAAGTTTTACATGTGACCTGAGGCTAAGAGATAGGAATTGAGGGCTGGGTCATGTCTAATCATCTATTCTTCCACAGGGCCTAATGCAATATTCTTTAATTTCTACTTAAAAAGGAATGCAGAAATACAAGAGGGGAAAGTTTAGACAATACAAGTGGGAAGAGAATGACAAGTAAGTCTTCCTCCAGGCCTAGAACCTAGACCCCAGGCCCCTCATTTTCCTTTCTGATGATAGGCACTGGTACCAGATTCTCAGAACTCTGTTCAGTCGGGTGATCAATTTATGTGCCGGGACTTCCAAGCTTTAGGGCTGGGAAACCCTCAACCCTAGGCAAACCAGGAGGATTGGTCACCTTACCATTCAGAGACATCTACTCACCATACACAAATATATACTAGTTACATTACTCAGCACCTTGGTGTTATTTTAATTAAATATATACTTTGAAGATCATTCCATATCAGCTGTATATTCATTTAACAAATATATATGGAGTTACTGACCATGCACTAGGCACTGTTTTTAAAAGCTAAAGATACAGCTGGGCCTGTGTTGCTCAGTGGTTAAGCATAGACCCATGAACCAGGTGATCACAGTTTGATTCTCATCAGGGCACATGCCCGGGGTTTCAAGCTCAACCCCCAGTAGGGGGCGTGCAGGTGACAGCTGATTAATGAGTCTCATCATTGATGTTGCTCTCCTCCCTTCCTCTCTGAAATCAATTAAAAAATATATTTTAAAGCTAAAGATACAGTAAACAAACTGACAAAAATTCCTGTCCTCATGGAGTTGACACACCAGTAATGATAGCTATTGTATTTATTTAATTATTTTGCTAGCGTGACCAGTGCTGTCCTGGACATCTGAGTGTCTGTATCCTTCCCCCGTGTGTGAGTAGCTCTACAGCAGCACTGTCCACAGAACTTTCTGTGATAATGGAAATGGTTGTATCTGCTGTGTCCTGATACATAGCCTCTATGGGGCTACTGAGCACTAGAAATATGGCTAGTGAGACACAGGAGTTGAAAATTTTTTAATTTATTGATTTATTTTTAGAGAGAGAAAGAGATTTGTTGTTTCACTTATTCATTCATTGGTTGCTTCTTGTAGGTGCCCTGACTGGGGATCAAACCAGAAATTTTGGCATATTGGGAATGACACAAAGGCACAAATTTGCATTCAATTAACCTGGTTTAACTAACATGGTTTATTGATCCCATGTAGCCTCCTTACTGTGAGGCTTTTGTTTGCTTTCCAGTAGAGGCTTAATTGATCATTAACTTTCCAGGTTACGAAAACCATGTAGAATTGTTAGTACAGCCTTCCTTTTAAGAAAAGCTGTCTCTTGTTAAATAGATATATGCAAGAGTCAGTTGTGTGCAGTAGAAAGTGGAGAAAGTTGGGATTCAAAACATCTGGGATGGAGGTCTGCTCCTTTCTTGTGAGGGTAAGGTTTAGTCTAGCTCTTCAAGCTTCAGCTTCCCCACCTGTACAGATCGGAAGCTGAACCTTATCACCAGGAGGCGGGTGAACATAATATGAAATAATGTTGACTCAGGGAGGGAGGTACGCTTCCCATTATTTCTGCTTTCACTAGCAAGTCTCAGTGTGGTGATGATATCCTGTCTTCAACACCTACTTAGTAATGGCTAATCTCTTTTCAGCATCAACAGTATTCAGCATAAACGAATGCTATAGCTTTGGGGTGCTCTCCCCCACCCCCCAGAGCTTGTCTGAGTCTTTCTTCCCTCTCAGGTGTGCATCTCCTAAACTCTAAGAGTCCCCAGGAGACTTGCAACCAAGGAAGCAATTGGCCGTGGCAGCTCCACCAGGCTCATCCCCTGAACCTGTCTCTAAGACCCCCTTTTCTCTGACTTTTCAGTGAGCCAATAGCAGCCTCACCTAGGTGCTCTCCTGTTGCTTCTTCTATCCGAAGCCCTTCCGTGTTTCACTGTCATATATCCTATATAATAAAGAGCTAATATGCTAATTAGACCAAACAGCAGAACAACCGTCCAGGCAACCTGCCAAACAAAGCCAGGGCTGCAAGGGCCGAGGCAGTAGGGTCTGCGAGGGCCAAGCCCCTTGCACAAATTTTGTGCATTAGGCCTCTAGAGTGTGTGTGTGTGTGTGTGTGTGTGTGTGCGTGTGTGTGTATGTGTGTGTGTATACATATATTATTGATTTCAGAGAGGAAGGGAGAGGGAGAGAGAGAAACATTGATGATGAGAGAGAATCATTGATTGGCTGCCTTCTGCATGTCCCTACTGGAGATTGAACCCGCAACCCAGGCATGTGCCCTGACCAGGAATGGGACCATGATCTGGTTCATAGGTTTACACAACCACTGAGCCACACCAGCTGGGCTGTCCCTAGTTTTAATAAACATACTCTCAAAATCACCTGGGGGGAAAATGATATTTTTTTATTTTTAATTTTTATTTTTAAAATATATTTTATTGATTTTTTTTACAGAGAGGGAGAGGGATAGAGAGTTAGAAACATCAATGAGAGAGAAACATCGATCAGCTGCCTCCTGCACACCTCCCACTGGGGATGTGTCTGCAACCAAGGTACATGCCCTTGACTGGAATCAACCCGGGACCTTTCAGTCCAATGCTCTATTCACAGAGCCAAACTGGTTAGGGAAAAATGATATTTTTTAAATTTCCATTGTAGTTTTACAGTTCCCTTGTAGAAATAAGTGATGCCTGTTTTTTATTTATAGCTCAGGAGTGATATCAGATCTCCCTTTAAATTTTGTTTGCTTTATTTATTTTTCTTTTTGTTCTAATATTTTTCCTTTTTTGGTTTGCTTGAATTTAAAGAAATCAACTCGGGTTGAAGAGAAATATTAAATAATCGTGCATAAGTAAATACTAAGTAACAGTAATGATTTATATTTAGGAAACAGGTGGAAGCCCAAAACCGGTTCGAATTTTGCCAATCTCAAAAACTCGTTTTCCACATTTTCCAGATTTCCCTTAACTTTGCCTTTCTCTCTCTCCCTCCAATCAGAGGGGCCAGGAGGCGTGGCGCACCCCTTAGCCCCTCCCTCAGGCAGGGGCAGATCCCAGAAGCCACGCTCCTAGAGGCCCTCGCCGTCCACTAGCCCCGCCCCCGCCCCGCCCCTCGAGCGCTGGCGGACGTCTAGGCCCCGCCCCCTCGGGCTCCTCCTCCTCGGCCGCCGTTAGGCTGCGCTTCGCGGCAGCAAGATGGCGGCGCAGCAGCAGGACAGTGCGGGCGGTGCGCAGCTGGCGGGGCCCGCGGCGGAGGCCGACCCACTAGCCCGCTTTACGTGTCCCGTGTGCTTAGAGGTGTACGAGAAGCCGGTGCGGGTGCTCTGCGGACACGTGTAAGCGGCGAGCCCGGGCCTGGTCGGGGGGCGCCTGACGGGGCGGAGGGGAATGGAGCCGAGGGGCGAGGCCCCAGCCGGGAGGGTCTCGGGCGGGGGTGGGGGGGGTCTCGGCCAGGCGCGGCCTCTCCGCGGGGCCCTCCGAAGACCCGTGGAAGTTGCCGGCTTCCTCCCAAGTGTCCCGCTCTTCCGACGAGCTCCTGTGTTCCAGTGTCCTGTCGGCGCCTCCCACGCGGGACGGTGGCGCTAAACCCCGCCGGGGCTCTGGCCGCGAGAGCCACCGTTTCCCTGGGGTAGTGCGCGCGTCGCCCCTCGAGGGAGCACATCTGGCGTCATCACCCAGCTCTGCCCGGTAACGCCCATGGGCCCTGAAGTTGGGGGAACTAAGCGAGGCTGCGGGAACCAAAGGGAAGCCACGCTGTCAGCCGGAGCGGTCCGCCCTCCCGGTGAAAGGGGCCGTCGGCCTTCCTCCCGGCTCGGGGGCAGGTGTGCTGCGGGCTGTGGGGCGCGTGTTGCCGGGGGCGTGGGGGCGGCTGACGGAGGTGCGGGTGGTGATGTCGGGAGCGGTCCTGGGCTGCTGCGGCAGGTGTCTTGGGTTTGGCCGGGTTTGAATCGCAGCCTTGCTCCGTCCAACACCCAGACACCTAAACTGAAACCATTGGCCACCTCCTCCTTGCCCCTGAGGGATGGCGTTTTCTCCACGGCCTCCCTCGGTGTGCATCCCGGCCGTCACCTGGGCATTGGCCTTGGGACCCCTTTGCTGGTCAGTGGGCGCTTGCTGGGCCTCGCGGGCATTATTTCTGCAGGCACCCCGCCGGGGAAGGGCTCCCCGGGCGCGCTGACGGCTTTGTGCTCCTTCCAGGCGCCAAGCTCTTTCTAGCTTTGGGCTGTTGTGTTTGCAGCTCATTTTGCCTGAAACTCCTCCTGTCCTATCTGCACCCCCGTCCCCGCCACCCCAGATCCTTTTCAGACTTCAAAGTCCCAATGTGTTACCTCCCTTGTCGCCATCCCCATTTAATTGGCTCCCAGTTTCTTGCACCGAGCAAAATTTAGGGTCACGAGGGCAGTGACCATTTTTTTTCTGCCCCGTTTATATCCCCGGTGCCCAGCACAGTGAGCATCCATCTTCCAGTCTTAGGTTCAACAGACCAAAATATTTGTACGCCAGATGCTTGGGGCAGAGTAAGAATTAAGGTGATTCTGCCCTCAGAGTTCACAATCTGGCGAATAAATAAGTACCAGCAAATGTTCAGGCTATTGTGAAAATTCACTGTGCAATGGGAGGGTATTATAGGAATCACACTGAGGGTGGGAGGTGGTGGGGGTGGGGGTAATGGATGAATAAAGAAGCTTGACTTAGCAGAATTTACCCACCGAAGAGCAACAGCCCTTGAGGTTTCCTTGAGCCAGATGAACCTTTCCTGGCTCAGAGGTCAGGGGACAGCACTGGGATTCAAACCTTGACTCTCTTCTCTGCTCGCCATACTACTTCTGCATGTTCATCCGTTCAGAGTTGATTGAAAACAGATGCACCTCTCTGAGCCTCCCTTAGGGCCAGCCCAGTGCTCTTTTACTCCACCTAATTGGTTTTTGATAACTTTTGTACTTGGATACTTAATGTAGCTCTGGCTGGGTGTAGCATTAGATTTTTATAAAACTTTTATTTCAACCTCTAAATGACTGTCCTGCTTCAATCTAGTAGAATATACAGGTGGCTGGGTGCCCAGGAGAAACGACTTTGTACATAGCACTGTAACAGAAAGGGTGGAGCATCTGAAAGGCTGAACTAGAAAAAGGCCAGATGTAGGAAATGGAAACTGAAAGCAGGCTATTTTCTTAGCAGGCATTTATCATGACCCCAAAGGTCTTCCTTTCTGCTTTTCGGACACCCCTCTGCATTTGGTGTCATCTTTGTTTGGAACTCTGCATCCAGGTCTGTGTGCCTTCTCATAAATTTAGGCCTCAGTTCAAATGTTACCTTCTTAATGAAGCTTTCTGTGATCCACCCCAGCTGATCTCATTGCTTTGTTTTATTTCCTTCGTGCATTTAATCACTATCTGAACCTAATATTTGTGTTTTTCTCCGCTCTGGAACACAGCAATTATGAGGGTCGGGACTTAGTTTCATTCAACATTGTGCCTTCAGTGGTGAATCACTAGACCCCTCACCTTCTCCCAGCCTGGTCTAGAATTTTGCCTAGCAGAATAACATCTAGCTTAGTGACAAAGGGGAAGAAAATTCTTAGAAACAGTAAAAAAAATTGTCAGATGTGCAGATTACCTTTGATTATACATTCTGCCTTAAACCTATCAGGTTGGGTATGTAGCTGGGCTATTTTCATGCCTTATTATCCATTCTTTCTGTGTACTTCATCTCAGCATCACCACCTGTCCAGGCTTCAGGATAGAAACTTGGGCTCAGTGATTGAGCGACAATCTATGACCAGGAGGTTACGATTTGATTCCTGGTCAGGGCACTTGCCCGGTTGCAGGCTCCATCCCCAGTGTGGGGTGTGCAGGAGGCAGCTGATCAATGATTCTCTCTCATCGATGTTTCTATCTCTCTCCCTCTTCCTTCCTCTCTGAAATCAATAAAGATACATGCTTAAAAATAAAATGTTTAAAAGAATATCTAAAACCAACAACTCTATTTTCTGTGATAGTCCCAGAGTTATTTTTCTAAAATGTGAATTTAGTCTTGTTGATACTTTGCTTTAAACATCTGCTTACGAGGAAAATGTTAGGCTTTTATTTCCCTAGCTGAATCATGAGTTTTTAAGTCTAAGAATCTGTGATATCCTCTTGTTCTGCCAGCTAAACTTTCTTTTAAGGCTCTTTTTGTAGATGCTGCCTCTGAAGTCTTCCCAGCCCTGTCCTTAGGTCACAACTAGTTGCTCTTGTATTTGTGTTCCCATAGTGCTTTGCATTCACCTCTGATGATAGCAGCTCCTGTTTTTGGTGCATTTCAAATGTGCTAGATACTGTACTAAGGTCTCCCAACATTCCTAGAGCTGAGTACTACGGTCTCCATTTCACAGAGGAAAAACCGAGATTCAGGAAACCCCTCAGTGTGCTGTGACACCTTTTGCCCTGTATCACAGTAGTTTGCATTTGTTTTTGTTGCTGGACCTGTGTGTTCTTTGCAGGACCCATCCCCCCACCCTCATTTTTCTGGCATAGGGAGACGCAGGGTTTTTTGTTTGATTTTTGTTAATGCTCACATGAGGGTATTTTTTCCATTGCTTTTCAGAGAGAGTGAAGGGTGGGGGAGACAGAAACATCGATGTGAGAGAGACACAACTGGTTGCCTCCTGCCTGAGCCCCAGAGAGGCCAGGGGCGAACCTGCAACCCAGGTACATGCTCTTGATCAGGATTCGAACCCGAGACCCCTTGGTGCGCAGGCCAACGCTCTAAGGACTGAGCACACTGCCCACGGCAGGGGGACTTGGTATTTGAATCAGGAATAGGGAGGAAGTTGTCTTTAACCCATTATTCATTGATGTCTTTTAAAAGTTTATCCATTTTGTTGTCTTGTCTTCACAATGCATGACTCAGGTTCTCTGTATGTCTTGTTCTAGCTTTTGCTCTGCATGCCTGCAGGAATGTCTGAAGCCGAAGAAGCCTGTCTGTGGGGTATGCCGCAGCCCTCTGGCGCCTGGCGAACGAGCCGTGGAGCTCGAGCGGCAGATTGAGAGCACAGAGACTTCTTGCCATGGCTGCCGTAAAAATGTATGTGGAAGGAAAACGGAAGAGTTGGTCTTTCTGTGATGAGATGGGGTAAAACGTAGAGCTGTTGCCATGTAGTTTCTGAAGGTGGAGCATGATGGATGACTAATAGCACATGTGCTTGCTGGTTATCTGTGGCAATGGCTGTGCTGTTTCATTTCGGTAACCTTATTGGGTTTTTGGGTTGTTTTTTGTTTTAAGAATGGGCTTAGTAATTACATATTTTAGCTCTGAAAACCATAGAAATCAATTATCCCAGTTTTTCCCTATAAATGACTCATTTTTCCAAAGCATTATGCCTAATATTAATTAAAATATGACAAAAGGATATTTCTTAATGTCTTTTAATATAAAATAAAGTCAGTGACTCAAAAAAGTTATCTGCTTTAGTTAATTTGAGAGGAAATTTAAAAATCTATATCAGCACTGGTCAGTGTGGCTCAGTTGGAGAGTCGTCCCGTATACCAAAAGGTGGTGGGTTCTGTTCCAGTAAGGGCACATACCCAGGTTGTGGGTTTGATCCTCAGTTAGGGCACATATGGGAGGCAGCCAGGGGATGTTTATCTCTCACATCGATGTTTCGCTTTCTCTCTGTCCCTTCCGCTCTCTAAAAATCAATTAAAAATGTATATAATTACAGATATAAAAATCAATTTTTAGCACCTGACAGGGAAAAAGTTACTATGAAATGTTTGATTATAATAGCAAGATCTAACATCTAAATGCACCCATGCTCTTTTGTGTAACCATATTAGAGTCAGATATATTTATTTTAACATCTGTTGTAACGAGAAATACTACTCTCTTGTTTTCTTGTTTTCCAAGAGATATACACAGGCTTATTGGTTTTTAAATCATTATAATTTTGTTAATTCCAGACAGTACAATAATCTCTATATATAAAGGGCTAATATGCTAAGTGTCCGACCATCCATCCAGTTGCTATGATGTGCACTGACCACCAGGGGGCAGATGCTCAACGCAGGAGCTGCCATGACGCACACTGGCCATTTACAGAGAAGTGGCGCTGCGGACCTGGCCCCCATAAAGCAACACTTGGCTTACCCCAAGTGGGACACAGGCCCCACCACCACCCCAGAGTGACCACCCACCAAATCGCAGCTGACACTGCTGCCAAGACCCCATGGCGCAAAATGCGGCCAGTAGCCCAGCCCAGAAACGGTCGCTGTGGGGGCGCTGGGTAATGACGTCACATAGCAATGACTAGCCTCCTTGCAGTTTCTTCAACCCAGGAACACGGCTTGCTTTATAGCCAGGTGCAAACATTTCACACTTTAACCAAATGTCTGTGAAGCATTTTCCTGTGCCTCATCTCACTTGATCCTCACAGAAGTCCTGGAGTAGGTAGATAGGAGACTTGGTGGAATCCTATTTTCTTTTCCTTAGCTGGAAAACGGAGATTTAGAAAGCTTAGAAACTTGACCCGACTGAAAAGAAGTAAGAAATAGTGTACCTTGAAAATGACTTCAGGTTTTCTCATTGCGCAGAATATAGTCAAACACTGCTGCAGTTAAATATTGTACCCTTTCTTCTCCTTGCGTGATCTACAATAATAACCTGCTTCGTGTTGATATTTACTGCTGTGTTGCTGACAGTTACCTGGAAGAGAAGTTGGGGTGTTTCACTGGGCTGGAAATAGTTTAGCTAAATCAGAAAGCAGGTCTAATTAAGCAAGTTTATTCTATATCTATAAAAGGCTAAGTTGACTCGAGCATGCGCCATACATATAAAGCTCAAACTGGTGCCAATCGCATGCATGTGTTTTCTGTCATTGTTGATCGTGAATTTGGTTGACACTTCTATTATAGAGAAAGGGCGAATAGCGATATTAAAATATTCTAGTTAATTTCCTTTCAACGTGAATGAATCCGTGCACCAGGCCACTAGTATAAAATAATGTAGGCTTGTTCCCACTCCATAGCTTACCTCTTTAAAGTGGTTCAGTTTAGAAGACTGAAAAATGTTTTCTACCCTTTGAAAAACACAGATGTAGGATTTTTACAAAATAGGATCATACTATAATATATATTTCGACAACTTTTTTTCACATTTAAAACAATTTTTCACCAAAGGACTGTTGGACGTTCATGTTAACGTCATTACTCTAACACCTTAGTTAAATAGTCATAGAATTCATATGCCTTTAGCACGAGGGGTACACAGTGGGTACAGTTCTGAATGAGGCTATTTCCCATTCCTTTTCATTGGGAGCTCTGGTTGCTAGCTTGAAGTCAAGTACTTTAGCGGGAGATAAGACAGAAGCATCATGGTAAACCAGAACTCAAATATTGAAGCTTTTTTTTCTTGTAGTTTCCTTTAATTTAAAAAAATCAAGAAATGAAAATCATGCAAGCATAATGGGGTTTGGGGGGGGATTTTTCTGTATGCTTTTTATTTTCCCCATTTTAAAGATTAGTGATAGTATTGTGGTATACCTCTAAAAATATTTTTTTTGCCCCCGTATCTCCCCTCTTTCATCATTTCTTACACAGGTTTTTTTTTCTTTTCAGAACACCTGTCATGAAGCACTCTTTAGGTTTTCTTTTCTACAAAACCACTAGGTTTTATAGAAGAAATATAATTCAGATTTAGGGTTTTTTTGTAAAGATCATTTACCGTAATCTGTTGATTTGTACTTTAGCTTGAATTACTAGCCTTTATCCCTTTTACTTACATGGTCAGTTTTCTTTGCTGCACAAAATGGAATGTAGTTCTTGGCTTGCTGTAAGCAGATGAATTTAAATTAGAGTATAGAAAACTTTAAAAACTTCACTTGGTTTGGAGTGTGTCTGTAAGCAGAGAGCATGTGGCAAATAAAGCGGACCTCTAGGAGAGTTAGTGAAGAGTGGAAGCAAATGTCCTGATTTGGTCAAATAAAACACTAATCTTGGTCTTAACAGGAACCCTGCAACAAACAGTCAGGGGTTCAGCCCCATCAGCACAGCCAGGAGACCGGTGAGATGTTTGCCAGTGTGGAATAGGTGTAGTTTTCATCTTGCCCTTGTTTGGGATAATGTTGGGCCTGGTACAGGGTTCTGACTAACTTGTGGCAACTCTGATTCTTCCTGTCTCAGTTCTTCCTATCTAAGATCCGGACCCACGTGGCTACCTGTTCCAAATACCAGAATTACATCATGGAAGGTGTGAAGGCCACCACCAAGGATGTGTCCCTTCAGCCAAGGTAAATGACTCACATCACTCCCTTACGTCAAGGTCATCTTTTTTGTGTGTTTAATTGTCACACTGGACACTTTGCATGTTCGGGGTTGCGTTGTATGAGCTCTAGAAAGTGAAAGTATAATAGTTATGCTGGCTAAAGCTGGTGCAAGTTTTTGTATGGGGGGTGGTGTGGAGAAGCACTCCCTGATGTTCACTTCAAATATTAGCTGTGCTGATGTTATTTTCAGAACATTTGACCTGACTGAAGTAATTATCACAATCCCTGTCATAAACCGTTCAGTGAACTTTGCTCCTTTTTCAAGGTAAAGTGGCTGAAGTTGCATGGAAATGTCCTCACAGAGGTGTTTTTCTTTTTCCCTGCCTTTCATCTTCCAGGAATGTCCCAAACCGTTACACCTTTCCTTGCCCTTACTGTCCCGAGAAGAACTTCGATCAAGAAGGACTTGTGGAACACTGCAAGTTATCCCATAGCACGGACACCAAATCTGTGGTAAGAGTAACTTTTTTTTTTTTTTCCTTAATGGAAAAAAGTCAGACCTACAGAAAAAATTACAGGCATAGTATAGTAAACTCTTATGTATCCTTTACCTAGATTCTCAGATTAATAACATGTTACCATATTTGCTTAACTATACTTTCTATATACAAATTTTTTGCTTACTATTCAAGAATAAGTTACAAATATCATGTCCCTAAATACTTCAGCATATATCTCCTAAGAACATTTGCTTTAAAAAAATCACTTTTTTGTGTGTTTAATTGTCACACTCAGGAAATGTAGCTTTGAGACAATCTAATATCTATTGAGGGATTCATGTTTACATTTTAGCAATTGTAATGTTCTTCATATCGGTCTTCCCTGTCCCCAAGTCCCAGATCAGTGTGTTAGGTTTAGTTGTCATGTCTCTCTAGTCCTCAGCCATTCTTTGTCTTTCATGACCTTGCCATTTTTAAAGAGAACAGGCAAGTTTTGTAGAATGTCTTTCAGTTTGGGCTTGTCTGCTTCTTCATGATGAGATGCAGGGATGCTCCATAAGTGATGTGTCCTCCAGATTCCACATCAGGGAGCAAGTGATATCTCTTGGTTCATTGTTGGTATCTTTAACTTGCATCCCTTGGTGTCTACCACATTTCTCCTCTGTCAAGCTGCCATTTTCCTTTTAAGAGTAGCTTTTTCATAGTTGTGGAGAAAAAGAATTCAAACTAAAATGATTAGGAAAATGCTTATCAGTCCTTTGACATTTAATTTAAATAACACAGGTTGATGCTTCTTGTTTTGAAAAAACTGTTTGAATTTGGTCCATCTTCAGCAGTGCTGCCCTTCCCTCTTATTGTGATTGACAGACTAGTTCGTTTATTTATTTATTTATTTATTTACAGACTAAGTCTTAATACAACTTCCTCTATAGTTTGTTTCAGTTTTCCCATTTATCTCAGACTGTTTCTCCCGAAATATATACCTAATTTTATGGGCAGTCTTCAGCTCCATTGCTGTAAAAAGTGAGGCACACACTAGAATTTTCGTGAGTTTTGCTAATAGGAGTAGGCCTTGTGGCATTCTTTATTTCTCTGTTGGAAATCTTAAGATCCAGTTGGCCTTTTCAGGAATATCTTAAATCTCCTCTTGACTTTATTGAACTCTTTGTCAAGTACAAATTCTGGTCAGTGCAGCCACTTTCCTACACTAGACTCCCAGGATTCTTAACGGTGTGCTGCAACAGATTCTACCAGTGAGCCCCCTCTCCATCTGCTTATCCCTGCTCCCCAAACTAGGGGACTGGGCTGGCTTGTCCCATCGAGCATCCCATTTTCAGGACCCTGTTACTGCTAGGCAGGCACAGTCTGTAGTGGCTATTCTCTGCATTAAGTTCCTGGCATGAGCTGCCCTGATCTTAACTAAGTTCAAAGTATCAGGTGTGTATTCTTTCTTCTATCTCAGGAGGTCTGTGATCTACCTCTGAAGTCACAGACTGGCAGCCTATGGGTTCTCTCTGGCCCATACACATTTTAATTCCCTTAACTTTTAAAAATGCTTCCTGCCCTAACCGATTTGCCTCAGTGGATAGAGCATCAGCCCTCGGATTGAAGGGTCCCGGGTTCGATTCCAGTCAAGGGCGTGTGCCTTAGTTGCAGGCTTGATCCCTGGCCCTGCAGGGGAGGCAGCCAATCAGTGTGTCTCTATCGCATCGATGCTGCTCTCTCTATGTCTCTCCCCCTCCCTTCCACTCTCTAAAAATCAGTGGAACAATATCCTCAGATGAGGATTAACAAAATAATAAAAATAAAAATGCTGCCCAAGCCTGTTTGGCTCAGTGGATAGAGTGTTGGCCTGCGGACTGAAGGGTCTTAGGTTTGATTCTGGTCAAGGGCACATGCCCAGGTTGCAGGCTCAATCCCCAGTAGGGGGCATGCAGGAGGCAGCCAATGAATGATTCATCATTGATGTTTCTATCTATCCCTCTCCCTTCCTCTCTGAAATAAATAAAAATAAATTTAAAAAAGAATAAATTGGCCGTAACCGGTTTGGCTCAGTGGATAGAGCGTCGGCCTGCGGACTGGGGAGTCCCAGGTTCGATTCCGGTCAAGGGCATGTACCTTGGTTGCAGACACATCCCCAGTGGGAGGTGTGCAGGAGGCAGCTGATTGATGTTTCTCTCTCATTGATGTTTCTAACTATCTCTCTCCCTTCCGCTCTGTAAAAAATCAATAAAATATATATAAAAAAAAGAATAAATTGATTCTTTAAAAAAAAAAAAAAACCACACAAAAAAACCTCTAATTTTTTAAAAATGAAAAGAAATAATAAATATAAAAATAAAAATGCTGCCCTAGCTGGTTTGGCTCAGTGGATAGAGCATCGGCCTGCGGACTGAAGGGTCCCAGGTTTGATTCCAGTCAAGGGCATGTGCCTTGGTTGCGGGCACATCCCCAGTGGGGGTTGTGCAGGAGGCAGCTGATCGATGTTTCTCTCTCATCGGTGTTTCTAACTCTATCCCTCTCCCTTCCTCTCTGTAAAAAAATCAATAAAATACATATATTTTAAAAATGCTTCCTTTTTTGCCTGGCTGGTGTTGCTCAGTGGTTGAGCATCAACCTATGAACCAAGAGGTCACGATTCGATTCCCAGTCAGGGCCCATGCCTGGGTTGCAGGCTTGATCCTCAGTAGGGGGTGTCCAGGAGGCAGCCAATCAATGATTCTCTCTCATCATTGATGTTTCTGTCCCTCTCTTCCTCTCCCTGAAATCAATAAAAACGTATTTTTTTAAAATGCTTCCTTTTTGCTGAAATAAGTATGCCAAACTTAAATCTAGGTGTTGGGGGTAAGGGCTGGTTCATCAACCTATCATCTGCTTTTCTGTAGGTTTGAAGTTTTTCATAGTAAATTTTAAAAGGCGGACATAAAATTTTAACATATCTTTGCCTGTTTATGTCTGTCTGTAAAATAAAGTCTTAGCTGTGGATTGATTCGGTTGCGGGTTAAGTGTATTCATAATTTTGATCAGTATTGCTGAACTACTCTGGTTTCTGGTACTACTACCTAATTTCTCCCTTTTCTCCCCTCCTTTGGCTTCTTGAAATTCATGTGATCATTTTGTCTTTGTTGAAGCCTCTCTTTCTTCAGCCCTTGGCCCCCTGTCCCATCTCTCTCCCTCTACAGAACTCCTTAACTGTCAGTATTCCAGCACTTCCTTTTGGGAGCTCCTCCTCTTCCAGCCCTCGTCCTGACTCATGCCCCAGCTGCCTGCCTCACTCTGCCACTCAAGGAGTCTTCCTCCATTTCAGATTCATCTCTTGCCTACCCCCTCTGTCACCATATCTTCCTGGTAAATGGTGGGATTCCATCCCTAAGCCGGATGCGTTTGCCTGCTTCTGCCCCTCCACAGCTTCCCTCTGCCCATTTCCATGAATTGTCCATTCTAGCTGCACTGATTGTCTGGCTGTTTGCCTATAATGCTGCCTCTTGGCCTTTTCTCCTTGCTACCACTGTCCCTCTTCTGGAACACCCTTTCATGTGCTCTTTGGCTTTCCCAATGCCTCCCAGTCTTCAAAACCCAAATCAACTGCTTGTATGAGGACTTTTCAGCCTGAGCCCCCTCATCTGACCATTTACTCTGTGAAAACAACGTAAGGCTGTGTTTTAACTTCCTTGGGACATTGCTCATCTGTCATTTCTTTGGTTTTCTTTGTGTCTTGAATCATTCTGTGTGAAGGGTGGAAGGCCATAGTCTAGACCAGCCGTGGGCAAACTACGGCCCACGGGCCGGATCCGGCCCGTTTGAAATGAATAAAACTATTGAAATAAAAGACCATACCCTTTTATGTAATGATGTTTACTTTGAATTTATATTAGTTCACACAAACACTCCATCCATGCTTTTGTTCCGGCCCTCCAGTCCAGTTTAAGAACCCATTGTGGCCCTCGAGTCAAAAAGTTTGCCCACCCCTGGTCTAGACCCCCACTGGGCTGACACATTGTTCTAACCACAGTAGGAGATAAGAAAAGGGTAGTATCATGGCTTAAGCCTTTACCCACCCCTGAGTATTATTTGACTTGATATCAATGTGCACACAAGGGAGTGGCCTGGCCCTGGACTGGTGTGTCAGGAAAGCTGTCCTGGGAGCGCGGGGTTCAGACACGAGCCACAGAGAGTGGACATCAGCTCAGACATCAGGGGCCTAAGACCATGCTTCTTTGTTGAAAGGTTTGTCCAATATGTGCTTCAATGCCCTGGGGAGACCCCAACTACCGCAGCACTAACTTCATCGAGCACATCCAGCGGCGGCACCAGTTTTCTTACGACACCTTTGTGGTAAGTGGAGCCCACGCTCTGATCCCTTCCACCCCCATTTTACCTGGAGAACCTTGGGCCCTATTGTTGAGCTGTGTCACTGATGCTATAGGTTCCCTGGAATGTAGCCGTGTGGTCTGAGCCAGATGAGTGACGACAGCCTTTCTTGAATGACACTGAAGATGAACTGGCCAGCCCAGCCGGTGTGGCTTGGTGGTTGAGCGTCAACCTATGAACCAGAAGTCATGGTTCGATTCCCAGTCAGGGCACATGCCCGGGTTGCAGGCTCGATCCCTCATGGGGCACGTGCAGGAGGCAGCCAATCAGTGATTCTCTCTCATCACTGATGTTTCTGTCTCCTTCTCCCTTCCTCTCTGAAATCAGTAAAAATAAAAATATGCATTGGCCAGCTATCTAGACTGAGACATGGTGACAAATTGCTCCTAGGTGTTTGTTTGGTTTTTTGCCACCATCCTCCCCATCCCTTTGGTGTGTGTAGTTTCTACCTGTTACAGACCTGGTTTGAGATTTTTGGGGGGTTATTTTTGTTCTTTGTTTTTTATTTCAGACGGGGGGAGAGAGAGAGAGAGAGAACATCAATGATGAGAGAGAATCGTTGATCAGCTGCCTCCTGCACGCCCCACACTGGGGATCAAGCCCACAACCTGGGCATGTGCCCCCAACCAGAATCAAACCCAGGACTGTTCAATCCACAGGCCAATACTCTATCCACTAAGCCAAACTAGCTAGAGATTTTTTAGTTTGTTTTTTAATTTTTCTTTTTTTATTGAGAGGAATGGAGAGGAAGAGAGAGATAGAACATCAATGATGAAAATCATTGATTGGCTGCCTCTTGCATGCCCCACACTGGGGATCGAACATGCAACCCGGGCATGTGCCCTGACTGGGAATTGAAAGGTGACCTCCTGGTTCATTGCTCGACACTCAACCACTGAGCCATGTCGGCTGGGCTGGTTTGGGATTCTTAGCTTAGATGCCCATGGGGCCAGGCAAGTAATGGAAATGGTCCCTATCGGATTTTCAGGCTAGACTGCCTGTGGCGCGTTATGCTGCAGTCAGCTCCAGCTGGTCCTTGTCATGTGTAAGTACAGGCACAGTATTGCCCGTTTCCTCTGCCAATACCAACTCCAGGAAGCTGGAAATGCAGAATGGCATATATCGTCTTACATATTTATTTTTAACGTACTTCAGGTCAAACAAAACATATCCACTGGCCAGATGTGGTCATTAGATTTGTGTCCTTTCGCTAGAGCTGAGTGATTTTGAAGGACACACTGTTGACTTGGCAGTATAGTGATAGATAAATTTGGCCAATGGCTTGGAATAAACCTTTTATTTATACATGTAAGTGTCAAGTTAGAATTTTGTAGTAGTCAGTCTTTTTTTTTTTTTTTTTAAATATATTTTATTGATTTCTTACAGAGGGGAAGGGAGAGGGATAGAGAGTTAGAAACATCGATGAGAGAGAAACATCGATCAGCTGCCTCCTGCACATCCCCTACTGGGGATGTGCCCACAACCCAGGTACATGCCCTTGACCGGAATCGAACCTGGGACCTTTCAGTCCACAGGCCGACGCTCTATCCACTGAGCCAAACCGGTTTTGGCGGTCTTTTTTTTAAATATATATTTTTATTGATTTCAGAGAGGAAGGGAGAGAGAGATAGAACATCAATCATAAGAGAGACTCATTTATATTGATCAGCTGCCTCCTGCACGCCTCCTACTGGGGGTTGAGCATGTGCCCTGACCAGGAATCTGTGACCTCCAGGTTCATAGGTCAATGCTCAACCACTGAACCGCACCAGCCAGGCAGTAGTCAGTCTTAATGGCTGTATTTCATGACCTGAGAAGGAAAGCATGACTTTTTACTGAGTTGTAAAGAGTATTCATGGTCTGATACGTATCTGAAACTCAGACTTGAAAATAACTGTCCTTTTTGTTAATGCCATAAAGATGAATATAATGCCCAAGTAGAAACTTTGCCTCGTTGAGTTAGAAAGGCTGGTTTTACCGTGGCCAGTTCAGTGGTTAGAGCATTGGTCCATGCACCCAAGGATCACAGGTTTGATTCCAGGTCAAAGGCATGTACCTGGGATGCAAGTTCCATCCCTGGTCCCGATCAGGGCATATGCGGGAGGCAACCAATCAATGTGAGGTGTCTCTCTCACATCGATGTTTCTCTCCCTCCCTGCCTGCCTTCTACTCTCTCTAAAAAAAAAAAATCAATGGAAAAAAAATATTGTCAGGTGAGAATTATTTTAAAAAAAAAGTAAAGAAAGGCTAGTTTCACTACAGTACACTCCACATATGAGTACTGGTCTGTGTCAGGTTCATCTGGGTGCTCGCTGGTCCTCAATCTCCCTATTTGAGAGAGCCACATTGTTTTTAATTATCAGGATGACGCAGCAGAGGCACAGAGAAATCAAGCAGTCAGTCTAGAATTCCATGGCTAGCATTGCCAACCATGGAGCTGGGAGCTGGGAGCTGGGAGCTGGTCCCTAGCAGCCTTCTCCAGGGCCCTGTGCTCAGCTCTCCTGCTTCTACTGAAAGTGAGTCCTTGCAACTGCAAACAAGTGCTGAGGTTGTGTCTGTGTTTTGCCCCTAGGATTACGATGTTGATGAAGAGGACATGATGAATCAGGTGTTGCAACGCTCCATCATCGATCAGTGAGCAAGGCTTCTACTGTCGGTCTCGAGTTCCAGAGCTTCCATTACATGTTATGTGTGAATTTTTAAATATACAATAGACCTGGAAGTGGTGTTAGGACAAGGTCACTTCTAACGGGGAAGCAGGTTCCCAGGTCAGAGCCCTCCTTTCCTTTGGGCTCTTCCCCTACAGTTAACCGGTTTGTCACATCTTGTCTTTGATTGCTCCTCGGCTACTTCCTGGGGTTTCTGCTGCTGCTTCCCGAAGAAAACCCAGCCTCTCACCTGTCGTTGTTTCACTCTTGTTCCTCTCATCCAGCATTTCTCTCTCAGGTCCTCCAAGCCAGCCAGGACCTTTTGTGGGTCACGAATAGCACAAATGAGATAAGTGTCTCCTCTCCTTGTCCCTGAGGTGTGTGAGCTCTGGCAGCAGTGCATCTGATCACTGGGGAACTCCTGTGCCGAGGAAGTTCCTGCTAGTTGGTCCTTGCAACAGCTACCAGAGCTGGAGTTACCTCCCAGGAAACCTTTTAGAAGTCCTGCTGGGGTGAATGTTCTGGGTTTAGCATGGTCTGACGCTGGAAGTTTTGATCAGTGATATTTTGCTGCCACTCCTGCACACCCTTAGAATGTACTGGTTCAGTCTTAAATGCCTGCATGGTGCCTTTTTAGGATAAGGTGTAACCACATGTTTTTAGTGGAAATAAGTGTTTCTAGGTTAGAAACTTAGGTTAAACTCCATTTCTCCATAAGTGGGGAGGAAGGTCGGCTAAGAGAGATAGGAGGACCATAGCTCTTTGCTTATGATTTTCAAACTAATAAGGTATTTTCAAATGACTGGTCATGTTTACTTTTCTCTTTGGGACCCTGCTTACATTCTTGTCCTTGAGGTACAAGAAGGAGTCCTCAAGTGAATAAAGAAAGAAGAGGTTTGGGGCCCGAGTGGATACCAGTTCCTTTATCTTTCGTTAATTTAGATTAAACTGAGCATTGCTTTCCTATCAGTGGGAGGTGATAGGAAATCTAATATCACAGCCTGCCATCTCTTCTGATAAGACACTTCAAAGGCACAACATCTCCTGTGAGCAGTTGTTCATGGAAACGGTCTCCTGGAAATTTGCTTTGGTAGCAGCTCAAGAAGCTTGAAGTTCAACATGTTTCACGATATTAATAAACACAGGGCTAAGAGCTGGCAGTCAAATCCACAGGAGCAGAACCTCTGATCGACCAAACGGCATCTAGATCTAGGTTTGTGTTTTCATGTCAGCCCTCTCTAATCTGATAGGAAAATTACTTCTGGTCATTGACCGAGGTTGCAAGTGAAAGGGCTTTGGGCCTGTGCCCTGCTGCTACGGGGGCTCTCCTTACCTGCCAGTAAGAACTTCAGATGCCTAGTAACCAGCAAAGACAGGGCCCTTCGGGCAAAGTAATATTTTCTATTGTGCTGTTGCTTGGGAGGCCCAGATGTTAAGCTCAGCTTCCTCACTGTAGTTTTTGGAAAGAGTTCACTCAGACCTCCCTCAATTGAGATCATCTCGGTCTAAATTTAAAGGGAAGTTTGAGTAAAACCTTCATTTGAGGGACTGAAGAGAACATGTCCGTCTCACTGGAGGTACCAAGAAACTGCTTTCTTTGTATTAAGTGCACTTCATGTATTTCTAATAAGATGACTTTCCAGAAAGTGAAATTTGTTACGTTCTGGCTTTTAAAAGGCGAAATATAAATAAATTTCATAATTTATCCAACCGTCAGCTTCAGAGCTTGTTTTCAATGCTGCCACCTGCTGAAGTCTGGGCCTGGGCACCTCTAGAAGGTTGTTGATCTTTCTGAGAGGAAGTTCCTGTCTGTCACAAGTGAGTCCCACTGACTCTGATCTCAGCTCTGACACTTCACCAGCTGAGCCTCACTGGGCCGGTCCTCTGCAAAGTGAGCGCACCCCCACTTCTCACAGTTGGGAGGTCCGGTGAGGTGAGGAGTGACTGCTCCATGAAACAAGGCTTTATGCACGTGCTTCAGCTCCGTTCAGGTGACTGAGCAGCAGCCCCAAGACATGGTAGTAAAGGTTTCACAAGTTAGGATCTGAGGTCCTGATGCTTAAAGTTCTGCACTCTTCTGCTGGCTGCGGGACATCTGGCAAACACTTTCCCTCTCGGTTTCCCTAGGATAAAAAGTGTTTTGGAGAAGTTGAGCTTTTACTATTACAGATGAAATACTCAAATTTTACTTAATTACATATATATTTAAAGCACTTAGAGATGGCTGGGTTAGCTATCACTAAACCAGGCAGAACATTAGTCCTCCAGCTCCATCTTGAGCATATGCAGTGCTCCTGACCTCTCCCTCTTTTTTTTTTTTTTTAATATACTTTTATTGATAGGGAGAGAGAGAGAAACATCAGTGATGAGAGAGAACCATTGATGAGCTGCCCCCTGCACGCCCCACACTGGAGATTAAGCCTGCCACATGGACATGTGCCCTGACTGGGAATTGAACCTTGAGCTCCTGGTTCATAGCTTGATGCTCAACCACTGAGCCACACTACTGGGCTCTCCCTCCTTTTAAAAGCAGTTGCTTCTGCCACACCATCCTGGTCTCTCTTCCTATTTCTCTACCATATTCCTTTTCATGTCTTGACAGCCGCCTCCTAGTTCCCTTCCCTTCCCTTCCCTTAGCTGTTGGAATTTTCCAAGGCTCTGCCCTGGACTCCTACTCAGCCTACACCATTCACCCTACACCCTCTCCCTGGGCAGACTTACTTAACCACTCACCACTTGGCTTTCATTACCATCTGTGTGCCCTTTGGCTGAGAGCCACAGTTCTAGACCAGACACCTTTCTGGAGCTCCAGGCCCATAGAGCCTGCTTCCTCATAGAGTTGTTCACCCATATGACTTGAAGGCATCAGTCAAGTACTGCCTGACTCTTACTGCACTCATCACCTGCCCTCTTACTACTCACATCTCCTGCTAGGTTAGGTTCTTTTTCCCCACAGGTGGTACCACCATCCCTCCAGTTGCCCAAGAATTAACCTGAACATAATCTTAAACTCCTTTGTCCTCCTCGACACCCCATGTCAACAAATTGTATTGATTTTAGCTCCCATATAACATATTTGTGTGGGTTTTGTTGTTGTTAATCCTCACCCAAGGATATTTTTCTATTGGTTTTTAGAGGGTGTGGAAGGGAAAGGGAGAGACAGAGAAACATCAATATGAGAGAGACACTTTGGTTGCCTCCTGTACACACCCTGACCAGGGCCAGAGATCAAGCCTGTACCTGAGATACATGCCCTTGATGGGAATCGAACCCAGGACCCTTCAGCCAGCAGGCTGACACTATCCACTGATCCAAACCAGCTAGGGCTATGTTTTTACCATCTCACTACCACCAGCATCTCCAAGTCCACCATGATCTCATCTGAATTATTGCCACAACTCTCCTTTGGTTTCTCTCCAGTGCTCTCTAGCTGACATCTAACCCATTCTCCACTAAGCAGCCAGAGTGTCATATCCTTCAAAACCCTTCAGAGGCTCCAGTTATCCTTGGGTAAAGTCCCAGCACCTCACTCACCATGGCCCTCCAGGCCTCCTGTCCTCTGTCCCCATCTCCCTGTCCAACCTCAACTCCTGACACTCGCTTCCACCTCAGCCATCCAGGCCTTTCTGCGCCTCAAGTGGGTCATGTCCCCCTCCTTCCCTCTGGAATATTTGGTGTTTCCCCAACCCCCGTCTTTGCCTCCCAAATGCAGTTTGAATGTCTAGCTCAGAATTTAATGTATGATGATCCTGTACAAGATTCTACGTCTAGTACTAATTAGGGCATTTATCAAACTCATGTATAAATATCCCTGCTTGACTATAAGCTCTCTGAGGTTAGGATTCCTGTTTACCTCTATAACCTCATTGCTCAATATTCTGGTTGCCAGAAATACAGGACTCCCGGTTGCATGTAAATTTCAAACAACTTTTAGTATGAATATGTACCAAATACTGCATGGGAGTATAATTTGCCCAAGTCAGAAAGTGAATGCCAGGAATATGCATACTAAATTGTTTGAAATTCACATGGACATGCTGTGTTTTTATTGGTTAAGTCTGGAAACCCTTCTCAGTGTACATTAGGAGTACAAGTGTTCTGAACATCTGTATGTGTCAAGCAGCTCACACCTGATACAATGCTTGTGTAGTCCAGCCTGCAGTGGCTCAGTGGTTGAACGTTGACCTATAAACCAGGAGGTCCCGGTTCAATTCCCAGTGGGCACATGCCCGGGTTTCGGGCTTGACTTGGGATGTGCAGGAGGCAGCCAATCAATGATTCTCTCTCATCATCGATGTTTCTATCTCTCTCTCCCTCTACCTTCCTCTCTGAAGTCAATAAAAAATATTTTAAAAAATACTTGTGCAATTACTTGGTTTTTTAAAAGTCTTAATGATTTTTTTTTAGAGAGAGAGAGAAAGAGATCGATTGGTTGCTTCTTGCACACATCCCAAAGGGGGAATGAACCCAAAAGCTGGGCATGTGTCTTGACCAGGAACCGAATCTGCCACCTTTGGTGTATGGGACGACCCTCCAACCAACCCACACCAACCAGGGCTGCAATTACTTGTTTTGATGGCTGCCTCCCATAGTAAGTTAACCTTGAGGGCAAGGACTATGTCTGTGCACCACTGTCCTCCATACTTGGCCCCAAATAGACTCAATAAATATTCCTACAATTGAAATGGATCTAAAACGGGACCTTTTTACAGTAGTACTTCTTTCCGTGGCCACTCTTCCAGCCCAGTTAGGGGCCAGTGCAGTGGTAAAGGGCGCCTGAAGGGAGCAGTGTCTCCCAAGGCTTGGGCTGGCCCCAGTGCCCATCCCCACAGGGAGGCATGTCCTCAAACGTGAAGCTCAGGTGTCTGGACTTGCTCAGAGAAGGCAAGATTCACGTGGGCCAACAAGGTGGCCGCCACTAGGTGGAGACCTTACCTGCCCAGGTCCTCCACATGGTCCCAGATGCTCTCTTGCCTTTGTTCCTCTCCCTATGTCCTGGCCTTCCACAGTGTCTGCTAAATGTCCCTTATGGGGCCAGTTGGGCATTATGAGTGCAGGGTTAACGACAATGATGCTAACCTCTCATCCCTAGTTCCTCATGGGTGTCATTAGACTGATGGTCTGGGGCACACAGCACAGTCCCCTATTCCCAGCAGCCACACTGCTAGCTAGCTGTGTGACCTTGGACAAGTTATTTGAGTCTCTTTGTGCCTCAGTTTCCTCATCCATAAAATGGGGTTAATAAAAGTTTGTCTTCCTCATAGAGTTGTGGGAATCTAGTGAAATAATCCGTGTAGACATCAGAACAGGGCCCAGCACAAAGTAGTGCTTAAAAAATGTGAGCTATGGACATCAGTACTGTTTTTCTCACCCGTTTCTGAGACAACCTAGTGACCTCCTCACCCAAGCAGCTAGCATCTGTTTGGTGACTAAACACCACCATTAGATGCAGTGTTTCCCAAACTCAGCCTGAAGCCATGGATTACCTGCGAGGCACTTGTTACAAAACACATTCTCAGAGCCTCCCTCGGAGAGTCTGCTTAGTAGATGTGGGTGGGGTCTGGGAATCCATATCTTTTAAAAGAGCCTCAGGTAAAATGCATCCTTAGGCTAGTTCAGGAAATAATGTAAGGTGTGTTGCAACAAAGGTATTGTAGCTGGGGTGGGGCAGCAACTTGGCTGATGTTTAGAATCAGGTGGACAAGCTCAGGCCTTACAGGTTGCAAGACTTTAGTGCTGCCTTTTCTGATCATAAAAACCACCTGGAACATTTACTTGGTCTCCCACAAATTATTTACAAAGGGAAAATTAGTAACCTCGTAGTGGGGAGACCTCCCAGGCATCTTCTTCACCAAGTGGTCAGGTGGTATCATTGACTATGGATGCACCACTTCCGAGGTTCCAACAGAAAAACGTCTAACATGAGTCCAATTGTAAGGAAACATCAGGCAAGTCAGCCAAACCAAGGGACATTCCACAAAACAGTTGGAGTCTTGAAAAAAAAGTCTAGGTCAGATTAAAGGAGACGCGGGAGGTATGAGAACTCACTGCACTACTGCAGGGTCCCCAGATTGAATCCTTGATGGGTAGGGTTGTCGTAAAGGATGTTATTGCGCCAAGTGCTGACATTTTAATGTGGACTGTGGAATAAGCAATAATATTTCATCAATGTTAGATCTGATTTTGACAACTATACCACAGTTACATAAGAGGATGTCCTTGCTCTTAAGAGAGAGAGATGGGTGAGTACCAAAGCCCCATCGAAGCAAGTCTACCCCCAGAGGGGTGTCTCCAGCACAGAAGTTCTCCCACTGGAGACACAGCTGATTCTCACAGCCAGTTGGCCTGGAGGTCAATTCCTCCCAGTGATAACTACAACAATCAAGGCTTAATTACAACAAGACTGTGCACAAAGCCCACAAGGGGGTGCACCAAGAGTGTCTACCTCAGGTAATTGGGACACTTAGCACAGAAAGGCACTCTATCGACACAGCGAAGCATAAAAAATGCCGAGACAAAGAAACAGGACACAAACGACAGAATTGGAGGAAAGCAAACTGCTGGATATAGAGTTCAAAACCACACTTTTAAGGTCTTTAAAGAACTGTCTAGAAGCTGCCGATAAACTTAATAAGGCCCTCGAAAAGACTGGTGAGACCGCCGATAAATGTAGTGAGATCTTCAAGAAGACTGGTGAGACCGCCGATAAATGTAGTGAGATCCTCAAGAACTCTAATGAGACCCTCGATGTTGTGATAAAGGACCAACTAGAAATTAAGCATACACTGACTGAAATAAAGAACATTATACAGACTCCCAACAGCAGACCAGAGGATCGCAAGAATCAAGTCAAAGATTTGAAATACAAAGAAGCAAAAAACACCCAACCGGAAAAACAAAGAGAAAAAAGAATCCAAAAATACGAAGATAGTGTAAGGAGCCTCTGGGACAGCTTCAAGTGTACCAACATCCGAATTATAGGGGTGCCAGAAGAAGAGAGAGAGCAAGATATTCAAAACCTATTTGAAGAAATAATGACAGAAAACTTCCCCTACCTGGTGAAAGAAATAGACTTACAAGTCCAGGAAGCACAGAGAACCCCAAACAAAAGGAATCCAAAGAGGACCACACCAAGACACATCATAATTAAAATGCCAAGAGCAAAAGACAAAGAGAGAATCTTAAAAGCAGCAAGAGAAAGAAAATCAGTTACCTACAAGGGAGTACCCATACGACTGTCAGCTGATTTCTCAACAGAAACTTTGCAGGCCAGAAGGGAGTGGCAAGAAATATTCAAAGTGATGAATACCAAGAACCTACAACCAAGATTACTTTATCCAGCAAAGCTATCATTCAGAAGTGAAGGCCAGATAAAGAGCTTCACAGATAAGAAAAAGCTAAAGGAGTTCATCACCACCAAACCAGTATTATATGAAATGCTGAAAGGTATCCTTTAAGAAGAGGAAGAAGAAGAAAAAGGTAAAGGTACAAATTATGAACAACAAATACACATCTATCAACTGTTGTGCCCAGATTTCAAAGTTCCCAAGACCCCCAGGGAGCCAGTCAGTCCGATGCAAAAGCAAAGAGTCATCAATTTCAAACCCGGGTTTGGCTCCCCTGCCACACTCACCGATGCAACGGTAAGCTCCAGTGGCCGAGAGAGATAGAGGCCTGATGGGACAGGGGGTTTTAAAGGGGGGTGGAGTGAGGGCAGGAGAGGGGACTGTGGGCCCCGCTGATTGGCCAGGCGCGAGTCGGGTCATCTCTATGGCGCGCACGTCCCTTGATTGTCCTGGGCATGGCCAGCAGGGGCCTGGGCTTCCGGGAAGAAGGCACTCTCCTGAGCACATGGCGGCCGCCCCAAAAATGGAGGACCCAGGGCAAGATGGAGGGTGCAGTCCTAGCCCCGCCCAGGGCGAGCTGAGCCCAGGCTCCAGGGGCCAGTCCGGTTGCTGGGGGTCCAGTAGATCGACCAGTTCCAGCCCAGGCAGGAAGTCCACGTCCTCCGTCTCGTTCCCGGGGGCGTCGGCGATCGCCTCCTCCTCCATCTCCTCGGGCGAGGGCACGCGCCCCGCCCCGCCGCCGCTGCTGCCGCGTGGGTCCGGTCGGGGGCGGCGGGCGGGTGGCAGCCTGCGCCGGGCTCCCGCCATGGGCTGGGGAGTCGGTGCCCGAGGCCGCCAGCAGCGTGGTCAGGCCCCGAGACGACTCGCCCTTTCATCAACAAGTGAATCTAAAAATCAAGGGAATAAATAGTCTGATGAACAGTATGAACTGGCGATTGTAATAGAATCAGGGACATAGAAAGGGAATGGACTGACTATTCTTGGCGAGGGGGAAAGGGGTGTGGGGTGAGGGAAGAGATTGGACAATAATCGTGCACCTATGGATGAGGACAGTGGGTGGGGAGTGAGGGCGGAGGGTGCGGTGGGAACTGGGTGGAGGGGAGTTATGGTGGGAAAAAAGAGTAACTAATATAATAATCTGAACAATAAAGATTTAATTTAAAAAAGAGAGAGAGAGAGATGCATGGCCGTGGCCAATATTTCTCAGTGATTAGAGCATCGCCCCAGCACCAAAGGGTTGTAGGTTCAATTCCTGGTCAAGGGCACATACCTGGGTTGCAGGTTCAATCTCCTGCCCTAGTCGAGGCAGGTTCAGAAGACAGCCAATTGATGTGTGTCTCTCTCTCCCTCTCCCCCTATCCCACCCTCCCTTTGAGTCTCTCAAAATCAAAGGAAAAAATATCCTCAGGTGAGGATTAACAAAAAAACTTAAAGACAGTTCTGTTAAAAAGAAGGAGAGAGAGGGAGAGAGGAATATGTGTGGAAGAGTTTAAAAGGAAAGGACATGATGCCTTCAATTTACTCTCAAATGATTGAGAAAAAAAGAGTGCATGTCTGTGTATAAGTATAAAGATAAAGGGATATGATAAAGCAGATGTGCACATTTAATGCTCTTTTGGGAGGTAAAGAATTAGGAATTAATTAGGTCATCTGGAAGACCAGATGGGCTGAGCCCCCAATGGCACCAGCCTAGAATGCTCATCCCACCCCACAGACAGCCTTTTCCGTCAATAGTGGAATACTTACATGTCCTGGGTCACCATATTTTTGGTTGAAACTTGAAACAGGTGAATGCTTTACTTTCTGCCTATAACCACATGTCAATGTGGTGCTATTTTTATGGCTGCCTGATGCTCCGGGGGAGGATGGACCATACTTTATTTATTAATGGGTATTTAGTGTGTTTCCAGTTTGACTGTTATAGACAGTGCTTGGGTGAGCATCCTTATAAATACAGCTTTGCCTACTTACCTGAGTATTTGATATGCAGAACTGATGGGTCAAATGCAGAGGCTGAGAGAGACAAATACGGAGAAAGAGACACACACTCAGGCAGAGTCAGGAGAGACAGAGACACACACACCCCAGGAGAGACAGACAGAGAAGAGAGACCAGGAGAAAGAGAGCAAGGTAAAGGGAGACACTGGGAGAGGCAAGGGTTGCTGCTCTCCAAAGTGTCTGAGGCAATTTGTCTGAGCCATGGCCACAAAAATCCAGGCAAAGTGACTAAGTGCCTCTTAGGCACACACCCTACAGATACAATTGTAGATGAGGTCAGAGTCCTTTGTGCAAGGATTTTCGTGGAACAATCGTTCCTGAAAAGCAGAAGATGAGAAGCAAGCTAATTTACCTGCTGGTTGAGATTGTGCTAGAAGTGCTGATAGGAGCAGTCTCCAAGTTGGGCTGCCAGATTTAGCAAATTAAAATATAGGAGATTTTATATATATTAAAATTTCAGAGGAAGAATCAGTTGGTCCATGCAGTTTTATTATAAAAAGTTTATCATTGTTATTTATCTGAAATTCTAATTTAACTGGGTATCTGTGTTTTATCTGGCAACCCTGTGTCTAAGATCAGTGAGCGCAGCAAGGTAAAGTCAGAATAGAGGGTGTGTGTGGAGGTTCCAGCTCCTGACCTGGGCGGTGGCTGTAGCTGAAGGGAAGGGACTTATCCAGGGCCACATAACCATAGGTGGTCGGGCTAGGCTGGACCCCAGCTTTGTACTCTGTGATAATTTGTGTACATGTCTTCAAAGTGTCCACGTATTAAATAAAAATATTAAAAAGACCACAAATTTTAACACTCCACTGGAGCATTTCTGATTTTAAAACTTACTGGCAGCCCTAACCAGTTTGGCCTAATGGATAGAGTGTCAGCCTGCGGACTCAAGGGTCCCAGGTTCGATTCCGGTCAAGGGCATGTACCTTGGTTGTAGGCACATACCCAGTAGGGGGTGTGCAGGAGGCAGCTGATCAATGTTTCTCTCTCATCGATGTTTCTAATTCTCTAGCCCTTTCCCTTCCTCTCTGTAAAAAATCAATAAAATATATTAAAAAACAACAACAACAACAAAACACACATACTGGCAGTCTCAGAAACGCCAGTGGGCTTGGGCTCTCTGTGCTGTGGCCTCTACCTTGCCGAAGGATGAAGGACGAAGGACTTCACATCCGGAGCACTCATCTACCCCTGGGCTTCTTAATCATGGAGGTTACTGGTCACTGCTGCCCGGAATGTCCTCCCACTCTCTCCTCCTCTCACCTGTCCATCCTGTGACCTCAGCCTGGGGTCAATCTGGAAGTTACTCCTCTGACTCACCCTGGGTCCCTCACCTGTGAGCTCCACGGGAGTGGGGACCTGTCTGGTTGATCACCATGGCCCTGTCCACAGGCCAGGTACACTCCATCACTTGCTCACTGTGACTTGAGTATGTTAGTACCTCACCTCTCGGGGCCTTGCTTTCCTCATCTGTACAATTGCCTGCTGGGCAGGGCTGGCTGTGGGGATCAAAGGGGCCAATGTGATCTAGAGGGGAAAGGAAGACATTGACATTAGCATCTCTGATGAAGTTGGAACTGAGATAAGCTCTAGGAAACTTCTGGGGAAGGGTGTTTTGGGCAGAGGGAACAGCAAGGACAAAGGCAATGCTATGGGAAAGAACCTTTGTGAACAGGGGGCAGATAGAAGGCCCTCGAGGCTGGAGCAGACCAGCAAGGGTGAGAGTGGGGGAGATGAGCCCCACTTATATGGTGCCTCGAGTCGGGTTGGGGTTTTATTTTATGTCCAAAATCGAAAGCTAACTTTGACCTAAGAAAATGGTTTGCTGACACTTTCCCCTCCTTGCCTTTGTCTCCCACACAAAAGTCTAGAGGTGTGACTGGTGGGTGCTGAGAGCAGAGGCCCCGGGGGCTTTTCCTGGAGACAGGTTCAGACTTCTGCCAGGAAGATGGAGATAACAGGGTGCTATCAGTCCGGGCCTAGGGCGAGGCAGCCCAGGCCCAATTAGTTTGCGACACAGTCTGAAAGATACTGTGCTGTGAGCTCCTGGTGGCAGATGCTGGGAGATTAGCTGGGGAAGATGCTCCCTGCACCTCAGGGAGATCCCAACACCCTGTCTCAGCCCTGGGGTGCCAGTGGACCTCCTGGGGTGATGCCAAGCCAGCAGGTGGGGAGAGACTGGTTTCAGAGCCCCTCGGCCCTCACACATCCACCTGCCACCCTCTAGGTGAGGACAACTTCCTTTAACCCTGTGCCCACCTTGTTCTGGTTGCCGGGACGGTCTCAGAACGCCTTCAGATCTGGGCGAACCAGGACAGTCGGTCACCCTACTTACTACCCCACTGGCCGGCCGCATGAGGAAACCGACTCTCAGAGGCAGTCAATATCTGCCTGGGTTTTGTGGTTGGGCTTTTTATTAAAAATGGCAACACATTTTAAAAAAATGGCAACACATGTATCTGAAGTAAAACATTCCCACCCTTCAAAAAGGGTTTGGAGAAAAAGAAAGCTCCGCCCACCCCTGTCTCCTCCCTTCCTCAGAAGGACCAGATTCTTCTCCTTCGACAGCCAGTCTGGGCTTACACGGTGGATATTAACTTATTTATTTGATTCTGCACAAAGGGCAGCCTATTAGATATTCTGCTCACTTGACTTTTTTTTTCACTTAAAAGTCCATTCATTCAGCCATTCATTCAGCTAATATTTATTGAGAACCTACTATAAACCAGGCCCTGTGTTGGATGCTCAAGTCACAGCAGTAAACAAGAGGGACAGTTTCTCCCAGGGCTCTAGAGCAAAGAGTGGATATTTAGGTTTTTGGGGCCTCCACAGTGAGGATGGTATGTAGGAACTTATATAACAAGAGAAAACAAATGTCCACAATTTTTTGATGGACAAAATTGAAAATACAATAGTATTTAAATATAATTTTTCTTTTTTTGTACTACAGATCTATGAATGAGTATGGAATTCTCTTTTGAAGATTAATAGTTCCCTGTCATTGGGTCTCCAAATTCGTGTCCTAATCTCAAATCAATTGCAAATGTTCATCTGTAAAAGCCATTCTTGGCTCAAGAGCCATACAAAACCCACAGGTCAGATTTGGGCCCAGGGCTGTAGTTTGCTAAACTCTGGTCTAAAGGGCAACCAGCAAAATAAGGAAAACATTCACTGTTACTGTCACACTGTGGCCCGTGCTGGGGAGAAAGATTAAACAAGGAGGAGGGCTAGGGAGTGGGATGGGACAGGTGGGACAAGGACATTCAGGAAAGGAGACACCCCCTGCAAAGTCGCTGGGGCTGGAGCGTTGGGTGGGGTCCACCGTGGCTGGAGCCTCCAGGGCTGGGTGAGCTCAGAGAGGCCACAGGGGGCCAGGTCCTGCAGGCATCCTGTGGCCACAGTGAAGGCTGGCTTTTCCAATGAGAGATGGTAACCTGGAGGGTTGATGTGGACATAGACAGGCTTTGGCTTTTTTTTTTTTTTTTTTTTGGTTGTTAATCCCCACCTGAGGACCATTGATTTTTAGAGAGAGTGGAAGGGGGGTGGGGAGAGGGGGAGAGAGAAATATTGATATGAGAGAGAGACATTGATTGGTTGCCTCCCACACACACCCTGACTGGGGCCCGGGATGGAACCTGCAACCCAGATACATACCCTTGACCAGGAATTGAACCCGAGACCCTTTGGTGCAGGGCTAATGCTCTAACCACTGAGCAACCATCCAGGGCTGAATTTCAACATTTTAACAGCTGCAAAACATTCCACTGATTGGACTGTTATGTATTTAACAAGTCCTCTATGATGGACAACTTTGCTATGCTATTAAAATTAATGAGGTAAATACCTGCAAATTTTTAAAAATGTAAGACACGGGAAAGGGCATGTAGTAACTCTCCCTCCCGCTCCCTCCCGCTCCTGCCCACTCAGATCCCCTTCCTCAGAGACAACCAGTTTGGTTTCTGTCTCTCAGAAATATCTACATACTTTGCTCTCTTTCTCTGCAAACAGTATCACATTGTACATGCTGTTCTGCACTTTGCTCTTTACCACTTAATATCTTTTTTAAAAAATATATTTTTATTGATTTCAGAGAGAAAGGGAGAGGGAGAGACAGAAACATCAATGATGAGACAGAATCATTGATTGGCCTGCACACGTTGATGTGCCTTTGACTGGAATGGAACCCGGGACCCTTCAGTCCATAGGCCGATGCTCTATCCACTGAGCCAAACCAGCTAGGGCACCACTTAATGTCTTGACATGATTCCACACCTATTAGATACAGAGCTTTCTCCTGTGTGACAGGTGGGTAATAGGACTGCACTGTCATTTATTAACTGGTTCCCATGTGGGCTCGAGGGCAAGAACCTGGCACAGAGCAGGTGCTCAGCGAACGGAGTGAAAGGGCTTCTATATACATCTTTTCTTGGGAGCCCCCAACTCTGGACCACACCCAACAGACTTGGCCCGGGAAACTTCCCCTGAAGGACACTGGGATCCTGGGAGGGCGACTTGGATTGCTTCACAGGGGCCTGTTGGGTCAGGCCCAAGGCTGAATCACTGTTTGTTTTCAGGCAAGTGTGAGACGCTCAAAAGGTTTTTGTTTTTTAAATCAAAGATAAAGGTGGAGGTTGACTCATCATTCATTGAACTCTCCATAGACAATGTATTCTTCCCAGTGAAGATTAACACCGACTCTGATTGATTGACTCACTGATTAATGATCTAATCTAATCAGCAGGGCCAGTTAGCCTAAGAGCTCTTAATTCATCAACTTGGTGACCAAAGGACACAAAGGTGTGGTTTAGAAGGTAGAGAGACAGAGACAGAAAAGGCTTTGGATATGTAAAAAACCAAAAAACAAATGCTCCATCCCACTCATGTGAAATGCAAATTGTAACGGTGAGATCTCACTTTCCCTCATCAGATAAGCAGAGAGAAAACAGATAATACCCTGCCCCTGCCCGGCTTCTCGAGGGGCCCTCACCTCCCAGCTGGTGAAAGTGTAATTTAGTGTAACCTTTCGGGAAGACATTTGGACAAATCTATCAACATTTTATGTAACACACCTTTGATCAGGAGTAAAAGATGTGTGTACAAGATATTTCATTGAAACTGCCACCTTGTTTGTAGTGGCAGACAATTTTAATCTAATCTAAGTGCCCACCACCAGTCCCCTTGTTAGATAAATTGTGTGATTAAGGTATAATCCATACAATGGAAGTCTGCAGTCCTGCAAGAGATAGCCGTGTTAATGATATGGAACACTTTTCAAGGCATTGGATGCTGGACCTGGGGAGGAAAAAGCAAGGTATAGTTAAGTGTGTGGGGTCCCACTTGTGTTACATAACGAAGGGATATGCATACTAATATATATATATACTATCGATCTCCTTGTCTCCATAAAGACCGTCTCTGAAAGACCATACAAGACACACACTGGTAAATATAGTTGCCTTTGGGGAGGAACATGGAGATCTGGGGATGGAGTGCGACTTTCTTTTCTGGTTGGTTGGTAGTAAGTCACATTTTCCAGTTATTTTTACTTTTTAAAAAAAAATCCTCACCTGATGAAATGTTTTGATTGGAGAGAGAGCGAGAGAGGAAGTTTAGAGAGAGAAACATCGATGGGTTGCTGTAAGCACCTTGACCGGATGGAGCCAACAGCGTTTGGTGTACTAGCCCATGTTCCAACTGAGCCCCCCAGTATTGTTTTACTTTTGGGGGATGGACACCTGTGGACGATGCAGGGCTGTAGTCAAATGTGTCTTCCTCTCAGAGGCCTTTCCTAGTCACATTAGCTATTTCCCAAACCGTGCTCGGCCCCCGCGACAGCCCAGAGACGGTCGCAGGGAGCGCGTCGGCCAGCAGAGGGCGCAGGAGGACAGCGCCCCGGGGCTAGGGGCGGGGAGGAAGATGGGGGCTGGCGGGTCCCCCGCAGCCCGGGGCGGAGGCCGCCCATTTCCGGGAGGATCTGACACCCCGGCGTGGTCTCTCCTTTCCCTGAGGTCCCAGGGCCTCGCCCACAGCCCCTTTCCGCCTCGTAGCCTCTACGGCCCACCCGAGGGAGGGAGGGGGCGAAGACTGGCCAGGAGGAGGGACGGCGGGGCAATTGAATCCGAAGGGAGGGGACAGCCCAGATCCCAGAATACACCTCCCGCAGGCGCAGGTGCCTGAGGGCCATGGAGAGGCGGAGGCGGTGGAGCCGGCCCTCACCCATCCCGGCAGCTCCCGGAGATGCCAGTCACCCACCCTTTACAGTTGAGGAAACTGAGGCTCAGGGAGGCTAGTAACTCGCCCAGGGTGACCCAGGAGGAGGTAGAGCCGGTAATCAGTCATCCACCAAGTACCAGATTGAGCCCCTACTAAGTTCTTTGAGGAAAACTGAAGAGGGCAATTGGATAAAAAAGTGGTGTTGGGGGCGGCGGGATCCTACTTTGGCCAGGATTGGTGGTCAAGGCAGGTGCTGGGGTCCAACCCCAGCAGGTCCAGGGGTTCCCAAAGGTGTGGATGGAGGCCGCGAAGAAGGAATGACACGGAGACAGCGTTCAGTTGATCAGCAGCCTAGCCAGGATCTCTAGCCAAGTTCTGTGTCCATGTTCTCTTGCTAGGTTCTCCAGCCAGGTTCTCCAGGTTCTCCAACCAGGTTCTATAGCCATGTTCCCTCGCTAGGTTCTCCAGCCAGGTTCTGTCCAGGTTCTTTTGTCAGGTTCAGTCACCAGGTTCTAGTCAGGTTCTCTTGCCATGTTCTATCCAGGTTCTGTAGCCAGGTTCTGTTTCTAGGTTCTTCAGCCAGGTTCTCTCGCTAGGTTCTGTCTCTAGGTTCTGTGGCCAGTTTCTGTCCAGGATCTTTTGCCATGTTCTCTCCAGCGAAATTCTTCTGTCTCTAGGTTCTGTGTAGGTTCTGTGTCTAGGTTTTGTGTCCTGTTGTCTTGTTACATCTGTATTTATACCAGTTGATTCCAATCCTATCAATCTGTATTCCAAAGGTTAGGGTGTTTCTTATCTCCATTCCAGGGAGTAAAGATTATGTAGCTTAACCATGATTGTTCGTAGTTAAAGTGATTAATTACCTGCCTGACACTTAGTTAAGGGGTTTTATTCTCTCCCTAACTTTAGGGGAAAATCCCTACCTGGGGAAACAACAAAGTTCTTTCTGCATGTAAGAAACAGAACATAGCGGGGCCAGGTGGCCCAGTGGTTGAGCCTTGACCTATGAGCCAGAAGGTCACGGTTGGATTCCTGGTCAGGGCATATGATCCCCAGTGCAGGGTGTGCAGGAGGCAGCCGATCAATGATTCTCTGTCATCATTGATGTTTCTATCTCTCCCTGTTCCTTCCTCTCTGAAATCAATAAAAATATATTTTAAAAAAAGAAACAGAACATGACCAAGAACTCCGGAAGCCTCCTCCCCCAGCTGTCCACTCTCCACACTTCCTCACTTTTCTTTGTAGTTCTACCACCTCCATACACATCCGTGTACACTATAGGGTTTCATTTGCCTGCTTTTGTTTGTTTTTTGTTAATCCTCACTGGAGAGTATTTTTTCCACTGATTTTTTAGCGAGATTGGAAGGTAGGGAGGGAGGGAAAGAAATATCAATGTGAGAGAGACACATCAATTGATTGCCTCCCACGCGCACCCAGACCAGGGTTAGGGATTGAACCTGCAACCCAGGTACCTGCTGTTGACTGAGAATCCAACCGATGACCTCAGAGCTGGGGCCAAAGCTCTAACCATTGAGTGATACTGGCCAGGGCTAGTTTGCCTGCTTTTGAACCTTATGTAAATCCAACTAACTGTATGCATTTGTCTATGACTTGATTTTTTCTTTTAGCTTTAATGAGGTATATTGAAACATAAAATTGTAATATTTAAAGTGTAGAATGTGATGGGTTTTTCCTTCTATTCCTCCATTATGCTTCTTTGTTAATCCTCACCCCAGGATATTTTTTTTCCATTGATTTTTTTTTAGAGAGAGGGGAAGGGAGGGGGAAGAGACAAAAAGAGAGAAACATCAATGTGAAAGAAACATATCCATCAATTGTTTGCCTCCTATACGAGTCTCTACTGGATTGAGCCTGCAACTGAGGTATGTGCCCTTGACTGGAATCCAACCAGCAACCCTTCAGTCTGTGGGTCGATGCTCTAACCATTTAGCAAAACAGGCTGGGGCCATTAGTGCTTTTTTTTCTTTCTTTTTTAAAAACTTACTTTTTAATTATAGTTGATATATAATATTATTTTACTTTCAGGTCTAAAACATAGTGATTAGACATTTATATACCTTGCAAAGTTATCACCCCAGTAACTCTAGTACCCATCTGTCATCGTACATAGCCATTACAATATTATTGACTATATTCCCTATGACGTAAATCCCCATGACTTTTTATAACTGGAAATTTGTACTTCTTAATCCCTTTCACTTTTTTTGCCCATCCCTTCTTCCCCTTCCATCTTGCAACCATCACTTTGTTCTTCTGATCTATGAGTTTCTGTTTTGTTTTTTTATTTTGCTTTTTAGATTCCACATTTAAGTGAAATCATATGGTATTTGTCTTTCTCTGTCTGACTTACTTCACTTAGCATACTACCCTCTAGGTCTATCCATGTTGTCACAAATAGCAAGATTTCATTTTTTTAAAGGCCAAGTAATATTCCATTGTACTAGTTCTATATGCACCACATCTTTATCCATTTATCTATCAGTGGACACCTACCCATATGTTGGCTCTTGTTAAGTAATGCTTTGATGAACAGAGAGAGATGCATATATCTTTTCGAATTAGTGTTTTCGATTTTTTGAGATAAATACCTAGAAGTGGAATTGTTGAGTCATACAGTTTTTTAAACATATTTTGAGGAACCTCCCTACTGTTTTCCATAGTGGCTGTACCAATTTACAACTCCACCACTGAGCCACCCTGGCCAGGGCCCCTGGGGAGTTTTTTAAAATGCGAATACAGCCCCCAGCCAGTTTTTCTCAGTGGTTAGAGCATTGGCCTTCAGACCCAATGGTCTCTGGTTGGATTCCTCTAGGGCACATACCTCAGTTGCAGGCTGGATCCCGGGCCCAGGTCAGGGATCTAAAAATCAATGGAAAAATATCCTTGGGTGAGGAATTTAAAATAAATAAATAAATGGCGAATACTAGAGACCCCATCCCTATCATTCGGATTACATACTATGACTGTGGGGGTGGGGTGCAGGCCTGGGCAGTCTGGGCTGAGAACCCTGGGATGCAGTTGACTTGGGAGAATTGCTGGGAGGAGCAAAGTCACCTGTTGCTAGCTAATGCCAAAGTTTTCCAAAGTGGCTGCACCCAGATGCTCCCCCAGCATGGGACAAGGCCCCACTGTCCTCACAGCCTCATCAGCACTTGATATGGACCAAATTTTAACTTTTTGTCCTGCTGATGGGTGAGAAATCGCATCTCAGTGTGGTTTTAATTTGCATTCCTTTCATTACTAATGAGGCTGAGCAGTTGGTGAAATTAATGCTGAAACAGAGACTGCAAAGGAGCCAGCCAGGTGAGGATCTGGGGGAAGAGAGATCTGGGGGGCAGGGAGGATGAAGAGCAGGTGCCAAGGCCCGGTGCGGGGCCAGGGCTGAGATGTGAGGAACAGAAAGGAAGTGGGCGGGGGATCACTGCGCATGGGGAGGGGGAGAGGGGCTCCAGACAAGGTCAGCAGAGGTGAGATCAGGGCGGAGGGCTGTGGTGAGGACTTTGGCTTTTACTCTGGGTGAGCCAGGAACATGGGAGGGGGAGCAGAGGGACAACATGGCCTCACTCCCTCTGGCTGCATGTGGAGGAAGAATCATGGCTGAAACTATACATAGACATAGGAGAGAGTGTGTTCTTCATAATGACTATGGCCCACCCTACCCTGGGCTCACCCACTAGAACAGGGTAAGGATGACTGTTTTGCACACAGATGTTATCCCTAGTACCTATGGCCCAAACAGACGGTCGTTCCTGCCTTCATTCTAGGTGGGGAGTGGAGGGACTTGCAGGTTTTCATAGTCCTTGATTCACAGGTGGAACCAAGTTAGGCCCCAACCCCTACCCCAGGCCTGGCATAGCCCCTTCTGGAGTCAGTGGGCTCACAGGAGAGCTGTGGGTGAGGGTACAGCTGCCCCTCCCCTGGGCCCACACCACCTGGGATCAGGCCGTGCCTCCTGTGGAGCCCAGTTTTAGGTCCTTTAGACACACAGGACTGGTGACCTCCAGATGAGGAGACCTGCCTGGGCACCACATTTCCCTCCTCTCTCCCACCTGCCCAGAGAGATCTTTCTCCATGAAACCTAAGCAGGACCTTCCGCAGCTGAAAATCCTTCCTTGGCTCCCCAGTGTCCTTGGGGCAAAGTTCAAACTCCTCTAGACCCTGGAGGCCCAGCTGATCTGACCCCTCCCGGCCTACCCACCCCACCCCCACCCCTGGAGCTGCTCTCAATGGCTCTGCGGTGGTTACTGATTCTTACCTCGGGCCTTTCCCCTCAGCATTTCTGCATTTCTTCTGGGAAACTGTCCTGGATCCCCTATCAGGTGACCTGCCTCTTGACTATCACAGCGCCCTGTAGTCTCCCCCCACCCCCATCAAAGCACACTTTCCTTTGCATTGTAATCGTCTGTTTACTCCGTCTGTCTCCCCCACGGGACGGGGAGCCAGCTAGTCTTCGTTAGAGAGCGCGAGTGTTTTGTTCAGGGCTGAATCCCCAGCTCCTGGACCAGTGCCTGGCCCATAGTGGGCGCTCAGTCAACATTTACTAAGCGAAGGAACGAATGCATTTTGCTCAATGATGCCAGATAGCTTTGCAAAAAAGCTACGTGAGGATGTCCGCTTCCTCGCCTCCTCCGTTGAAATGTGTATTGTTCCTCGTCTACCCCATGCTCTGTGCGAAGTGCCAGCCGGGCCGAGGAAATTTCCGCCCTCTCCCCAAGCTGGGGGCCCAGGCGGTTACGGAACGGCAGGTGCCCCGGTCCTCCGTGCGGGACGCCAGGGGGCGCCAGAGGCGGCCGACCGTGTAGCGCTGAGCTGGACAGGGCGCGGGGTCCGGAAAGGGGTCCCTTCACGCCTGGGGGAATCCCTGCGCCCCGCCCCGCCCCCCAGCCGCTCGCCGCCGGGCGGTCAGTGCAGCTCCCACTGCACGACGTTGGAACAGCCCCCGCCCGGCTTTCAGCGCCACGCGGCGCGAGCCCCGCCAGCCCCTCGCGCACCTGCTTGGGGCGTGGCCTCCGGTAAAGCTGCTCCTCGATTGGCTCAGAGGTGACAAAGGGGGCGGGGGCTGTCGTGGCCCCGCCCCGTTGCTGAGTCTTAAAGGAGTTGGAAGCTCCCCTTCGCTCACAGCGCAGCGGCTCGGCCTCGCGGGGGAGTGTCCTTACGACGCCAGTGCGGCCCGGTGACCCCGGCTTGCTTCGGCCACCATGCCGCGCTCTTTCCTCGTCAGGAAGTCTGCCTGCACCCGCCGGAGGCCCAACTACAGCGAGCTGCACGACTCTTCTCCAGGTGAGTGAACGGAGGCCCCGTTGGGGAGGGTTTGGGGGGCTTTTTAGGGGGGCGGACCTGGGGGAAAGGACGAGGGGCCATAAGCGAGTCAAAGGAGTCGGCGCGGGGACCTGCGAGGCCAGGGGCATGCGGAGCCCGCGGCAGGTGGATCCGGGCGGTTGGGGGAGGGCCTTCCGAGGGCGACGGTCTGGGTTTGAGGGCAGGTCCTAGCTGCCAAGAAGCAGAGGAAGCCAGCGAGTGAGAAATGAGAGCCACTTCTTAGGGAGAAACACTGCCCAGGGCTGGGGAGAGTCCGGAATCCGGAGGATTTAGGGATAAAGGGGACGGGGGCGGGGGGGGGGGGGCGGGGAGATGTGTATGGGGAGAGGGAGTGGGACATGGGTGGTGCCTCAGCTGGGGTGGTTGGGGTGCTGGGAATTCCAGAGGGAATTGCCCCCATGAGTTGGGGCTGGGAAAGGGGATCCTTTTTAAGATGTGGAGGCAGAGGTGGGAGAACCAGGATCTGAGTGAGGCAAGAACCTAAAATATTACGTGTCAGCCCCATTCTACCCCTGGCCCCTAGCAGGCCGATGTTTGTTGACCGACTGACTGATCTAATGCCCGACCCTACCTTTGTCTCCGTCTCTTCACAGAGTTCACCTTCCAACAGCCCTACGACCAGGCCCACCTGCTGGCGGCCATCCCGCCTCCGGAGGTCCTCAACCCCACGGCCTCGCTGCCCACGCTCATCTGGGACTCTCTCCTGGCACCACAAGCCCAGCCGGTTGGCTGGGCCTCCCTTCTACCCCGGGAGATCCCCAAGGTGGTTGAGCTGACCTCGCTGTCGGACGAGGACAGTGGGAAAGGCTCCCAGCCTCCCAGCCCACCCTCGCCAGCCCCGTCCTCCTTCTCCTCCACCTCAGCCTCTTCCCTGGAGGCCGACGGTTACGCTGCCTTCCCGGGCTTGGGCCCATTGCCCAAGCAGCTGTCCGGGCTCTCAGGGGCCAAGGACCCCCAGTCTCGCAAGGCCTTCAACTGCAAATACTGCAACAAGGAATACGTCAGCCTGGGTGCCCTCAAGATGCACATCCGAAGCCACACCCTGCCCTGCGTCTGTGGCACCTGCGGGAAGGCCTTCTCCAGGCCCTGGCTGCTGCAGGGCCACGTCCGGACCCACACCGGTGAGTGCCCGTCTCACTGCCCCCTCTGCCTTCTTTACCAGCTCTTGTGAGACTGGGCTTGCTGTCCACTTCAGACTGTAGACACCGAGTCTTAGGACTTTAGCTCCAGAGTTCCGGGGCCTGGCTCTCTGAAATGTTTGGAAGAAAAATGTCTTCGTTCATCAGCGAAGCAGATGGGTTAAGGGGATAACTTGACAAGTACCTCTGCAATCTCAGTTTCTCAGCCAAATGGGTTAGCGCTCGATGTGGGAAAGGTGCCACCAACACCTTGCTGTTGGAGCCAGGTGTGAAGGGGCCCTCCCTGCACCACCCTCTCCAGCCCACCCCCACCTCAGCCAGACAGGATGTTGTTAGAGGCCCCCCACCTGGCTCTGAATGCCGCTTGGAGAACTTTCTCAAACCTTGGGCTGCTGATGTTTTACTCTGAGCCTCAGTTTTCTCATCTGTTAATTGAGCATAAGATACCTGGGGCGGGGGTATATCAGGGGTGGGGGGAAGGTTCTGTGTGGGTTAAATGAAAGAAAATACAGAAAGCACCTGAAATGTGTTTGTTACATGATCCGCTTGCACAAAAATGGGTAGTTGGTATTTGTTCTGCTTCCATGCTGTGTGACCTTAAGCAGGTGATTTAACCTCTCTGAACCTCAAGAGTGTGATTGAATAATCTTATAGGGTGGGTTACGAGGGTGTTTTATAAGGTGGCCATCAAGATTCAGGGGCTCTAATCACTTTATAATAAGCTATCAGGATGGCTCTCCCCACCCACACCTTGGAGTAGATCAATTCAATCCTAGTATGCAGACCCGGGAACACCTTTGCTGGCAGAAAACACGATTATGTCTTGGTATTTCAAAAATACTTAATGTGTAGAAAATTGTGAGATGGAGCCCTTTCTGTCCTTTAACTTTCTAGAGAATGGGCAAAAGGTAGCCACTTTTCAGAACTTGAATGATGGAGGCTGCCATGTTTGGGGCTGCTCTTTTGGGAGTGACTGTTGAGGGAGAAGGTTCAAGGGTCATAGTATCAGCTTTGGGGTCAAACGTTCTGGTTGGAGACTCAGTTCTGGCATTTCCTGGCCCAGGCAGGGACCGATCTCGGAGCCCCGAGGGTCAGTGGGGTGGTTTGTGAGGAAGACAGTTTGCAGGCATTATTGGTGTCGTTAGCACTCCCAGAAAGTGACCCTGGCATTCTCCCCGGCTTGCAGACTACGGCTACCCATTTCTCTTACTCTGTGCACCAAGGGTCCTGATTTTAACATGCACCAGTCCAACTCCCTGGCCTCTGTCCTGGGTGCCTGCCAGCTGATGGGGCTCCATTTGAGGTGAGTTGGAGCCACCCTGGCCCTCCTCTCTCCTCTCATGAGACATTATTTTAATGTAAAGGCACGGCTCAGACAGAAAGCTTGTTGAAATTCACCATGGCCATCCTCATTGACACCCATTGTGTGCCTTAATGGTGGCCCTGGTGGGTGGGGCTGGCGGGGTAGAGCAGGTGCATAGGGCATCAGTGCCCAGCACCTGTTCTGGGCCGCAGCTGCTGGCCCACAGCGTGTCAGGCCCCTTTAATCCGGGGAGTATCGCATGTACAGTGTCCCCCTTGGCAGCCTTTGTCCCTGCCAGCCTGGTGCTGATTTCACACTCGCCAGGAGCACCATAAAGGCGTCTGGGGGGGATCAGTGAGGGGTGGAGGTCTGTGCCTCCTGCTTGCACACAAACCTCCACCAGACCTCCTTCCCCTTTGTTCAGGCTTACGTCTAGGCACACTTAGCGTTGAAAGTGTTCATTGAGCACTTGCTGTGTGGAAGTCAGTGCTCGGGGCTCCCTTCACCGGTGTTAACACAGTAATTCCATCAACTACCTTAGGAGGGAGATGCCATAATCCCCACCTTACAGACGAGGAAACGGAGGCACAGAGAAGGAAGTTACTTTCTCGAGACACAGCTTATAAGACGGGGGCCAGGCTCCTTCACCTCCCCGAGGTGGTTAGAGGGAGGTGGCTTTCTGCGCCCTGGGGAGTACAGAACTCCAACTCATTTGCCAGGTTTGCTTAACCTTTGTTCACAAAGGAGTGTGTGAATGAGGAGGAACTTCACTTAGACCAGCGGTTCTCAGCCTTCTGGCCCTTTAAATACAGCTCCTCATGTTGTGACCCAACCATAACATTATTTTCGTTGCTACTTCATAACTGTCATGTTGCTACTGTTATGAATCGTCATGTAAATATCTGATATGCAGGATGGTCTTAGGCGACCCCTGTGAAAGGGTCGTTCGATCGCCAAAGGGGTCTCGACCCACAGGTTGAGAACCGCTGACTTAGACCTTGTAGAACGCAATCATCAAACTCTTCAGGCCTGGTATACAGAGGGTGCTCAATAATGGCAGAGCAAATTACATCCCTTTCCCAATTCTCTGGCTAGGTAGCCCCCCTTCTGCTTCAGGAGACAGCTTTTGAACGGATAGGTCCCACAGTCAGCCTCAGGCATCTGACTTCTGGACCCCTTCTTCCCAGTGCCCAGTACAATACCCCGGCACCCAGTAGGCTGCTGTAATTCATTCATTCCCTGCTGTTCTTGAATTCCAGCACTGGGATTTAACTAGTGGGCCATGGCCTAGGGGCTTATCAGTGGGAGGGAGGAGAATTGCATTTGATTGATTGCTTTTCTTTCTTTTTTGTTCTTGAGAATTGTATTTTTTTTGGAAAAGACTATTCAGTTTTAGAAAATAGTGCCCAGCACATAGTGGGAGCTTTATAAGTATTTGTTTAATGAGTTACTATTCTGGCTTTTTATTTGGGAAATGCTGCATCCCTAAGAAAAAAAACCAAAACATAACACTGTCATAACATCCTCTTGGTGGCGACAGTAATTATGACAAAGGTGATAGGGTGACTGATGTCAGGGGCTTCTGAGGTCTTCACAGAATTTATTCATTGTACAAGTGCTTACTGAGCACTTACTGTGTGCCTAGTGTATAAGGCTTCCAAAAACAATCTCATCCAGGCAGGTGGCTGGAGGCTCACAGGTGGGGAGGGGTTTTAAACAAGTCCTAAGGTAAAAGGGTTCTGTAGCCTCTTGGGGGGCAGGCAAGGAGACTTGAAATTACCCTGAGTGTGATGAGCTTCAGTTTGGCCCAGAGCCCAGCCAAATCTGGGGTGGACTGGGGGCCGAGGAGACCTTTGAGGCCGACTCTTAATGCTCTATCCCCAGATGAAGCCAATTCAGGAGGCAGGACAAGGAACACCCACCACAGCCTCCTTAACTGAGCGGCCGTCTGTGGAGGGGTCAAAGTCAAGGACTCAGTCAGGCTGCGTGGTTCCTGCTGGCTGGTCCTGCATATGCTATGGGCTTCCCTGTGCCTCAGTGTCCTCCTCTCTAAACGGAGGCAAGGACAGAACTGAGTGAGAAGTGTTTTACACTGTCCCTGGCACAAAGTAAATGTTCAGTAAACGCAGTTGCCATCACTTCCTGCCGGCACTGTGTGGATGACCACATTATTCAACATTCGCTGGTACCAACCCCCTGTGGGTGGGGGGTGAACAGCACCTGTTACATGGGAGCAAATGGAGGCTCAGGAGCCAGAGGACTTGCTCCAGGCCACAGGGTGGGACGCAGCAGGGCTCCCAATCAACACCAGGCCTTTGGACACCGGGATGGCCTGGTTTTCTGGGTCACGGGGCTCCGTCAGTGTTGGGGTGAGCAGGGCTCTAAGGGCTGGGGTGGGTGGGTAGGGATCTTGATAAATCTCAGCTGTTGTCAGAGACCGAGCAGTCTCCTGACCGCCTCCTGCTTTCTCTCCCCAGGGGAGAAGCCCTTCTCCTGCTCCCACTGCAACCGCGCTTTTGCCGACCGCTCCAACCTGCGGGCCCACCTCCAGACCCACTCAGATGTCAAGAAGTACCAGTGCAAGACGTGCTCCCGCACCTTCTCCCGCATGTCCCTGCTCCACAAACATGAAGAGTCAGGCTGCTCAGGGGGCCCCCGCTGACCCCCACGGCTGCTTCTGCCTCTCCAGACCCTCCCCCTGCAGCGGCCTCCCCCAGCTCTGGAAGGAAGGACCCCTGCATCCTTCCCACCGCCGTGGAATTCCCTTCTGAGCTCCCCTCTTGGCTGTTGTAGCTTCACAGGGCGCTGAGGACCATTTCCAGTGTGTCTGCTTGGGGGGCCTCGGTTGGCTCTTTGGACGGATAATGGGAGGGTGGCCCCTTCTGGCAGCCACTGCTCCCCAGCGAGCGTTCTGGAGTTGGCCTTGATGTGTGAGCTTGTGTATCCAAAACTGTTTGGATACAGCTGCTTTGAGCTACAGGACAAAAGCCAACAGACTGATAGAGGCTCCCACCCCACTCAGGGGACCCCACTCCTCCCCACCCCAGAAACCCTCAGGACACCTCTCCAGGAGGTGTGAGTAACTGCAGCGATCCACCCCCGGGGTGTCCACGGGGCCTGGGGGGCGGTCTCTGGCACAAGGACATGTCTAGACCCCAGGAAGCCCCAGGCCCGGGCAGCTATTTCAGCCTCCTGTTTGTCATGGTGGCACCTGTTTCACGGGCAATTTAACAGCGTCTCAAAAGGGAATGTGAGTAATTGCCGTCACTTGTCAGGGGCCCAAATAGGGTGCTTCGGCCCAACCAATGTGTCTCCCAGAACTATTTTCAGGGACCCAACAGGTGGGCCCAGGAGGAAGATGTTTACATTTTTTTAAAGGTACACTGGTATTTATATTGCAAGCAACATTTTGTACTAAGGAAACATTTTGTATAGTTATATGTACAGTTTATTGATATTCAATAAAGCGGTTAATTTATATGTAAGAAAGTCTTGTTTTCTAGAGAAGCGGGTATTTTAAAGGGCCTTTAGGGAGGTGGTGAGGGGGGGAGGGATTGGTGGAGCTCAGAGAATACTGACGCAGCCTTAAATCTTGTCCTAAACATCATGTGACTCCGGACTCCTGGGTCTGACAGGGACCTTGTTTGTGCAAATGGGCTTTCCTGTGAGCCTGTGTCCTGTGTGATGTGGAGGTGGGGAAGCACCTGTGGCTGGGTCGGGGGGTGGGGTGGGGGGGCACCGTGGGGGGTGTAGGCTCCTGCACGCTACATGTGGCGCTTACTCTCTGTTGACCATTTTGAAGCTGACCAGGCCTACAGGCTGCGAAGCTGGCTCCCTGGGTCTTATCAACTCGACAGGCTGGGGGCTGTGCCCAGCACCGCAGGGCTTGGGAGAGGGCTTGGCGGCTGCTCCCAGCTGACGAGGGGACAGAGGATGTCCTTCCTGTTTCCAAGGGCTCTGGGCCCCGCTGGCCTCCCTGTTGGACCCACACCTCCGTCTGGCCGCTGGGTACCAAATGGCCTTTGATGCAAGGAAATTGTCTGGCTGGAGCCAGGAGGGTGAGAAGCCAGGCCAAAGGGTAGGGGTCATTCAGCTTCCTGCTCCAGGACGGACGGGAAGACAGTCAGCTTGCCTCCTGTGCTGGGATAATTCACTCCTGGCTGGCAGGCTGTGGTGGTGACCTCACCTCGGGGCCCTCCTGGGGCCAGAGAAAATGAGTGTCCTTTCTGAGCACAAAAGGTGCTGAAGGTGCCAGTTTCCTGCGGGGAGCTGAGCAGGCGTGCAGGCGGCCCAGAGGCCCAGAGCTCGGAGCCCGAGTCAGGCTGGGGGTGGGGGGAGCTTCATGTTCCAAAGGAGAGATGATTCTTTCTTCTAAACAGGAAATGGTGACCCGCAGGCCGGGAGCAGCCCTTAATGACTTGCAGCTTTCCTCCCAAAAGAAAAAAAAAAAAGTTCTGTAACAATCGCCAAATTGTAGCTGGCCTCCCTGAAGGGAAGTTAGAGAGTTGGGGAGGGGGGGCGGGAGTTAGAGAGTTGGGGGCCCTGCGGGGCTGGGCATCAGTTTGCTGAAGGCCTACTGTGTCCTAGGTCCCCAGGCTGCCATTTACATCCACCCCACAGTAGGTGCTGACATCGAAGGAGAATGAATAAATGACTTCACTCCAAGGGACGGGCCTGGTGGAAAACCCCGGCTGGCATTGGAAGTTGGGTCTATCCTGGGGGCCAGGTCTGCCGGGCTCATGCCCCTGACAATCAGGATGCCTGGAGCACAGTCCTCCTGGACCCTCAGTTTCTGCTTCTATAGAATGGGGTGATGATGGTGCCTCCCTCTGGTTTAATGAGCTGTGTGTGTGCCAGGTCCTGCTCTGGGCCCTGGGGGTACAGCCGCGGACAGATGGACAGTCCCTGCACTCACGGAACTTACGTTCTAGCTGGGAGACATAAAACAAACACGTGATTAAATAAGCCGCTTTCCTACAGTGACGGTGCCAAGATGGAATTAAAGTGAGCACGTGCTGGAGAGCCACGGGTGGGGCCCCTCAGATAGGAGGCCCAGAGCTGGAGAGGGAGCTGGAGAAGGGCTGACATTCCAGGGGAAACCTGAAGGAGGAGAAAGTTCCAGTCAGAGGAGGGTGCAGCAAGGGCAAAGGCTGAGGCTAGGAAGAGCCGCCCCCCACCCACCCCAAGAAAGACCAGGGGCCTAGGGGCTGGGGGGGGGGGGCAGGTTGGCTAGTGGGCCTGCCAGATCCTGCAGAGCCTGTGGGGTTGGGGTCACAGTGCAGCCCAGAGGGCGGCCACTGGGGCTTTTTAAAATATATATTTTTATTGATTTCAGAGAGAAAAGGAGAGGGAGAGAGAGAGAAACATCAATGAGAGAGAATCATTGATCGGCTGCCTCCTGCATGCCCCACACTGGGGATAGAGCCTGCATCCCAGACATGTGCCTTGACTGGGAATCGAACCGTGACCTCCTGGTTTATAAGTCGATGCTCAACCACTGAGCCACGCCATGGGGGCAGCATAGATTTCTTAAGGACAAGGACATTCATATAACCATAGTTCAATAATCAAAATCAGAAAATTTAGCATTGGTGCGATGCTATGTCTAATCCATAATCATGGATTACGGTCATTAAGTTTTTCCAGCTGCCCCAGTGATGCCTCCATAGTCCTTTGGAGGGTGGGGTGGGGAGAGACTCGGCATTACAGCTTGCATTTACTTATCCTGTCTCTTTACTCTGTTATTCTGAGACACCTCTTTTCTTGGTCTTCCTTTTTTTTAAAGTATATTTTTATTGATCTCAGAGAGGAAGGGAGAGGGAGAGAGAGCTAGAAACATCAATGATGAGAAAGAATCACTGATCAGCTGCCTGCTGCACACCTCCAGCTGGGGATCTAGCCTGCAGCCGGGCATGTGCCCTTGACCAGGATCGAACCCAGGACTCTTCAGTCTGCAGGCTGACGCTCTATCCACTGAGCCAAATAAGCCAGGGCTTTTCTTGGTCTTTGGTGAGGTTGACATTTTTGAAGATTTCAGGCCAGCTGTTTGTAGGATGTTCCCCAAATTGGACTTTCCCAGCGCTTCCTGGAGATTAAGTTTGGTTGTGCACTTGGGGCAGAATCCCAGAGGTGGTGTGTCTTAGTGCAAGGTGTCATGAGGCACACAGGTTAGTTTGAACATTACTGCTGATGTCAGCGTGGACCGCTTGGTTAAGGTGGTGCATGCCGGTTTCGCCTGGGTAAAGTTCCTCTTTCTCCCTTTTGTACTAATCCGTATCTTGTGGGGAGACATTCCGAGACCATGTGAATATCCCCGTTACTCCCCAAACCTCCACCCACGAGTGTTAGCCCTCACTGGTGATTGTTGCCTAAGTCAATTATTACTCTGGTGGCTGCCAAGTGGTGATTTTCTGTTTGTACTGGTTGGCTTTCTGCTCCTCTGAGCTTTCCCTCTGTCCTAACAGCACCTCAGAGCTGTGGGGGTGGGGGACGTGGGATGGGGAGCAGCAGGGTCTGGGGGGGCCATGAGATCCTCCCCTGGGCTTTCTTTAAAGTGAGTCCAGAAAATAAATTGGCCATAAAGCTGCTCACCGTGCAAGTGTCCGGGCAGGCAGGCCTGGGGCCAGGGCCACCTCTGGGCACATCTGGGCCCCATTAGTGACTGGGCAGCTCCTCATGGATGTCCCTTGAGCTGGGATGGGTGGAACTCTGGTGGGCAGGGATTGGATCCTCCTTGCTCCTTTTTGCTTTCAAACCGTCAATGTCACACATGTTAAGTGAATTAATTTTTTCATTGAAAAACATGAGAAGATTAGATGTGAGGCACAAGTGACATGTGATCAACACACTAATCTCAATGCCTTTACTGCCCCCGTGTGATGCTGCGAATATCTCTTTGGATTAGAGAAAATAAACATATATATTCGTATGCACACCTGGCTCTGATCTCACTCCCAGGAAAAGCCAAAGCCCTCACCTTGACCCACGGGTGCCTCACCTCTACCTCTTCCCCTCTCCCATCCCCCTCACTCCCTCCAGCTCCAGGGCCTTCTGCCACCTCAGGGCCTTTGCACTTACAGCTCTTCTGCAGGAAGACTGGGCCTCCAGGGCCATTTGGCTGGCTTCCCCGTCCCCTGCATTCCAGTGCCCGCCCCTGTTTTTCTCCATAGCACTTGTCACCATCAACAAACCATATATTTCACTGTTCACAGTTTCTCTGCTGACTGTCTCTCCCACCGGCATGTCAGCTTCATGCGGGTGGAAATTCTGCCTGTGTTGCTGACTGCCAGGTCCCCGGTGCCTCAAGTCTTGAACACAGGAGGCGTACACTCAGTAAAACTTGGCCGAATGGATGATGAACGCGTGTACGTGTGAACCCAGGAAGTACAGTACAGCGTGATCACCACTCTTAGGGAGCACCTTCTAGGTGTCAGACTCGGCACTGAGCGCCACACAGAGAGGAACTCATTAAACCTTCACAACTGAGTCCAGAAAGAGGAAACCGAGACACAGAGAGGTTAAATAACTCGCCCAAGGTCACACAGCAAGTAAGTGGCAGCGCTGGGATTTGAATCCTGAGTTCTTTTATTACTGCTGTCATTTTGTTGTGGTTTTTTTTTTTCTACCATTGCAATGGGTGTAATTAAAACTTTTAAACTTGAAGTGCCACAAAGTCTGTGTCTTTACTACACGTGCTTGCCTACAACCTCTCACAGAGAGGGGCCTGTGTTGTCCTTTAACCAGTCTTCTAGAAACCACACGTTCTTCACCAGCCAGGTAGGCAGCCAAAGGTGTGTGTGGACATGGGGGGGGGGGGGGAGTCCAGGAGGGACGGGGTGGGTCAGGATATCCTGTGTGGTCCCTGCAGTCCAGGAGAGGTTCCAGACCAGGGGCTCCATGAGGGCAGGGCCACCCACCTGGCAAGACTGCCCTCCCGCCCAGGCCTGAACCCACTCGGGGTGACCACGGTGGGGTCATGTATTAGTTTCCTAGGGTTGCCATAAAAAATCCCACAAACTGGGTGGCTTAAGACAACAGGAGCTAATTCACAGTTCTGGAGACTGGACGTCTGGAATCAAGCGTTAGCGGGCTGTGCCTCTTGGGCAGCATCCCGGCGTGCCCCTTCCAGCTGCTTCCGTGGCTCCTGGTAACCCGGCGTCCCTTGGTTCACAGCTGCATCGGTTTGCTCTCCGCCTCCATCTTCACGGGGCCCTCTTCTGCGTCCTATTTCTCCCTGTTCTTTCTTCTTCTTATAAGGACACCGGTGATTGGATCAGGGCCCACCCTAACCCAGTGTGACCTCATCTTCACTCACATCTACAGAGACCCTACTTCCAAATAAGGTCACGTTCACGTGTTTTGGAAGTTGGGACTGAAGCATATCTTTTTGGGGGACAAATTCAACCCACCACAGGTGGCTACAGCCAAGGGCGCCCCAAGTCTTCCTCAGAGCCCCTGAATGCCTCCGGGAGCTTTTTATCATTCACCTGCCAAACCCTGAGGAGTCAGGAAGCCAGTCTGGAGGGTGGCCTGAGGAGGAGGAGGAGGAGGAGGAGGAGGAGGAGGAGCTGAATTTTGCCCCTGTGATTCCTGGAAGAAAGAGGGCCAAAGGCAAAAGCTCCTCTGACCCCTGACCTCAGAAGGTACTGTGTGAGCTGGCCGGGAGATGGATGAGAGCCAGCCGAGTGGGAGAGGTCAGCTGGAATTAGGGCCAGGGCCATGCAGCCCTGAGGGGAAGTTTTGGATTTATCCTGAGCGCACTGGGGAGCCACGGGAGGGTTTGAGTGGTGGTGGTGGTGGGGGTCGGGGTGGGGGTCACATGAGTGGATTAGTTCTTGGGGAAGATCCCTGGGGTGGCTGTGTGGCAGCCAGGCCAGCAGGGAGGTCCCAGTCCTCCCAGTGGCCGGCCCATGTGATGGAGGGAAGGGTGGAGCCAGAGATTTAGGGAAGTTTGGCAACTCGTGGATTGGAAGAGTGAGGGAGAGGATCAGGGCACTGTCTTGTCTGGATTTTCCAGCAACTGAAGGAAATAAAGACCAGTGAGGCAAAGAGCCATCAGTCGGGCAAATAATAATAATAATAATAATAATAATAATAATAATAATAATAATAGTAATAAAGACAGCAAACATTTCGTGAGGGTTCACTTCCTGGTTTGCACAGATTTAATCTTCACAACAGCCCTGGGCAATGTGAGTGTGGGAGCGGGTTCTGGAGCCGGACTGTGCGGGCTTTAGCCTCGCCTCCATTGCCTCCCTGCTGCGTGAAGCGGGGGCTCAGCCTGAGTCCATTTCCTCGTCGGAGGGTAGCTCCTCCTCCCCAGGGTTGTTGTGCAGATTAAAAGAGTGAATCCTTACAAATTGCTTGGCCTCGGGCCTGGCAGAGTAAATCCTCAGTAAACACTGGCTATTATTATGCCCGTTTTCCAAATAGGGGACTCCAGGCTCCAGAGGGTAGAGAACTTGACCAGAACCACACAGAGAATAATCCTAATGTTTCTGCTTCTTTGTGTCTCCTCACCCTTCCTTACGCCCTCACGGAAGTCTGGGGCCTGAGCTGGCCTGCTGACCCCCAGGGTCTGGTATCCTGTGCCCCCTGGAGCCTGGAGTGGGGCCGGGTGACAGGGGAGCTGGAAGACTCCCCATGCAGTCCTGGGTGCACCACCCCGCTGTGGTACAAGCTGGAAGGGCCTCAGGTGAGGGCAGCCGGTGCTCCCAAACCCATTCTATTTAGCTGGCACGATGGCCTGAAAGAAACACTTTCATGGGGGCTGAAAAGGCAGAAACAAGGAGAAGTGAACCCCATGTGTTACTCTGTGGGGTGCACAAAGAAACCTAGTTTTACTCCCAGGGAAATGCCCGAGCCTGGCAAAGGGCTTTCCTGAGGACCTCGACCCTTTCTTTGTGGATCTGAGAACCGCCCCTACCTCACTCCGCGACCCTGGGTGAGTCCCTGCTTTCTCTGGGCCTCACTTCACACATCAGTAAACCTTGTTCAACCTTTGATCCAATAATGAAATAAAAAGCACATAAACACATCCCCCCAGCACTTCTCAGAGAGCAGAATGCCATAAACAACCTACATGCCCCGCGCGAGGGGACTGGATGTGCTCACTGGGGTCCCGGCCTGCTCTGAGGACTTTGTGGCTGTTATAAATGGCAACACAGTCCTCAAAATAGGTATTGCGTGTGCAGCACATGGACAGAGAAAGGAAGGTGTCTGGCGTGTGACAAGCACCCCAAATATTTCTTGAAGGATCAAATGAAAGAACAAACGAGTGGTGGGTACTCAGTGCATATCTGTTGACAGGAAGAAATGAAAAAAGAAGGCCTTGTGGACTGAAGGGTCCCAGGTTCAATTCCAGTCAAGGGCACATGCCTGGGTTGTGGGCTCGATCCCCAGTAGGGGGTGTGCAGGAGGCAGCCGATCAATGATTCTCTTTCATCATTGATGTTTCTCTCTCTCTCCCTCTCCCTTCCTCTCTGAAATCAATAAAAATATATTAAAAAGAAAAAAGAAGGACATGTAAGACATGTACCCTGATCATAGTGATTGTCTGGGGGGGCGGGTAGGTTGAGGTGCTGGTGAAGAGGAGGGCATTGCCTTGTTGTTGTTAATCCTCACCCGAGGATGTTTTTCCATTGATTTTTAGCGTGGGGGCAGGGGTGAGAGAGAGAGAGAGAGAGGGGGAGAGAGAGAGAGAGAGAGAGAGAGAGAGAGAGAGAGAGAGAGAAACATCGATGTGAGAGAGACACATCGATGGTTGCCTCCTGCATGCACCCTGACCAGGGCCAGGGATCAAGCCTGCAACCGAGCTACATGCTCTTGACCGGAATGGACCCTGGGACCGTTCAGTCTGAAGGCCGACACTCTAACCACTGCACAACCGGCTGAGGTGAGGGCATTGCCTTCTTATAGCATTTTTATCTTTTCTGCTTCCGTATTATTGTTGCTTCCCCACAGTGAGCATGTTTCAGTTTGCAATCAATCAATCGATACTTTCGTGGATAAACTGGATGTTCACGTGTTTACTTCAAAAGGTGCCGACACCTGCTGACAGGTGAAGGGAGCAGCGAGCAGAGCAGCCTGAAAAAAACCTATGGTGCCATTTTCTTAAAATGCTCCTTTATTTGTACCCCTCTTTGCTCTCACAGAGAGGGAAATGTGTGCCCGGGGTCGTGGTGGTTCTGTGTGGATGGCGGGGTTGCTGGGGTTCGAATTCTCTTCTTCTTCTTCTTCTTCTTTTTTAATATATTAGTATTTTATTAATTTTTTACAGAGAGGAAGGGAGAAGGATAGAGAGTTAGACACATCGATGAGAGAGAAACATCGATCAGCTGCCTCCTGCACACCCCCTACTGGGGATGTGCCCACAACCAAGGTACATGCCCTTGACTGGAATGGAACCTGGGGCCGCAGGCCGACGCTCTATCCACGGAGCCAAACCGGTCAGGGCTCGAATTCTCTTCCTCATGTATCTCTGAACTTTCCACGACGGGCATGTGGGGTTTTTGTTGTTATTTTTCTAAACAGAAACACACATGCTGAAGAGCCAGGTTCCAGACCTGGCGATGTCACGGGATGAAGGCGGTCGCACGTGGTGATGACCGTGGCCGCCTGTCGCTTGCCTGAGGGCAGCGGGATGATGTCTGGATGTCATTCGGGGTCCACCCTGGGCACTGCCCGTGGTTAACTTCATTCGCAGCCTCTGTGTCTGTGGGTGGCCCGTTCTCCAGCCCCAGCGGGTCCATTATTCACCGAGCGTGTAAATATTTACCGCGCAGGCTGTTTACTGGCCGTGAGAAGGCCAGTCTGATGAGTGAGCGAGGCAGAGACGAAGCTCAGAAAGCACGGGGGACTTTCCTGAGGACACGCAGCTGTGAGGTCATCGGTTCCTCCAGGTGTTTTTAACGGCTTCCCTGAGACATAGTTCACTTACTGGACAATTCATCCACCTACAGGGTACAACGCAGCGGTTTTCAGTATGTGCGCAAGGCTGTGTAACCATCCCCGCTATCTAATTCCAGAGCATTGCATCACCGGAAAAAGACACCCGTATCCCTCAGCACCGTGCCCGTTTCCTCTTCCCCTCACCCCCGCGGGACCAGTCATCTGCTTTCTGTCTCTGTGGACTTTCCATACAAATACGGACTCATATGAGTGGATCGTACGGGTCCCCTGTGTCCTCTCGTGCCTGGCCGCTTTCACGCAGCACGGTTGTGAGGTTTATCTGCGCTGTGGCATGTGTCAGAACCGCTTCTCCCGTCCCGTGAACGTTCCACTGATGCTACCCCCCGTGTTGTCTGTCCCTCCATCCGCTGATGGACATTTGTTTCTGCTTTGGGCGTCTTACGAAGATGCTGTGGTGCACGTTCCTGTGCAGGTTTTGTGGGGACCACAGCAATGAATGGAAGAGTTCAAGTTGTACTGCATCCTCGACAGCACTTTGTTATTTTTGGTTTTTCTTTTGTATTTCAGCCAATTTAGTAGGTAAGTGCACGAGTATGTCACAGTTTTCTCAAGAGGTAACCGACATACGATAAACTGCCATATATAAAGTATAATTCAGATGAGTTTTCCTCTTGGGAAATAAAAGAGTGGGTTTTTGGGGTCTTTGCTTCGGCACCAGGGTCTGCCTTGTCCCAGGCTGGGTTGATGTCTGCTGGTGGGACCCACTATCTTGGGAAGGAGTGCCCCTGATGGGCCTCAGTTGTGACTCTCCCATCTGGGTCTCTCTGGGCAAAGGGCAGGTCTGTGGCTCCAGCTGTGCACCCGGTGACGACAGCTCAGTCCTGGCTGCATCTAGCACATGTGCACCCAGCCCCTATGCGTGTGGGGCCCTGTTCCAGGCACCAGTGATGCAGCAGCACACAGGCCAGGCCCTGTCCTCAGAGAGCTGACAGTCCAGTGAGGGGGACATTCGAGGAACCCTCCCCAGAGATGCTGAAGGAGAGGAGTTCACCAGACAAAGAGCAAGTCAGTGGGAGGAGGAAGCTGAAGGCAGAGGGAGGAGGAAGTGCAAAGGCCCTGAGGTGGGACCGCGCTTGGTGTACTCAAGAAGAGACACGGAAGTCAGTGTGGCTCAGGGGAGCCAGGTGGGCTAGAGGCGGGAGGTGGGGTGGGAGAGGTGGGCAGGGGCCCACCAGCCAGGTGTTCGCACTTTATTCTAAGCTGTAGGGAGCCACCAGGGGAATTTAGGCGGAGGAGTGACTTCCCTCTGGCTGCGTGTGGGAAACAGGCCAAGGGAGCTGAAAGGAAGTGGGAGACAAGAGAGGAGCCACCTGCATGCCGTGGCTTCCGTTGGAGAGCGGTGGGAGGAAGGTGGGGGGGTGGTGCATGGGCTGCGAGGTGGAGAGTGACTGAATGGGAGGAAGGCTCCCAGCGCTCCTGGGCGTGCGCTTGAGCCATGGAGAGGGGCCTGGTGGGTGGCGGTGCCAACGGACAAAACCGAGTCTCGGGAGAAGAGACAGCGAGGAAAACGACGAGACAAACGTTTATAATTCTCCTCTCTCTGGACCCTCCCGGCCATCTCTACCAGCCCCCTAAGCCACCCTCACCTCTGTGTTCAGCCGGGCCTGGGGCCTCAGGCCAGCAAGCGAGTGGGCAGACCCAGGACCCTGCCTGCCCCCGCTCCTCCGCTCCTCCACTGCCTCCCTGGCCCCACGCCTTCCCCACCATAGCCCCTCCACCAGACGCTGGTGAGCACCTGGGCAGAGGCCTGGCACAGTGCCTGGCACGTAATAGGCACTCAGTAAATATCTGCTGAATGAAAGAAAGCCGTAGATGCCCTCGGTGGAGGCGATGGTACTAGAGAGCCCGGGGGAGCGTGGAGAAGGGCGGACGAGTTCTCACTCACGGCTCCCGCTCCACCGTGGCCTGTGGGAGCCAGAGGCTTTCCAGGATCTTGGCTGAGGTGGAGCAACCAGTTCCGAGCCAGGAATGAAGGTTATCACAGCAGCCCTCGGGAGGTGCGCGCGCTCTTACTATCACATGCCCGCTGTACTGAGGAGGAGGCCAGAGTCACATAAGGAAGAGGCATTTGCCCCAGGCCCCCCGGTGATCATGGCCTAGCAGGATTTGAACCTAGACCTGTCTGACTGCATTGTCCTTATCTCATCTTTTGTCCTCAAAGGGCTTTTTATTTTTTTAAAAATCTTTATTGTTGAAAGTATTACACATGTCCCCTCTCCCCCCACTCCCCCATTGACTTCTTCTAGCCCAACCCCCTCAAAGGGCTTTTTAGAAAAATTAAAATGTAGGGACTCAAGGGGCAGGGAAGGATTTCTGTAGGTACAGGCCCGTCCAGAATACTTCAAGAGCAAGTACAGCCCTAGCTCAGGGGGTTACAGCAGCACCCCGATGCCCCAAAGTTGTGGGCTTGATCCTCGGTCAGGGAACATACAAGAAGCAACCAATGAATGCATAAATAAGTGGAATAACAAGTCAATTTCTCTCTCTCTCTCTCTACCAAAAAATAAAGAGTAAATACAGCCCTAACTGGTTTGGCTCGGTGGACAGAGCGTCAGCCTGTGGACTGAAGGGTCCCAGGTTCGATTCCGGTCAAGGGCATGTACCTTGGTTGTGGGCACATCCCCAGTAGGGGGTGTGCAGGAGGCAGCTGATCAATGTTTCTCTCTCATCGATGTTTCTAACTCTCTATCCCTCTCCCTTCCTCTCTGTGAAAAATCAATAAAATATATTTTTTTAAAAAGAGCAAATACAGATGTGCTAGCATCTGTGTCGAGGGGCCTCTGTGGAGGAGACCTGCAGGTGCGGCTCAGGGCAGGAGGAAGATTGACGTCACATTTTTCGTTCTGAACTCTGTTTTGTTTTTCTTCTTCTAACTTTTAACAAAGGTCTAACAATTGTACGGAGATGAGCGCATCAGAAGTGTCCAGGCCCAGGCCTTTTTCCAAAGTGAACCTACCTGTGGAACCGGCAGGCAGGTCAGGAAACAAGAAACAACATTCCAGTCCGCGGAAGCCAGCACGGTAATCTGTGGGATGCACCCACATTGTGGAATGCGTCAATACTGTGTTCATTTTCATTTATTTTTATTTTTTAAATATATTTTTACTGATTTCAGAGAGGAAGAGAGAGGGGCAGAGAGAGGGAAACCTCAGTGATGAGAGAGAGAGTCATTGATTGGCTGCCTCCTGCACGCCCCACACGGGGAATCAAGCCTGCACCTGGGCAATGTGCCCTGACCGGGAATCGAACTGTGACCTGGTTCATAGGTCGATGCTCAACCACTAGCCACGCCGGCCGGAGTATATACTGTGTTCGTTTTTAGTGCTGATTTCTGTTCTACCATATGCATGACTATTCCGCAGCTGCTTATTCACTCAGCAGCTGATGGACACTTGAGCTGTTTCTAGTTTTTTTTGCGACTATGAATAAAGCCACCAGAAGCATCCACATGGAGATTTTTGTGTGAACATAAGTTTGGTTTTTTAAGAATTTTTTTATTGATTTTAGAGAGAGAGGAAGGGAGAAGGAGAGAAACATCGATAGGCTGCTGTAGGGCGCGGGTATAGGGTTCAGCGTCCGACTGACCTGTTGGCAAAGCCACAAACAAGTCCCAGCTTCCAGCGCTCAGTCCTCTTAGCATAATTAGGCTCCACCTTATGACACTCCCTAGATCCTATCTGGGCAGCTAATGGGCTGAGGGAGATGCAGCAAGTACTGCCAAAATAAGTGAAACTCACAAGAACATTGTAACTATGGTGACCACTACCTTGTTTACCTCTGGCTATAAAAGAAAGGCTCAGCTGGCCTCTGGATCTCTCTCTGTGGCCTCAGCCAGGCTCAGGAAGATCCACCTAGACCCAGCTTATTCTCTTTGTCTGTCATTTCTTCATCCATTCGCCGCCCTCACTCAGGCTGGTGAACCCTTGGCTGAGCTGGCTCAGCACAGGCTGCCTCCTGGGGAAGATGCCTCCTGCACACCCCCTACCGGGAATTAAGCTGAAACCCAGGCACATGCCTGACTTGGAATTGAGCTGGTGACCTCCTGAGGCATGGGATGACGCTCAACCAACTGAGCCACCCTGGCCAGGCAAGTTTGATTTCTTTTGGGTAAAGACCTAGGGTGGGATTGTTGGGTTGTATAGGAAGCTTGTGTTTAATGTGATAACAAACTGCCCAGCTGTTTTCCAGAGCTCTGTGCCAGTTTGCATTCCCACCAGAAATGTCTGAGAGTGTTCTGGTTGCTCCACATCTTGGTCAGCACTTGGTATCTTCAGTTTTTATTTTTTATTTTAGCCATCCTAAGAGGTGAGTAGTGTGTATACACGCATGCGCACACATGTGTTTTTAACAGCTTTCTCAAAGACGTAATTGACATACAATAAACTGCCATATATACACATCAGAATTTGATGAGTTTTGACACAGGTATACACACCTGTGAGACTAGCACAATTATGACAGTGAAAATATCCATTTCCCCCCCCAAAGTTTCTTATGTCTTTTCTTGTAATTCCCTCTCCCTCCTCATTCCCCGCTACCCCCTGAGTACTGATGATCTGCTTCCTGTCACTATTGACCAATTTAAATTTTCTAGAAATCATATCAATGGAATCCTATGGTCTGTTCTCCCTTTTGGTCTGACTTCTTTCTCGCAGCATAATTATTTTGGGATTCTCCAGTGGTGCAGTGTGTCAACCGTTCATGCCTTTTTAATGCTGAGTGGTATTCCTTTGTGTGGATGAACCGCCATGTGGATATTCCATTCACCTCTGATGGACATTCAGATGGTTTCCAGTTTGGGCAATTACGAATGAAACTGCTATAAACACTCATGGACACATGAATTTGTTTGTGTGTGGGCATATGTTTACATTTCTCTTGGAGTGCAGTTGCTGGATTGTTTAATAAGAAACTGTCAAACTGTTTTCCAAAGTGGCTACAACATTTTGCCTTCTGACCAGCAGTGCACAAGAGTTCCAGTTCCTTCACGTCTGCGCCAACCCTTGGTATGGCCAGTCTTTTAGATTTTAGCCTTTCTATCGGGCATTTAGTGGTATTTCATTGCAATTTTCATTTCATTTCCCTAACCATTAGCGATGTTGAACATCCTTCCATGTATTTATTCACACTCCATGTATTTTAATTAGTAAGGATATACAATATAAAAATACTTTCTACATTTCTTTTATAAATTTTTTTTTGTTAATACTCTCCTGAGGATATTTTTCCATTGATTTTTTAGAGAGAGTGGAAGAGAGAGGGAAAGACAGAGAGAAACATCGATGTGAGAGAAATACATTGATTGGTTGCCTCCTGCACATGCCCTGGCCAGGGCCTGGACCGGGGAGGAGCCTGCAACCAAGGTATGAGCCCTTGACAGGAATCATATCCGGGACCCTTTGGTCCTCAGGCCGACGCTCTATCCACTGAGTCAGATGGGCTAGGGCTCCGTTTCTTAGTGGTCTTATTGAATTTGAGAGTTCTTTATATATTATGGATACACATTCTTGACCAGCTATGTCTTTTGCAGATAGTATCTCCTAATCTGTGCGGATTTCTTCTCCGATCATTTCCTTTACCCATTTTTCCACTGGGCTAATCAATGCTCTTATCAATGTTTAAGGGGGACTTTGTGCTTCTTTCCATCTTCAGTTTCTGGTTACAGACCCTGCCTGTTCCAGCTCAGGAGGTTGCAGCTGCGGGGTGGAGAGAGGGCACTGTCGAATCCAGGAGAATTCTACTTTTCTCTTCTGCTGCCCGTGCGCCGCGTCAGTTTCCTCATTCCTCTAATGGGGATAACCAAGTAGCTCCTCTGAGGCCGAAAAGAGCTTTAACAGGTAATACGCTGGGAACACTGGCTGGCAGCTTCATTGCTGTCATTTTCATTGCTGTCATTTTCATCGCTGTCCTTGCCTACCTGTGTTTAGAGGGCAAGTGCTAGGGTTCAGATCTCAGGTCTGCACTTGGGTAAGGATACTTCCGTCCGTGTCTCAATCTCTCCATCCGTAACATGGCTAACGTGAGGGTTGAAAACACGAACGCATGTAAAGTGCTCGCTCAACACAGCGTAAAGGCTGAACAAAAGTTAGATACTATTTTTATTGCATGCGTCTTCACGTAGAGATGAGCCACCAGGAGGAATCGCACCGCTCACGGGTGCAGGCTGGGCGCTGCTCTGACACTCTCCCTCCATTCTGTTCCTCCCCTGCTGGCCTGGCCGGTCCTGTGCTAAAAGATGGAGAATTAGACCTGGCCTTGGCCGTGTCACATCAATGTATCATGTTATGAGTACAACAGACCCTGGTTCAAATCCCAGCTTGACTACAGACCTGCCGAAGGACCTTGGATAGGCTTCTTAACCGCTCTGAGCCTCAATTTCCTCAATTGGAAAGGGGAATTACACAGATTCCAGGACTGGCAGAAAGGAATGGAAAAAGTAATGCATGAGAGCCACCTATAGTAAATGATTAAGAAAGTCTAGCTAAGCGCAGCCAGTGCCCACCTATGAACCAGGAGGTGGAGGTTTGATTCCCAGTCAGGGCCCATGCGGGCTGGGTCCCCAGTGGGGGACATGCAGGAGGCAGTCAATCAAAGATTCTCTCTTGTCATGGATGTTTCTAGCTGTCTCTCACCTCTCCCTCTCTCTCCTTAATCAATAAAAATCTATTTTAAAGAAAGAAAAAAGAAATGCTAGCTAAGATTGCTCCTGCCTCAGGGCCTTTGCACATGCTGTTTCTTCTGCCTGGAGCAGCCTTCCTTTGGATGCTCAGGGCTCCCACCATCAGAGAGGCCTTTCCTCACCATCCTATCGACTATTTCTTGCCCTCCCACCCCTCTCTCAGAGCTCACCCCCACCACTGTCACTCCCCATCCCCCTGCTTTATTTCCCCCCACTTTACTTTGTGTTTCTGACACTTTATTTTAGGTGTTTATTTGGCCACGTCTGGCTCCCCCACTGCACTGGCAGCCACAGGAGGGTGGAGAGTGCTGTGTTTTGTTCACTGCCCTGTCCCGATCTCTCGGACAGCACCTGGCACATCGTAGGCACACAGAGAAGCCTGAGCTGTGCTCAGACTCAGTATAATGACCCCCAGCCCTCCTGTGCGACCGTGGACAATTTATTTCAATTTCCTGAGCTTGGTTTTACCTCCTGCAAAACGGGGCTCGGAGAAGCCTTTCCCACACTGAGTTGGCGGGGGAGTCTCGGGGGACCCCGTTCTGAAGCTCTCAGCACTTTCAGAAAAGCTCAATAAATGCCGGCTGGTGTTTTTGTTTTGTTTTTTTAAAATGTATGTTTATGAATGTGGGATTCTCTAGGCTGCGTCCTGGGAAGGGGGCCCTGTCTGCCAGGAGCAGGCCCGGCCTCGGCGGGTGCAGACCCCGCCCTCCCCTCCCCTCCCCTCCCTTCGCAAGCCGGGCGCCCCTCCAGGCCGCCGGCCCCTCCCCCGCAGGCCCCCAGCGAGACGAATGCAGCACACGGCGGCCTTTATGGGGCCCGCAGACAGCGCGTCGCCAGGCTAACCCTGCGTGGAAAATTCGGAGGTGGAAGGCAAGGCGCCTTAATGAGGGGGCCGCCAGCAGCGGCGGCGGCCAGAGGCGGAGGGGGCGGCCGGCCGGCGGAAACGTGAGCCGGGCTCTGGCCGCCGCCCCCGCGCATTCCCCCTCCCTCCTTCCCCCTCCGACCGCCGGCAGGTGGAGGGGGCAGGAAGCACCGTGCAGCCCGGCCCGCTCCTCACCGCCCGGGCTGTTCCTCCCGTCCCGGGAGCCTCGCTTCTCTGTGCGCCCCGACGTTTTCCTCCGGAAAATGGGCTCAACCTTCCTCCGGCGGGCGGGAGGCTTGAATGCGTTGATAGGCGCACTGGAGCTCTGGGCAGAGCCGGGCATTGATGGGTACGATGCACGTGAGGGTTTCATCAGCCGCACGCGGAGGCTGAGATATACAGAAAAGGAGGCACGTTCGGATTGGCGGCTTCCCCACCACCTGTGGTGAGACCTGAACCAGGCTTCAAACCAGGGGATCCTGGAAGTGGAGGCCGGCAGGTCAAGGTTATGGGCCCAGGACCTGGAGTGGGACAGAGCTGAGTGCCCAGCCCCAGGACGGCCGTGTGGGCCTGGAGTCAGCCGAGGTGTCTCTCTGAACCTCAGTTTTCTCATCTGTCAAGTGGGCATGGGCAGGCACCGTGGCACAGCTGGGGGGAGAGCAGAGAGCAGGACCTCCAGCCGGTAGGCTCTGAGGCTTCCATCCCAGTGGGGACCGCAGAGGGATTCCCTTGAAAAAGGGAAACAAATAGACTCACAGGTATTTATATAATGAAGACCCCTGGCCCTTGGGCTGGGAAGAGCCAGAGGGAGGAGGAAATGGGAGGATGACTAGAAGAAGGGAGAGCAGGTGACCCGGAATGAGGGAGTTCACTTCTAGAGTCAGACTCTAGGGAGACAGAAAGCAAAGCTCAAGGCAGTCAGACCTCAGACTTGCTTTTCCTTCCATGTGTAACACTGTTCCTAACCCCATGTCCCCACAGCACTCCCCTCACTTCCTCCTGCCTCTCCTCAAAGGTCCCTCCTTGGAGAGGCCTTTTCAGACCACCATCTCAACACCCCCCCCCCCCCCCGCCTTTCTCTTTGCACCTGAGGCCCTGATTCATTTCTCTCTTTTAGTTGTTGTTTTTTGTTTATTTGTTTTTTAAATATATATTTATTGATTTCAGAGAGGAAGGGAGAGGGAGAGAGATAGAAACATCAGTGATGAGAGAGGATCATTGATTGGCTGCCTCCTGTACGCCCCCTACTGGGGATCCAGTCTGCAACCTGGGCATGCGCCCCTGACCAGAATCAAACTCAGAACTTTTCAGTCCGCAGGCTGACGCTCTATCCACTGAGTCAAATGAGTTAGGGCAGATTATTTCTCTTTCTTATACCTTTTTGTTCACTTGTTTCTGTCCTCTGGCACCTGCCTGTGAGCTCAGTGGGGAAGGGGACTTTGTTCACAGCTGTAGCCTTTGCTCCCTGCCTGGCACACAGTAGGTACTCAATAAATGACTAAGGAATGAATGAATGAACAGAGCTACCCAGGCAGTAAAGGACAAAGAAAGCGTCCCCCTATTTTTTCCTGGTGATTCCATTTCTGGCTTGTAGGGGAGAGGTTTCTTAAGCGACAGACAGGCAGATCAGTGTCAGGTGAGTGGAGGGACAGGGACAGAAGGCTCCAGGGCCCTGCAGAGAGAAGCTCATTTTTATCTGGCTGCAGCAGCCCAGCAGGGCAGGCAGGCCTGGGAGCTGGGAGCCTGGCCTGCGTGTCACTGGCACATGTGAGAAAACTCTCACGTTGTAATCACAGCCCGGCTCCCTCCTGGCTGGGGCTGCAGGCTGGATCCTCCTTGGGCTGGCAGGAGGCTCCCAGGGTCCCCAGCCTGGGTGGTGCATATGGTGGGGCCTCCTAGACCCTGGGGTCCTCTTCCTGGGGGTGGGGCATGAGTCCTGGGTTTTCACAGACAGGAAAGTATAAAGCTCAAAGGTGAACCAGCCTGCCTGGGTTCAATTCCCAACAGCCACTTAGGGCTGTGTGACCCCTGGTCAAGCTGCCCACCCTCACTGTGGTCCTTACCATTAAAAAGGTACAAAAATAGTAAAAGTATGAGATAATGTAGTACCTTGAGCTAGTTCAGGGGCTCATCTCCTTTTGTGCCATAGGACCCTTTTATGTTCATAAATTAATTTATTTTAATTTTAGAGAGAGAGGGAGGGAGAAAGAGAGAAAGGGAGAGAGAGATGGACTTGTTGTTCCACTTATGCATTCATTGATTGATTCTTGTATGTGCCCTGACCAGGGATTGAACCTGCAACCTTGGCGTGTCGGGACTACGTTCTAAACAACTGAGCTACCTGGCCAGGGCCTTATGTTTATAAATTTAGTTTTAAATTTAGAAATTAAAGTGCATAAGATAAAAAGAAAACCAATTACATTGAACTGCATTTACCAACATACTTAATAGTCAGATGTTGGATGTGGTGACAGCTGTACCTCTCTGTTAATGCATTTAATGACAAGATCTGACCGTGGGCCCAGTCACCAGGTCATGTCGAAGTCCAGAAGAGGACGAACACGTTTCTGGACACTGCAGAGGCACATGGACATGCCTGCGATTCCTGAGTGACAAAGCCACAGCCCAGCTCCTCCGCTGTGGTTTGCTTCCCACATCTGCCTGTAAGGGAAGGAAATGCCAAATTTCAGTTGGGGGTTAGTGAAATCAAGATGTACCTTTCTTTCCCAGTCCAAGTTCATGGGTCTGTGTATTCGGGTGCGGGGAGGAAGGGAGAGTGTGTTGGGGGGGGTGAGTGACAAGGTCTCTCTAGGGATGGTCCAGGCGCAGAGGAGCCCAGGTGAGTCAGGTGAAGACGCCTCAGGTGTTCGAGAGAGAGCTCTGGATGCAGAGTTCCCTGGCTCTGGGTTCGAATTTGACGGGCTCTGGATGACCGCTGTCAGGGGCTGCCGCTCTCAGCCGCTGGGAGGGAATGAGGATGGGGCAGGACAGCAGTTGTCAGGTGATGGTCACAGGGCCAGGCCCTAGAGAGCAGCTCAGGTTTAGGGGGAGCAGGAAATGCAGGGGTGGGAACAGGGCACTGTGCTGCTGGCCTCTCTGGGACCTGGGCCTGTGTGTGGGTCACAGCTTTGTGTTTGTCATCTGGATCAGCTTGTGTGTATCTGGGTGTCTAGGCAGGGTGTGTGGGTATATTTGTGGAGGCACATGATGTTGGGTGGGTATGGGTATGTGTGTCAGTGGGTGGGCCAGTCCTGTGTTGCTGTGTGTGTGTCTATATTTGTGAGTGGGTATAGTGGGAGGGTCCGTTCTGGGAGTGCATTGGCGTGTGTGTGTGTCTGTGTGTGAGTCAGTGTTTGGTTGGGGGGGTCCGATGTACGTTTGTGTGGGAGCTGGAGATCTCTGGGTTGTGTCTGTGTTCGTTCGGGTCTGGGGGTCTCTGGTGTGAGAATGTGGGTGTATTTGGGGGCAGACGGGAGGGTGGATGTTGTGTGCGCGCGAATGGGTATGCACACACATCAGGGCTGGTGGGGGTGTCCAGTGTGTGTCTGTGTGAGCGTGTGTGGCCCTGTCACCGCCAGCTCCAGGCCCAGCCACATAAACTTCACACCCCTGCAGGCGGGCTCAGGCAGCCCCGCGTCAGGCAATGGGAAGCAGATGGGGCCGGGATGGAGGCCATATGGGGCTGGGGGCGGGGGCGCATTCCTCCCTCAGAGCCGCCAGGAAGCCCCCTGCCTGCTGGCCTCCCATCAGGGTGGGAGCTGAAACTGACACAGTAACAAATGTCCCTCAGCCAGCGTGGAGCCAGGGGAGGTGGGAGGCAGCCCCTGCCTGCCCCACGGGGGAGTGTGAGTGTGTGCGTGCATGTGTGTGTGTGTGTGTGTGTGTGTGTGCGCGCTGGGGGAGCGGTCCAGGAAATATTAGCAGGGCTGAGAAGCCATAGCTGACCCCAGGTCTGTGCAACCTTGGGTACCACACCCACCCATTCATGCCTCAGTTTCCCCAGCAGGGTCACAATGAGGTGTCCGTTTGGGGTGGGATAGTGAGAAGTGTGGGCCTACCCTATTTCTCAACGGAGGGTAGGACCCTAGCTCCAGAAAGGGGCGGATACCAACAGCAGCAGTGGCAGAAACAGTAATGGCAGCTAGCCCCGCCGGGGGGTGGGGGGAGGGGGGGGGGGGGAGGCACTGAGAGTGCTTACGAAGTGGTCTCTGGAGTCAGACTGGCCTGGATTCTACTCTCCTGCTCTGCCCCTTCCTGGCTGTGCACGCTGGGGAAGTCCTCTCTGTGCCTCAGTTTCTCCTCTGTAAAATGGAGGTAATGATAACAGCACCTCTGCCCTCCGGGTGGTCATGAAGGCTGAGGTAACCGGGGTTAATGCTCCCCACAGCCAGCCCCAGGCTGCAGGCCGGCCTTGGGGCCCCAGGGCTGTGCAGCACAGCTGTTTAGCACGTCTTCGTTGCCCACATTAGCTCATGGGAACTTCTCAACAACCCCAGGAGGCAGCTCCTGGGCTTAGGGCCATTTTGCAAGTGAGACCCGGAGAACCACAGCACTCAGCCCCGCCCGGAGCCAACAGGATGTCAGTGGCAGAGCCGGAGTTCAAACCCAGGCCTCCTGTCCCTAGAGCCCACTCTCCTGACCACCTTTCAGGGCTCCGTTGGTGAGAGCCAGCCCTGCCTCCAGGACCCAAGTCGACTCGGGCGGGTCAGGTTCCCATCTCTCTGCTGTGTGACCCTGGGAAGTGCCTGCCTGGACCTCGGGGAACCTCAGGAGGTGTGGAGAGGGGTCGTGGAGACAGGGTTTGAAAGGAGGAAATGGAGCAACTCTTATTCTCAGGGCAAGTATCCTAAAAATTGCCCCTATTGCCTTTCTTCTGCTGGAAGTTAACATCAGAGAAGGGCCGCGGTGGAGGACTGGCCCAGGAGCTGAGGCCGGCCCTGGGTGGCTTTGGCAGGGCTGTTGGGTCACCCCTCCAAACTTCCCAAAGGGGTATTTTCCAAAGGGGGCTGTCAGGAATTTTAATCAAATCATGTAAGTAACGCAGCACATGCTAGGTGCCCGACATGTGTTAAGTCCACCTTCTCCCCAAATTTTGTCCCTTGTGGGCCCCTATAGGAGATACTAGGTTGGTTCCTGCTCAGCACCCACTCCCCTCCTCTGATCCTCAATCCTGGGAGCTGGGGATGGAGAGGGTGGTTCAGTAGAGCCGATTTCATCCCCAGGGGTGGAGCATGTGACCCAGGGCTGACCAATCAGAGCACTGCATTCTCTCAGCCAATCAGAGGCAGGCCTGGGATTTTTAGCTGGACCTGGAGGAATGAGGCACTTTCTATTGGGGCTGCTGGTTGGGTGGAAGCCTAGAGTGTGGGGTTCATCTTGCCTTCGTGGGAATGGGGAGCTTGAATGAGAGTGGAGCCAGCAAAAATAGAGAGAAAGCCAGTCACGATGATAAAATTTACCTCCATGCAGTCACGCTCGGTACCATTATGGTTCCTGCTTTGTGGGTGAGAAACTGAGGTCAGATCCATAGTCACACAGCTAAGAAGGGGCAGAGCAGGGATTTGAACCCAGGCGGACTGGCGCCAGTGGCTGGGCCCTGAACCTCTGGGCTCCACAGAGCCCTTTGGTGTAAATCCCTCCCCCGAGCCTGGAATCCTCTCACCCAGCCTGGTTTTTGAACTCAGCTATTTCTGAGCCTCCCGAGGGACAATGTTTCCTGCCTCTGGCAGAAAAATCAGGGAAAAATGAGAGCCCTGTGGTTTGGCCCCAAATTCAGTTTGGGCAAGCTTGAGACAGATGAGAACCTTTCTTTTCTTTTCTTTTTTTTCTTTCTTTCTTTCTTTCTTTCTTTCTTTCTTTCTTTCTTTCTTTCTTTCTTTTCTTTCTCTCTCTTTCTCTCTCTTTCTCTCTCTTTCTCTCTTTCTCTCTCTCTCTCTCCCTCCCTCCATCCCTCCCTCTCTTTTCTTCTCCTCTCCCTCCCTCTTCTCTCCTTTACTTGTTTCCTTCCTTCCATCCTTCTTTCCTTCTTCCCACCCCGTTCCTCTTGCCTGAAATAAAACAACACCTCACACGTGGCTTGTGCTCTTGCCTCTGCCTGGATGACCTCCATCTCAGCCCTGCTCCAGGCCTAGTTGGCTACATGAGGTCCCAGTGCAGCCACCACCAGGGACACATTAAACGCAGCCCCAGGGCCCTGCATGGACAGCCACCTGCTTGCCCATCTGGGGTGGGGCTGGCGGAGATGAGCACCCAGCAGAGATGTGTATGCAGGTGGTCCGTGGGACAATGCGTGAAGGTGTCTTTGTAGGACCTTGAAGACCAAGGATAAAACTTGTGCCTGGGAGGCAGGAGGGGGCTGGGAGCTGGACCCAGAATGGGGCCCTGAAGGAGGGGCCCTCGCTGTCCTTTGAACATTTAGATTTAAGTTCCAACTCAGCCAGCTTTTCACAGTGGACAGGTGCCATGACTTTTCTGAGCCTCAGTTTGCTCATTGAGAAATGGAGATTATAAAACACACACAACTCAAATATGTGTTGCGCTGGTAGAACATACCAGGCTCTGGGGCTTAGCGCTTGACATGGAGAAATGTATTGAATCCTCAAAACCCCACGAAGTGGGTACTGTTATTATTAATGTTTCAGAAGGTAAAACCAAGACGCAGAGTGGTCAAGTTACTTGTCCAAGGTCACACAGCTGGTGGGTGGCAGAGCTGGGACTTGAACCAGGCATCTGGCTCCAGACTCTGCTCTGACCAGTAGAGAGTTTTAGCTGGCTTTCTTTTATTCACGGCTGTGTCCCCAGTGCCTGGCCCATGGTAGGTCTCAATAAATATTTGTTGAATGAATCAATGGATTGATCGCCCACCCATTGAAGAGAGTTGCCTCAATTAATAGGTGCTCTCTAATTGCTCATTCTCCCTAAATGTGGGAGATATTAAAGCAAGTGCTAATCCCATGGGCATTAGCTGATTTGGTCAGCTTCCTAGTCTCTCCTTCACTCTGGTGTCTGGAGTGATCTTGTCTCCCTGTCAGGCCAGACGGGTAAGCCTGGTGCCAAGCGCACAGTAGGTGCTCAGAGGAGGAGGATAGCTACGTGAATGCTTGCTTTGTGTTAGGCTTTTTAAACATCCACCATTTGATCCACTTTTCCTTACAGCCAACGCAAAGGAGGGGCCCAGTGACTGGCCCTGAACAGACACTGCATCGATGTTTGCTGAACGACTGAATGAAATGCAGAGTTGGCTGCACTGGTAGGGTGTGTCTGGCACAAGCCCCACCCACCACCCACTGTCTGCCAGCTCCGGGCCAAGCCTGGGTTTCCACATCTGCTGGCACTGCCAGGAGGTGAATGGGCCTTGGGGGAGGCAGTTCCCGGCCGTGGAGCTGGGGCCTGTGGGAAGGCGGCCAGGGGGAGGAATTTCCTCCATGAAGTTAAACCCGGGCTGAGTAATTCCTCGTCCTCGTCCAGCAGCGGCTGGGAGAGCAAGCGTGGGGCCGTGGGACTCACCAGTTATAGCTGAGCCTGGAGCTTTGCCAGCTGCTGTTCTTGGGCCCAAAGCTCTGTCCCAGGAGGAGGAGCCGCATCCAGGAGGTGCCACCACGAGCTTGGCGGAGTCACATCCCCTTGCTGCGTCTGGGTTCCCTTTCTGGCACCCTGGGAGGGCAGCTGTCCCAGCCTGGAGGGGCTGTTCTGAGACTCAGAGGGGTCATGCATGCCAAGCCGGGGCAGGTTTTATTATCGCGTGGAGGACAGAAGCCGCCTGGGGGTGCAGTCGACAGGGCTCGATGCAACGGGCCCAGAGGGCCTTGGGTGAGTCACTTCCTTCTGCAAACCTGGCTTTCCCCAATGGCCTGCTCCCGAGACCCAAGCAAGAATGTTCTTAGAGGCAAGAACTTTGGAACCATAAGTGAGAAAACAATGACAACCATACTAGCACCTTTACAAAGGTATTTATAAATAATGCCTTTACAAATCACTCCCTCCCTTGTTCCTTCAGCTAATATACGTTAGCTCCATGCATTTATTCAGCAAACATCAATGGGCACGTTCCATGCCAGGAGAAGGTTGCCAGATTTAGCAAAAACAAAAACAAGGTCAGCAACAACAAAACCTCAGGACACCCAGTTACACTGATCTTCAGAAAAACAGCACATAACTTTTTAGTGTAATTATGTCCTGTGTAGCGTCCGTTAGCGTGAGCATGTCTCGTGCAACCCCACGGAGGCCTCTGTGGTCTCACAGCCCGTGAGGTGGGAATTGTCACCCATGTTTAGCCGGCAGGAATCGGGGGCTCAGAGAAGTGGGTCCACCTGCCCGGGCCTCGAGTGCCAGGCAGGGACAGTGACGTGGGCACGCTCACCCCCTGCTCACTTCCTGGATGGCAATTTCAGGAACACAGGGCTAACTTGGCAGCTGGCTAGCATCTGCCCCGCAACCCCAGCTCTCACCTGCCAGGGCTGGAGGCTGGCCCAACCAGGACACGGGCTGGGAAGGTGGGTGGGCAGAAGGGACATCGAGAGAGAGAGACAGATGGGGCTGTGGGCACCAGAGTCCCTTGGCCCACCGGCCCCACAGCCCTCATCCACAAGCAGGGACTCCCTGACACCCTGAGGCCTGGGCTCAGAGGGGCTCCTGGAGTCACCCGTCTCCCGCCTGCATGACCTTGGGGGAGTCTTAGCTCTTCTCTGGGCTGAGGTCCCTCCTCTCTACAAAGAGACACTCACGCATTTATTTCTGCTTTACTCCTACAGATATTTCTTGCGCATCTCCTATGTGCCGGGCACTGTTGGAGGCATGGAGCACAGGGGGATACACCGGAAAACAAGACAGACAGAAGATCTTGGAACTGATGGTCTAACAGGGGAGACAGGTAGTAGACACATAAAGAAGATCATTTCAAGTAGAAAAAGTACGGGGATGGAAATAAAGCAGGGGGAGGTGATGGAGAGTGACTGTGAGAGCCCTTCAAGACAGGGCAGTCCAGGAGGGCCTCCTTGAGGAGGTGGCATTTGCGAAGAGACCCAAATGATGGGAAGTAGCTCATGGGGACAGATATGAGGAAAGTGTTCCTGGCAAAGTGAACAGCAAGTGCAAAGGCCTGGGGTCAGAGCAGCCGGGTGACTATGAGAGAAGGTGTTGCTGGAACACAGTGAGGAGGGAGAGGCTGGGGGGGGGGGGGGATTATGCAAGGTTGTGCAGATCACAGTTTGAGATCTCTTGGCTCCTCTCTCAGTTTATTTGGATTGTGCTCTCTGACTCACCTCCTCTGAGGAGCCTTCCCTGATGACCCTGGGTACATGAGCCGGTTTTATTTTTCCTCATAACACGCATCCTTCCGTGGCATTATAATCTGTCTTGTTGGGTTATGGGATGTATTATTTTTCTTTCCCCACTATTACAGCGTCAGCCAGGCAGGGTTCCCCAAAGTTACCTACTGACGGCCATGAGGCACGGAACGTGGGGTCACAAGGACCCACGCCTGGGTGCCATTGATGGATGGCAGGGAGAATAGTCCTGCGTTTTGTGGATTGTAGTTTTGACTCCACTCAAGCCTCCCAAGCTAACTCTGGAATCCACGCCCTGAGTACAGTGAAATGCTCCGGAAATAATGATAATAATTACATGTTGCTGGACCCTCGCTGTACACCAGACACTGTGCTCAGCACTTTTTCTTATTGTGGTAAAATACACATAGAACTTACCATTTTAAACCGTTTTCAAGTGTGCAATTCCGTGGCATTTAGTACATCCAGCGTTGTGCAATCACCGCCACTATCTAGTTCCAGAACATTCCATCACTCCAGAAGGAAACTCTGTGCTCATTAAACAGTCCCTCCCCACCCCCCCCTTCCCTGCAGCCTCTGGAAACCACTAACCTACTTTGTGTGAGTGCGTTTGCCGTCTCTGGGTATTTCGTATTCACGGACTCACACACTCTGTGGCCTTCCGTGTCTGGCTTCTCTCACATGTTGCTTCGTGGCTTGGCATGTGTCAGGGCTTCACCGCTTTTATTGCAGAAGAATAGTCTATTGTGTGGATGTATCACATTCTGTTCGTTCATTCATCAGCTGATGGACATTTGTTTCCACATTTTGTCTATTATGAATAGTGCTACTATGAACATTTGTGTACTAGTTTTTGTTCGAACATCTGTTTTCAATTCTTTTGAGTGTATACCTCAGAGTGGAATTGCCGGGTCATATGGTAACTCTGTGTTTAATTTCTTGAAGAACTGCCAGCTAAGCACTTTTTAAAGTGTGCGTGGCCTTGGGGAGCTCTCACAGCAAGCTAACGAGGGAGGCTCTGCACTGCCCCCATTCTGCAGATGAGGAAACTGAGGCTCAGAAAGTGGAATTCACCAGTCAAGGTCCCACTGGTCAGAACTGGGTCCATTGGATTCCAAACCACCTTGAATCCAAGCTGGAACAGGAGAGAGGGGCGAGCGAGACCCAGGCTGTCTTCAGTCCACCCTTAGCCTCTCGAGTTTCCATCTACAGAGGAAGCTGAGGAAAGGTAAAAGCCAGTGTTTTCTGCTAGACTTGCTTGGATTCCAATCCCCCCTGCTCCTTCCCGGCTGTGTGGCTTCGGGCAAGCTGATTCACCTCTCTGGGCCTCGTACATGGCACTAAAGAACCCCATGCTCTGAGTTGGGGTGAAGCTGGGGCAGAAGGGAGTCAAGGACTCCCAGAATCTCCTCTCCAGGGGGGCTTGGGAGGGAACAGGGCCCAGGGCTGGAAGGAATGGGCAGCCCAGGGTGGAAGTGACGTCCACCTCGAAGTCCCATGTCCATCCTGACCTGAATGTCTCGAATTCCAGCGATGCTTGGGTGCCACCTCATCAAAGGAGAAAGTAGGCTGTGCTCATCAGTTCCCCAGAACCGCACGGCATTTTTAGCCAGAAATAACAACAACGATGGCTTGTTAAGCGGGTTCCAGAGAATAAAACCTAACCTGGCCACGCTGCTCTCACGGGGGGTCAGGGTGACCGGGCAGTTTCACAGAGGCGCTCGCAGCACAGACTCGGGCTTGTAAACCCAGAGAACCACGGGAAGGTGGACTTGCTGTGCGCACCGACTCATTCCACAGGAAAGGCAGCCCCGGGCGGCGGTACAGATGGGGCAACGGAGACGGGGAGAGGCGGTGACACTTGTTCAGGTTGAACAGCTAGGAAGTGGCTGAGCTGGGGTTTGGACCCAGACAGTCGGGATCTGGACGGAGCCCACACTCTGAACCCCCATGAGCCTTCCTCAGGGAAGGGCAGGAAAAATGTCCTTTTGTGTCCTGCAAAATGAAGTGACTGTGTCCGGCTGGTGGGCGGAAAGTTGCTGATGGAGGAAATGGGGGGGGGGCGGGAGGCACCCCAGGAAGCACCCTGTGTCCCGTTCGCTGGGTATTTCCCTTCCTGGACTCTTGGTCAGTTGTTTCTGTGTGTGGCTGAGAGAGAAGAGAACCCCTAGCTCTGGAGCTGGGGGGCATTGGCTCCAAGGCCAGGTCAGCGTCCAGGGGCCCTCCTAGCAGGAGGTGCCTGGGGAAGCATGTGCTCTGTCCACACTGGCGAAGGCTCGGCTCCACCAAGCCTGCTGCCCTGGACTTGCCACTGAGCACGGCCACCGTATCCCCAGGCGGCCCATTCTGCTGTGTGACCCGGGCAAGTGTAACAGGCTCTCTGAACCTCAGTTTCCTCCCCTGGAAAGTGGGAATACCCACCGCACACAGTTGGGACGTTTGCGTGGTTGGTGCTGCTGCTCGGAGTCCTCCTGCTGCCGCCGCCAATAAGAATCCACGTGGAGTGTCGGCCCTGCTGAGGGGAGGACAACCCTGGCCCGAGCCCCTTGGACGTCAGGTGGGAGGGCCCTTGGCGTCGGCCAAGGCTGGCTCCTGCCTGGCCGCCCGGACGTGGGGGAGGGAGGCCCCTGGCCAGCCAGACTCCTGAGTCACAGTTTCCCGTCGCTGCCAGCACCAGGCGGGAAAGGGGGATGTGGGTGGCGGTGGGGTAGGGAGGGGAACTGAGGGGGCGTGGGCGGAGAGCTGAGATTCCAGCTGTGGCTGCTGTTGGGCAAGACAGACGGAAAACCATCTGTTAGACAGACGGGGTCCGGGGGTATCAGAGTAGGGTCTTTGTACCTCTGGGTGCAGGCAGCAGACTCAACCCCCACATTTCCTACCCCCGCGCTTCCTGCTTCCACATTCACATGGACGACACTCAGCTTCATGACCTCCTCTCTGTTTCTTGAGTCTGTGGATCAGGTTCCAGCCTCAGGGCCTTTGCACTTGCTATGTCTTCTGCCTCAAACATTTCAAGGGACTGGCTCGCTCTTTCCAACCTCAGGCTTCAGCTTAAATGTCACCTCGTCAGAGAGGCTCCCCCGGACCACCTGAGTTTTAAAATGTGCCTTCCTACTCCTGCCAATGCCTCTAGCTCATCCATCCTCTCATTTATCTGCCCAAAACGTACTGAGCACCTACTATGGGCCAGGTCTTGCTCTGGGCATGTGGAATAAAACAGTGAACAGAGCAGACAATCTCCCTGCCCCCATAGAGCTGTCATTCTAGCAAGGGAGATAGACTAGCACCACTGAGTGTGCGGTACAGTGTGCTGTAATAAGGGCCCAGAGGGAAGACTCAAGCACAGCTGGGGGAGTCGGGATGCCAGAGGGAGTGGCCTCCGTGTTGGGTGGGGCTGAAGGAAGGTATCTCTCAGGAAGTAATGCCAGGAGGAGTTGAAGGAATCAAGGGAGGGGGCCATGTGAGGTATCTGGGAAGAGTTTCAGGCAGAGGGAACAGCAAGTGCAAAGGCCCTGAGGCAGGAATACGGCTGGCCTAACCAAGGAGCAGCAAGGAGGCCGGTGTGGCTGGAACAGAGTAGGTGAGGTGGATGAGTTTAGCGAGGGAATGGGGAGGAGTTCGCTTTTGCTCTGAGTGGGGTGGGAGCTCCTGTGGAATCCTGAGCAGAGGGGCGAGAGGTGCAGTGAGACGTGGTCAGACTCCAGGTAGATTTAGGAGGTGAGTTGACCTGTCTCAGGGATGGAGTGGGGCGAGGGCGGAGGAGAGGGAGGCGCCAGAATAATGATCAGATTGGAATCAGGACCTCCCACACCTCCAGGCAGACGGGCAGGAGGGCCCCCCTACCTCACCATGGCCTTGACATGAGGCCTGAACCTCAGATCAGGATCGCCGCCCCCCCTCCCCCCCCCCCCCACACAAATAAATTCAGGCTTCCAAGGTCAGGCCTGAATCTGCTTTGGGCAGGGATGGCTTCACCCTGAGGGGGCCAAGCAGCCTGTGGCCAGCCCAACACACCGCCCTCCCCATGTAGACTGACTGACCGTCTCATCTCTTTGGCCCCCACTCCTCCCCCAAATATGATCAAACTCATGGGATTCTCTCCAGAGCCGTGGCCAGTGAGTCAGCAGGAATCACCACAGACTGGGGCCAGTACCCCGGTGCCCAGACCAGGAACCACCCCCCTGACCTGTCCAGCTGGACAGGAACAGGCGCTGAGTGGGTGGAAAAGCCCTCGGACCAGGAGAGCTGGGTGGAGGTGGCGTGGGAAGGCCCCCGTCCAAATACAGCTCTGGGCCACCTGCCCCAGTGGTGCCTGCTGGGTTCTTGATCATAGTTTTGGGAGGGGGTTCTTGCTGTTCCGTCAGTTCTGTTGAGGGTCAGTCTGGCTTTGCTGGGTTGTGTTGGTTGTCATGGTGTATCATGTCCATTCCATCGCATTGTTTCTGCTCTGTTGTATGTTCTGGCCTGTCCTAGAGCCTTCCATTCCTTTCTTTTCTATTGTGTTTATTTACTTATTTATTCGACAGATATTTATTGAGCATCTACTATGTGCCAGGCAGTGTTCTAGGTGTTGGAGTTACAACTTTGAATAAAGCAAGACCCCTGCCCCGGGAGTTCAGCAGGAGACTAGCAACAAACGAAAGCACAGCACCAGGTGAGAGCGGTGAGAACAGCAGCAGCAAAAAGGCAGATCACAGGCTACAGCTGGGGTGGGGGTGGGCACTTTCAGCACAGAGATGGACGGAGGTCAAGAATGGCCTCCCTGGGAAGGTGACATTTGAGCTGAGACCTGAAGGAGCTAAGGGAGTGAGCCACACATCTATTTGCAGACCAGGAAGAGCATTCCAGGCAGAGGGAACAGCAAGTGCGAAGGCCCTGAGGCTGCAATGTGCCTGGCGTGTTCAGGGAACAACCGCCCAGAGGCCAGTGTGGCTGCCAGCAGGGAGATGGGGTGGCACACAAGTCCTCTGTGCATTTTGAGCAATAGAAGGATTTCCGATAACATTTTTGCCTTCCCCACCAGATTCAGCAGCAAATTCCATCACCCGAGATGTGTCTGTGGCATTCTGGTCCAAGCCAGAATGTGTGGGGCCTGATCTTGCTAAATGCTCTTCCCACTGCCATCTTGCTGAGCTGGACCAGCTGTAACAGGTCCCGGCACCGGTTCATTCGTTCCTTCATTCTTTCATTCGCGCATTCATTCATTCCTCCAACGTGTACTGAGCTGGAACAGTGAGGGGCCAAACAGACAAGGTCCCTGTCCCTGACCGAGGCAAGCGCAGAAGTCCAAAGGGGAAGCCTGGAGGAGGATCCCAGAAAGCCTGGGCAAAAGAGCTGGAACCCCAGAGGGAGATGCCACCCACTCCCACACAGTAGGAGGTACGGACGGCCCTTCCCTTTCCTCAAGCAACTGTTATTGTTCCCATTGCACAGATGGGGAAATAGAGGTGCATGGAAATGAAGGGCAGGACCGGCAAAGCCAGGCTTTGTTCCTGGGCGGCTGGTTCTGGTCCTGCTCTCCCGACGTATCCCACGGGGACTGGTCGTGGGTGTGGAGAGAGGAGCGTATTGTTCAGTTCATAGTGCTGTTAGGTATTGAATTCTTTTAAGTGATAAATCGTTGCCCCAGGCCAAGTGCTTCCCTCTCTGTGCCTTGGTGTCCTCATCCCTGGGTGAGGACTGAAGGTGTAGCAGATACCAAGCACTTGGCTTTACACCCAATAGTGGGAGTCACTCTTCCTCCTGTCTTGCCAGCCCTAGGCTCACCAATGAGAGGACTGGGCTCAGAGAGGCTGAGGCCCTGGCCCAAGACCACACAGCCAGGAAATGACAGATCCGAGATCAGTCCCCAAAAGCACTCTGTGCCCACGAAGACAAACACAGATGTCTGCAGAATGTGTGTGGGAAGCCCAGAGCCATGCACACACTGCCCTGTTTGGAGAACAGCCCTGGGTCAGCAGAGCCTGGGAAGGTCAGCTCTCATGCAAAGCCCAGCGCCTCCAGGGGCTGCTCTTGGGAGTCCAAACTCTTCCTCCCCTCACCCCTGCCTGAAATTCCACCCTTTGTTTTTCTTTTCCTTGCTTTAGGCAAATGTCAGACAACTCCAGGGCCGACAGGTGCTAGGCAGGTACTTAAGTGAACGCGGTAGAGGGCAATAGGGCTTGGTAGGGACTGTGGTGGGCGGATTCACTGTCCTGCAGGAAAGTGGGCCCACTGCCATGAGAAAACGGGAAGTCTGGATTTTGTTGGAAATCTGTGGGAAGTTGTTTCAAACCCTGTGGAGGCCAAAATGACTCCTCTGTCCCTCTGAGGGTCTGGCTTGGTCTGAGCGCCTCCAGTGTGGTCTCTGCCTGTCGGCTGTGGCCAGAGGCTGGGAGCTGCAGTGTGCCCTAGAGGAGCCCGGTTTCCCCACAGCACGGCCTGGTGGAGGACTCTCAGGGCAGCGAGCTGGGGCAGTCCTGGGGAGAGCCAGCCCTGGACAGCAGGGAAGGCGCTGTCCTGCCTGCAGAAGTCATTTCTCACTCCCACCTCCACCCCACCCGTCTCCTGGCGTCTGCCAGGACCTTAATGGATAAAACATCCTGCCAGTGCCTAAGCCCTTCCTTGCATCCTGGGGTGGGAGCCGGCTCCAGAGGAGTGGCTGGGCACCCGTGGGTGGAGGGGCAGTGTCAGAGTTGACTGCGGAGTCCTAGAGTGAGGCAGGTCTTGGCAGGCCCGGTCATTATGGGAGGCTTCCTGGAAGAGGGGTGGGGCTGGAAGCAGCTCTGCTGGCCTGGGAGTCAGGACAGTTGGGCTCCAGGACATCCCCATAGGGCAGGGATCCTGTCATCTCGGTCACTCTGTGCCCAGCTCCTCCATCAGGCCCTGGCACACAGTTGGCACTGAATACGGTTCTGTAAAGCGGGGGTGCCCCCTGTGCCTCACACACCGGTGCGCTCACGCCTCGGGGCACTGCTCTCATGGGTCCGGCTCCCTCCAAGGCCCTTCTCCTCTTCCCACGGCAGCTCCTCCTCCCGTCTCAGCTCAACGTCCCCTCCTCGGAGCCCAGCAGCCTGACTCACTCTCTGAAGTCCCCTCTCTCACCATCCTTATCGCAGCTGAGTAATCCCGCTGGCTTCTTCCTCTGCTTGTTTATTCTCTGTCTTCCCACTGGGAGGTCAGCCCTCCTGGGCCGGCGTCTATCTCATTCTGCTCTGTGCCCTGGCCCAGCACAGTGCCTGGCAAATCCCCATCTGCTGATGGGATGGTTTGAATGAATTGGGACCCACTTCAATGCCCGATGCACAGTAGGTTTTCAGCGGAGCTAATTGGGACATTGATGCCCCAGGAGAGACGAGCGAGAGGAATAGGAAAAACATGCAAACTTGGGTCCCACTTCTGCTCGCTGTGTGACCTTGGGCAAGTGCCCTGCCCTTTCTGTCTCGGGGCCGCCATGGGGATGGGATAAGGGGGGGCCACAGACTGCCTCCAGGGTTGTTGGGAAGACTGACAGATTCTGTGAGAAATGGGGACCGGCCCGCCCCCAGCAGGTGCCCACATGCCCCCTGCCCCTGGGCCCGAGGTTCCCCAGCAGCTGGTGGGGTGAGTGGGGAGCTGGCGCCGATGGTGTCTGTGCAGGGGATGGAAAACCGCTCCCTTCCCGGGCCAGAGCCGGCGCACCTGCCCCAGGTCACAGAGCACAGGCGGAGCCAAGGGAGTGGGGAGCAGGCGTCCTGGGGTCTCGGAACAAACCACCCATTGTGCCTGTGGGTGTTGGGGGACTCGCAGGGCCTGAATGAGGGTGAGGAGGCAGGGGCAGGTGTGGGAGCAGGTGTCCACTGTCATCCCTCGGCGTTGCCCCAGGCTGGGGGGGGGGTGCCCCCCATACGTGCTCCAGAACTGGCCTGGCTGGTCGGACACCTGTTCCCCACTGCTTCTTGTCAGGAGCCCTCACAGGCATCAGCCAGGCCTGGGCGACGGGGGAGAGGGGCTGGAGGGGTGGGCGGGGCATGTAGGGTATAAGGGGGAGATGAGAAGAGGGGGGTCGGGGGGGGGGGTCACCGAGCGAGTCACATCACTTCTCTGAGCCTCAGTTTTCTCATCCATAAAAGGGAGCGGAAACTCCGTCCGTATGCAGCATCTGTGCCTGTGAATCTTCCAGGGACGTTCGAGGGTGGGAGATAAGGACTCTGAGAAATGTTCTGGGGCCTCAGGCTGCTCACAACTCATTCCCTCAAAAGACTTTATTACTCTTTCACTCAAGAAACCTTTATTGGGCACCTATTGTGTGCCAAAACCATGCCGGCACTGGGGCACAGCGGTGCGTGGGGCCGATGAGGTCCCTGTCCTGGGAAGAAGTCAGAAAAGGCACAGCAGAAAGAATGAGCAAGAAAATTCCAGTGACACGGGCAATGAAGAATGGAAGGGAAGCCGTGCTGAGGGTGAGCGGGAGGTCAGGCCTCTGAGGAGGTGACGTGAGGAGCCGGGGACTGGGCTCCAGGCGGCCGCACGGCCGGGGCAAAGGCCCTGAGGTGGGCCCACTTGCTCGGCGTTTGCAGACAACAGTACGGAGGCCCCTCCAGGAGGGGCTCTGGCCTGAGGGGACCCTCTCACCCAGTTCCCAGGGGTGGAGGCCAAGGGGCAGGGCATGGGCCAGGCTGGAGGAAATGGGGCCAAGACCCCGGCGGGCAGACCCCCCGGGACTGCCAATATCCCGAGTGCCAGTGACGAGACGCAGTCCCGGTGGCAGGGGGGGCTGGGGGGGGCGGCCTCCGTAAACAGCCCCGCTCGTAAAGCTGATCAAAGCAGCAGCCCGCCCCAGCGCTGGCCACTTCCTGCAGGGCCCGAGCCCCGCCTGGGGAAGGGGCCTCTCGCGCTTGGGCTCGCTCCGGGGTCTCTGAGCGGGGCGGTAGGTGCCGGAGCCTGTTCAGACCGGATTCCCATTTATCTCCACAGGGGGGGCTGGCTGGGCCCCTGGACGCCTGTTGCGGGCTGTCACTGACAGAGCTCAGCCCCCGCCACCGCGGGTCTGGGGGTTCGCAGCCCAGCGCTGCTGCTGCGGGACTCAGGCAGTGACGCCCCCGACTCTGTCCTCAGCTCTCGAGGAGCCAATGGTAGCATCTCCTTCAACATCCTACCCTGGGCTTTTATGTCTGTACCTTATCCTTAGAGCTTACTACTTATCTAATCAGGACGGTGACCAGCTCCAGGCACCCGGCGAGAAGCTGTGTCCCAGGCAGGAGGGCGGGCGGGCTGCGGGCTGAAGGCGAGGGCTGCGGGGAGGGTCGGACCCGCACCTGCTCCTTCGGGGAAGGTCTGGGCAAGGAGAGGCCCCACAGGCGAGGATTCCCGGTCGAGTGGAGGCTTGTCTGGGCCACAGCCCAAGGCCCTGGTAAAGCCCTGCCCAGGCTCCGTGTCCTCAGTGCCAAACGGGGATAAAATCTCCCTGAGGCAGGTGTGAGGCTGATCCAGACCCAGCATCCTGCGGCGTCGCCCCCCTCCCCTGCCACCGTCCCGGGCCCCGGCCTCTCCCACCTGGACCAGCGCGTTCCCAGGGCTGCCTGCCTTCCCCTCCGCCCCCTCCAGTCCACACTTGGCCAGAGAACTTAAGTCAGAACCCTCCAGGGTCCCCCCTCACCCCACCCTGCCCACAGGCCCACGCGGCCTCGTCCACCTCCGTCCTCCCCATGACGCCCAGATCCGGCCTCACCACGTAAAACTAGCACAGCCTGAGCTCGGCCGCCTCTCCCTCTCCATCACCGCCCAGCACGCCCTGTAAAACACCACTCGTCCCGTCCGTCGGTCTCCCCGACAGTGTCGGCTCCATGAGGGAGGGTTCCTGGTTCCTTCCTGCTTTGTTCCCAGTTGTACCCCCGGTTCCTAAGTGGCAGGCACTCACTGAGTATTTGTGGAATGCATGAATGGATCTCGCCCAGCTCCGGAGGCAGGCACTATGGTGGTTTCGATTTTATGAAGGAGGAAAGTGAAGTTGAGCAAGGTGGGAAGTTGGTGAGCCGCCCAAGGTCTCAGACAGCCGGGGAGTGGGAGAGCTAGGGTAGCCATCATCGTAATAGTGCAATGGCCACGACATGCTGAGCTCCTACTCTAGGCCAGCAACTGTGCTGGGTGTTGGACCAGAAGTGGAAGAAAAAGCAAGGCACACACAGTAAGTGCTTTATGGGGATAACAGAGCCCTCAGCGGGGCTCTGTCACGCCTGTTTCACGGGTGAGGAAACAGAGGCTCAGGGGGATTAAGGAACAGGCCTCTTACAGCAGCAGCCCCAATTGACTGAGCTGTGCTGGGGCACTGGTTGACTTCCGGTACCTGTCACTCTTACCACACTTTATTTTTTATTTTATTCTTTAAAATATTTTATTGATTTTTTACATAGAGGAAGGGAGAGGGATAGAGAGTTAGAAACATTGATGAGAAAGAAACATCGATCAGCCACCTCCTGCACACTCCCTACTGGGTATGTGCCTACAACCAAGGTACATGCCCTTGACCAGAATCGAACCTGGGACCCTTCAGTCCACAGGCCGACATTCCATCCACTGAGCCAAACCGGTCAGGGCCGCACTATATCTTAGAGCAAAGAGCCCCGGCTGCTGAGGAGCACAGCAACCCAGTGCCTGTTAGAGGGTGGAATGCAGGAGCTTGCGCCCACTTCCCAGGCTCTTCTGCCCCAGGACAGGCCTGGCACCGGGAGGTGGACAGGCCCAAATGCAGAGCCCATTGCATGTCTGGTGCCTCCAAGCCAGAGGACCCTCCCTGGCCTTCAGTTTCCCACGTCCGTTAGGGTCTGAGGCCCATGCTGTCCCCCAGTGTGGAACTGGTGGGTGGCCTCCTCATCCACATGTGGGGTTCCGCTGTCTCTAGAGAGAGCTTGAGCGTGTAGTGGCTACTCGGCTGGGTGGGTGAATGGATCCTCACCCAGCTCCGGACCTGGGGCAAGTTGCTGTGCCTCTGCGCTGCCGGGCACAAACCCACTCCACGGAGCCACGGCTGGCTGACAGGCTCCTGGGATCTGGAGCCGGGGCCCGGGAGGAGCGAGAACTGTGCACAGAGACCTGGCCCCTGGGAGCACCGGCTTCCTGCCTGGGAGGAGCCGGAGGAGAGAACAGGGCACCCTCGTCCCTGCCCCAGGCCTGTTTCTCCTTCCCACCTTGCCCCCCATTAGCCTCCGCAAGCTCCCAAGAGATGGGGTCCAGTCCTGTCCACCTGTCCGCCAGCCTCGTTCTGGCCGGCCCGTCTCACTAGAGAGGAGAAATGAGTAATCAGGAGGCCACATTCTCCAGGCCCCACTTCATTCCCTGAATCCACCTCATTTCACTTCCTCCTGCCGCCCCTGCCCCCTGTCTCCTCCTGCCACTCAGGCCCTGCAATTCAGCCTGTGTCCCAGCTCTGCCTCTTTTACAGACTGGGAAACAGGTGTCCAGAGTGGTCCCGAGTCCAAAAAAGCCAGGACATCTTTCCCAGAGGGCCACAGGGCTCTTTCTAGAGGCCAGCCTTCCCCATCACGCCCTGGCTTGGGGTAGTGATGGCCCTTGTGTCCCCAGTGGATGGAGCACAAGCCCTGAGTACTGTTCCCCATTTTACAGAAGAGAGAGCTGGGCTTCAGAGGGGGACAGACACCTGCCTGAAGTCACACAGCCAGGAGGTGGCAGAGCTCTGTCCGGCCCAGAGCCTGTGACTCCAGAGGGGCAGACTGGGGCGCCAGGAGGGGAAGGGCCTTGCCCAAGGCCACGTAGGCCTCTGAGGGCCCAGATCCCCGTGGAGGCTGGGCTGGTGCTGGAATCACTGGAATCCAGGGGGAGCCTTCCCACACCCTGGGGCGGGGGGGGGGGGGGGGACTGCCTGGCATTTCCTGTTTGTTTGGGCAGGACCCAGGACGGGACCTGAGCAGGGAGACTGGGGGACACTTCCTGGCCCCTTCCTGCTCTCAGGAGATAACCAGGCCAGGGGGCCGGCCATGCGGTGAGTGGCAGAAGCCTGGGAGTTAAGAGTCCAGGGTTCCAGGCCTGCTCACCCTTATTGTCCGCGTGTCCTTGCTCCTGTGCCCCCCCCCCCCAAAGTCTCTATATCCTTGGATGTCTCCCTTCTTACCACCTAATGGGCAGGCTCAACAAGAGTCCCAGTCCTCAGGGGCGCCCTCGGCCGTGACCTTGAGCCATCACTTCCCCTCTGAGCCTCTGTCTTCTCCTTTGTCAAATGGAGTCATTTCGAGGGTAAATGAGAAATGCCAGCTTAGCCCTGTGGGACCTTCACTGTCCTAAGGAAGGGAGGGAAGGAGGGAGGGAGGGAGGGAAGGAGGGAAGGAGGGAGGGAGGGAAGGAGGGAGGGAGGGAGGGAGTCATCAAGTTCTGACACTGATCTGACATGCAGTTTCCCAGTTGTAGACAGAAGTGAGGCCTAGAGGTCAGAACACGGCCAGCTGAGGTCTCTCCACTGCCCTTTCCCAGGAGGGCACATCAGTGTCAGGTACCCTGACTTCAAACCCCAGCCTGGCTTCCCACCAGCCGTTGGCCCGGCTTAGGTCATCTACATCTCTGAGGCTCAGTTTTCTCTTCTGCAAAATGGGGAGGAAAGTCACCCAATGTCAGGAATTCATGAGGTCATTTAACATGGAAACCACCGGTGGTGGAATCCGGCACCCGTAGACCTTCAGTTCATGGAGACCTTCTCCCCAGAGGGGACACTGCTCGTCATTTTGGCTCCAGTTGGCGGGGAGGGGAGCGGGTTGGGAAGGGTCAAGCTGGGTGAGTGAGGAGCAGTCGTGGACTCACAGGACCCGGATCTCCTGCATCTTGACCTTCCTTGGGCCCTCGGGGCTGGCATGCCGCCCTCAGCCTCGGTCCTGTGTATGCTCTCGGGTACCTGGTGTTTCCCACTTCACCCCACCACACTGTCACACTAAAGCTACTCTCCACACGTGCCAGCCCTCTTTCTGTCTCCCCACTCCCCAAGGTCATGCCAGCCCCACAGGTCTCTCTCCCCGGATCACCTTTTTATTTACTTATTTTATTTTTAAATCCTTACCCGAGGATATTTTTCCATTGATTTATAGAGAGAGTGGCAGAGATAGGGAAAGACAGAGAGAAATATGAGAGAAACACATCGATTGGTTGCCTCCTGCACAAGCCCCCTACCAGGGCCCAGGCCAGGGAGGAGCCTGTAACCAAAGTATGTGCCCTTGACTGGAATCGAACCCAGGATCCTTCGGCCTGCAGACCGATGCTCTATCCACTGAGCCAAACCGGCTGGGGCACCAGATCGCCTTTTTTGATTCTATCATTAGAATCTAAAACATAACTTAGAATATTTTAGACACTTAATAAATACTTGTCTCATGAATAAATGAGTGAAGTTTGATCTAATATGAGCCTTTGTCTTTAATAGACCCATTTAAATCATTTACATTTATTGTTTACATGAATCTGTTTGATTATGTGCCATCCTGAATTCTGTTCCTATTGACTGAGTGAGTGAATGAATGAATGAATGAATGAAGCAGAGTAAATTCCAGGTTGCTACATGGGGCTTCTCCAAGCTGCCCTGGGCCTTCCAGGATAGAACATGAGACTGACCCCTGACCCCTCACTCTTGCAACATTTTTATTCCACAGAACTTGGTCCCCCAGATCAGGACTTATCTCCAGTCTCTCCCAGCGTCCTTCCTCTCCCCCTGGCCCCCAGGGAGTGTCAGATTTAAGATTCTGGGTCTGGAGCCAGACCTGTGTCCCGTCCGTCCCCGGTACCCCCGTTAGCTGGTGGTGTGGCCTCGACCTAGACTTCCCTCCCTTAGTCTTCATTTCCTTACTTGTAAAGTGGGGGTCATAGTATCAGCTTTCCACATTGATGATTGTTGAAGGATTAAATGAAATAATTTGGGCCAAAGGACTTAGCACAGTGCTTGGCTTGTAGTAAGTGCTCAGTAAGCATTCGATTTTTATTATTGTTGTTGTACCTCAGTTTCCTCCCATTGTAAGTGAGGCTGCTTGTCATTTCCTTCTAGGCACCTCAGGATCCCGCCTCAGAGTCTGGAGCTGGAGGACTGTTCAGTCTACGCTCTCATCTCCTCCCCTTCCCCAGCCCCCAGCCCCCAGGGAGGGTCATCTTGAGGACTCAGGAGTCCAGAGAGGTCTGACCCACCATCAGAAAGTACGGAGAGGAGACTGCACCAGAGTGGAAGGAGGGTTTTGTTCCTTTTTCACGGCCACACCAGTGTTCTCCCCACTACACCGATGAGGGAACGGAGGCTCGCTGGCTCATTTAATCCACGAGCACCTGCTGTGCGTAGTTGTGCTGGGCCCTCTCCCGCAGGGCAGGGCCGATAGCCTGGCGGGGAGACTGGGAAAACAAGCCACTGCAGGAGGTAACCGAGTGCCCGGCCCAGCCCTCAACGCTCCCAGAGAACCTCCCAGCACCCCTGCCTGGCAGGGGCGCAGCTTCCTTTTCACAAAGGAGAAACTGAGGCCAGAGATGGGGCGTCCGGTGCAGAGCCAGCAGCTTCCGAGGGATGCGGACACCTTCCTGCCTTTGCCCTGGCCGGTGCCGCTGCCCGGAATGTTCTTCCCGGCCACTCGGATCAGCCGGTGTCCGGGCACTGCACGGGCGTCACTTCCTCAGGGACGCTTCCGGCTGGAGGGTGAGGTCAGGCCGATGCCCCTGCTCAGTGACCGGCGGCTTCCTCTTTCCTCGCAAGTGTCTTCTCACTCCCCCGCTCTGCACGCTTCCCCGGGGGCACAGGCTCTGCCGCCGTGGCTGCATGTGGAGGTGCTCCGTGGGTGTGCGGAGGGTCCCTGCAGGCTCACCTCCTGGGGGAGATGCCCCCCTCCCTGGAGGTCAGCCTCCACTGCAGGTGGCCAGGCCCAGGAACCGCTCCCGCCGGGTCCGCTGCGGGCAGCATCACTGCGTTTTGTTTGTGGGATGCCTGCTTTGTTGACCAGGCCCTCTCTAGAATGTCAGGGCAGAGACCCTGTTTCACTTACCATGGTGTCCCCAGCGCGGAGTACAATGCCTGGCACATAGTAGGTGCTTTAGTAACCATCTCTGGAAAGAAGGAAGGAAAGAAGAAAGGGACGGAGGGGTTGCAATTCATGTATCCAGTTTTTCATTTGTTCACTCGGCAAATACTTACTGAGTGCCACCCGTATGCCAGTTCTGGGGAGAGTGGTAATAAACTCAGGCGTGATTCCTGCCTTCAAGGTGCTGTTTGGTCACTGTGAACAATTATGATGTCACATGGTGCAAAGTACTATGAGGAAAGGTATAGCTGGAGGGGTGGGAGAGAGGGCATCCGGGCACCTCGGCTGGGCTGCCAGAGGAGGGGTCAGCGGGCAGAGGCAGGGGCAGGCCCCAGGCCCCTCCCCTCCCCTCCAGCTGGCAGATGCAGGTGCTGTCGTAACTGTGGGCAGCCGGGTTGCCAAACTCCACCACAGCTACGTCACTGCGAGCCAGGAGGGCGGGGAGGCTGAGGGAGAGCCTAGGGGGGTGTGGGGGGCGGCGAGTCGTCAGACAGAGCTGGGTCAAAGGCTTGCCCCATGTCTACTGTTAGTCACTCCACGTAATGTGGCCACATGGCTACGTATTGTGATGGACTGTTTTGGACTTGGAAGAGGAGTTGAGAAATGGTGCCTGAGTGTCCATGTTCCCACCTCCTGAGGAGAAATAAAACGTGGCAGAGATCCCTGTGCGGCCCCTGCCCTCCCTCCAGAGGTGATTTCATCCTGAGTTGGGCATCCGTGACCTTGTGTAGAATTTCATGTTACTTTCCTGGGTCTACCTCTGTGTGTCCCTGGGCAACTCACTTGCCCTCTCTGGGCCTCGGTTTCCTCATCTATAAGATGGAGAGGATAAAAGCCCCCACTCCCAGAAGACTAGTGGGGATTCAACGAGCTCATCTGTGTACAGTGCTTAGCTGAGGGCCTGTCGCGCAGTGAGGTCAGTATCACCACTCAACACCCAGAACGGGGCAGAGAGACATCACTGGGTCAAGAATACAAACTTTTGAAGGAGCTGTCCTGGTGGCGCCGGGATTCGCAGCAGTGGCTGGCTGGGAGCGGTGTCACTGAGATGCTGAGGCGCCAATTCTAGTTCCTTCCACTCCACTTCCTGTTAGGGTTCCTCCCCCCATCAGCTCTGAAAAACCAGGGTCCCACCTGGCTTGTTCTCTGCTGTCACCCCAACCCCCAGCCCAGGGCCTGGAGACTCGCAGGATGGGTGTGCGGAGTAAATGAAGGGGGCTCAGTTTTCTCATCTGCATAATGGGTCTCGCAGTCCATAGGAATGAGAAAGGCCTGATGAACACCAGGTGCTTTATAAACTCTTCTTTGTTTCCTCCTCTCGCACCTGTATCCCCTTCTCCTTCTTCCTCCCCACACCCCCAGGCTAGACCTGGACCCCCTGCCCTCAGGGCAGCCATTATGCTGACAGGCCCGGGCTCCCCACTCACTCATTCATTCATATATTCATGCATTCATTCTTGCATGCATTCATTCAACGAAGTTTCTTGAACACCTACGTGCTCCAGACTCTGCTCTCAGCTCTAGGGATACTGAAATACATAAACCAGGCAAACATCTCTGTCTTCCTGGAGCTGACATTCTATCAAGGGAGACAGACGTCTGACAACAGTGTGATCCACGCTGAGATTCACTGGGGCCTGGAAAGGGGGAGCCAGAGCAGCACCTGCCTGACCCAGTCTGGGTTTTTGGGAAGGCTGTGAGCTCAGACAGGAAGGATGAGAAGAAGTTAGATAGATGAAGGCTGGAGAGGGTGTTCCTGATGGAGGGACCAGCCTGGGGGGGGGGGGTGTGTGTGACATGGGCATGGCAATTTGGGGACCTGCCCATGGCTTGGCCTACTCCTCAGGGTGATGGGGTGAGCTGGGAGAGGCCTGACTTCATTTAGATCAGTGGTTCTCAACCTTCCTAATGCCGCGACCCTTTAATACAGTTCCTCGTGTTGTGGTGACCCCCAACCATAAAATTATTTTCGTTGCTTCTTCATAACTGTAATTTTGCTACTGTTATGAATCGTAATATAAATATCTGATATGCTATATGTGTTTTCCTATGGTCGTGACCCACAGGTTGAGAACCGCTGACTTAGATTTTACAGGTTTGCTCCAGCTGCAAGGTGGGGCCCAAACTGAAGGGCGAGGCTGGAGGTGGAAAGACCTGAGAGGAGACTGGAGGCCTGTCCACCCATCAGAGGAGACCGGCAGGAGGCACAGCCCCAGGAGCTGAGACGTGCTGGGCGGGGCCTGCGTTTCCCTGGAAACAGGCCCAGGATGTGGCTGCTGAGGAGGCTTCCCCCCTCCTCCCAGGGGACTGGGTCAGGCGTCAGCAGCACCTCTGCCACCGAGGCCCGTTAGGCTGCGCCCTGGGCCCTCAGGATGCTTGTCCTGTGCCTGGCCAGGCCCTGCCGGGGACGGACACCCTTCTCCTCCAGTGCTGTTGGCATGAGGCTGATCACGGTGCTCACAACATGGCTGGCACCAGCACGAGATGGAAACAGCCCCATGGTGCCTCTCTGAGGTCTCGTTAAACACACCGGGGTCCATCCAGACAGCGGCATATTCTGGAGCCAGGGGGAGGCAGGAGGTGCAGGGGTTTGGAGCACAGACCTGGGAGCCTGACAGCCGAGGCCTGAATCCCGGCTCTGCCAGGCACTGCTGTGTGCCACTGGGCAAGTGCCTTGTCACTCCCTGCCTCGGTTTCCCCATCTGCAAAATGGGGATGACGAGAGTAATAGAACCCCCTCGTAGAATCACTTCACCCCATGGCTAAGAAACTAAGCCATGTTAGGCATTCGGAACGTGCCCAGCACATAGTGAGGCCTAGAGAAACCTTTGCTGCCGCCGTTGCTGTTACAGACACGATGATTATTAGAAGCAGCTATGGCAGAAATATGGATTAACCCAAGGGACAAAAAAGGAAGGGGCAGGACAGAATGTAAAGTGGCCGCCGCCACCTGTGGACAATGGCAAGAAGAGTGACTCGATGCTATGTGTGCAGCCGCTCGCACCATCTCGGGAGATCCAAGACCCTGGTAGCATGCTTTCCCCTGGTGGGGGACGTGGGGGTTCACGCTGCACCCTTACAGCCTGTGCTGCCCGAGTTGTGTATTGGGGCGTGTTTCCCCGATGCACTTGTATGTATATTCAAAACCAAACCCGCCAGAAAGCAATTCTGCAAGAGGTTTCCTCCGGGAAGGCCCCAGATCTCCGCCCCCCCACCCCCGCATCCTGGCCTGTGTGTGGCCCAGTCTCGCCGCCGCTGCTAGTTTTCAGAGCTCTAGGCCTTGGAGCAGGTCCGAGCTGGAGTGCCCTGCAAGAAAGGGGGCTCCTTGGAGACCCCCAGAGCGGCCTCGGCTCCGGGTGGTGCGGGGTGGGGGCTGGGGGGTGTCCCGACCCAATGATGAGAACTCCAAATGCTCCCCAGCCTGGGCCGCTAATCGCTTCCAGATTGGCCGGGTCAGGGCCAGGGCCGCCGCCGCCTGGCTCCATAAACAGCCCGTCGCTCCAGATGGCGGCTGGCTCCAGCCTGGCGAGCAGGTTCACGGGGGACTGGGGGGGGTGGCAGCAGGTGGAGGACCCCCACCCCGCCTCGCTGGAGCAGGGAGGCCCCTGCTGCCGCTCATCCATGCTGCCCTGAGTCAGGAACACGGGGCCAGCGGGGCTGCAGAGGTTGAACCCATTGCTTGGAGGAGAAAAACTGAGGCCCAGAAGGGGCCAGGGACAGTTCAAGGTTAATGACCAAGAGAGATGTGAGGAGGGGGCTCCTGAGGGTTGACACTGGGCTTGCTTTGTCTCTGGATCCAGCGCACAGTAAAGCCCGAGGCGGGGAGGGAAGGAATGAGGAAGGGCTCAAATTCGGCCTCTGGCTTTTACTCCCTGAGGGCAATACATGGTTTTCATTCCCTGGGCCTCAGTTTCTTTCTTTCTTTTTTAAAAAAATTTTATTTATTGACTTGAGAGAGAGAGAGACAGACAGACAGAGACAATGATTTGTTGTTCCATGCACTTCTGCATTCATTGGTTGATTCTTGTATGTGCCCTGACTGGAGAGCAAACCCGCAGCCTTGGCGTATCAGGACAACACTCCAAGCCACTGAGTTACCGGGCCAGGGCCGAGGGCCTCAGCGTCTCGGCCTGTGAAATGGGAAAGCCTGGGGCACAGGCTTGTCAGCTTCCTGGAAGGGCCAGCGATACGGCTCCCATGAACTGCTCGGTGGCAGGCTGCCTGCGCTGCAGGTGCTCAGCTCTCCCTCCTCCTGCTACTCCTCCCACCTTAGAGCATCATGCCTCCTCCGGGAAGCTGCCCTGACCGCTACGCAGCACTGTGCCCTTCCCAGGCCTCTCTCACGGAGCCTCCCAATCCCTGTGGCACAACTGGTACCCGTGTGACTGCCCGGCTGGCAGATGAGGAAATGGAGGGTCAGGAGACACTTGTGTTTTGTCCCCACCCACTTGGCCTGCAAATGACAGGAAACGGAGGTCAGGGAAGCATCAGGATGCGCTGAGGGTCCCACCCCCGGGAAAAGGCAGAGCCGCTGTGTACTCCTGGCCACGCGGCACCTGGTCTGAAGACAGACGAGGCTGTTTCTCTGGTCCCCACTCACCAACCCGAGAGCCCACATCGTGGCCCAGGACAGGAGGGCCCCCGTCTGCTGCCTCCAGGCTGGTCCTGGGCCATGATCCCAGGGGAGGAGTATGGAGCCCTGGCCTGACCACACGGTGGCTGGGCAGTAGCCTCGGCCAGGGGAGCAGGCTGCAGGACAAGAGGGGGGCATCTGCTCTCAGGGGTTCCCCTGCCGATCATCTCTCTCCACCCAGCTGAGCAAGGACGCGGATCCCCAGTGGCTGGGCCTGTTTGTTTTTTTTTACCATTTTAACTTTCCTGCCCAGCACGGGACGCCTCAGACAGCTTTGCTGAATGGGTGGGTGAGTAATCGTAATATCGAGCACTTATGGACCAGGGACTCTTCTGAACAATTAACTCATGGTAACTTCCTTAATATTTACATAACCTGCCAGGGGAGGGGCTATTCTAATTGCCATTTCACAGACGAGGAAACCGAGGCTCAGAGAGGTTGAGTGCGCAAGGTCACACAGCTAGAGCTGGAATTTGAACCCAGGTCTTCTAGCTCCAGAGGACACACTCTTAACCACATGTACCCACTCCCAGGGCAGCAGTGAGCCTGAAATGAATTCAGCGCCGGGCACACAGTAGGTGCTTTTCCAAAGCACCCTTTCCATTGCCCAGCTCCTGGATTCAGATTTAAGCCCAGCCTTGAGGTCAGCGCCCGTTCTGCCCTGTGCCAGGAGGAATGTTCGTGGTGGCCTCGGCTGGGGTCCGAGAAGAAAGGCAGCCTTGTGGGCGAAAGGTGAGCCGCTGGGTGGGCGCGGGCGTGTTTACCCAGGGCTGGGCGTGTGGCTCAGGGTGGCGCCGCTGTCAGCCGCGACGGCTGCCCCGGGCCTGTGCTGGCCTCCAGATGTGAGCTGGCTCCAGCCGGCCGGGCCCCCCCACCCTGTGCACAGAGGGCCTTTATCAAAAGCGGCTGTGAGGAGGCCCGGGAGGCCGCCTGGCTCCAGCTTGCTGGCTCCAAGCCCCAGGCTTGCAGAAGCCAGCGAGCTGCACTGGGGCTTTTGTGCCCAGGTCTTCGTCTGCTCCACAGCCCAGCTGCTCTGTTTCCCTTGCCTCCTCTGGGGTCCTGGCAAGGGGTGCAGCCCCCTTTCCCAGGAAGCTGGAGCTCCAGGAGCAGCGTGAAGGGGTGACAATGCAAGAAAACGTCTTTTTAATTTATTTTTCACATCCCTGAGGAGGAAAGGTAATCCACACAGAAAAAAAGTGCAAAACTCAATAAAATTCCAGGGATGCTAAGTGAGTAGCAAAGTGAACATGCTCGTGGGAAGGGTAATTGCAAATTCAGGCCGGCGCGAGGGGAGGGAACTCGAGGGTCCACAGGCCCGGCCCAGCTCCCTCTGTAATGTTTTCTTTCTTGGTGGTGGGGGTGTTATTCTTGATATTTTCTTTGTTGGCCTATTTTGTACCAATAAAGAATAATAACTAGAGAAAAAAATTAATTAAAAAAAAACACACGAAGACCTCCTCTTGCTCCGGACTCTCAGCCCTGGCCCTGTGTCTCTGACCCTCCTAGGGGCTGTCTGAGAAGCCACGAGCAAGTCCACCGATTCTCTTTCCTATCTTGTTCTTGTTTTACAAACGGCCTCAAAACATAAACTGTTCAGCACCTGGCTGCTTTCCCTTGACAAGGCAGCCTCGCTCTTTTTCACGGCTGCGTAGTATTCCCCTGCGTGAAGCCACAGGCCTTATTCCCAGGCCGGCTTGGTGGACATTTAGGTTTCTGCCCGTGTTCACGCCCACAGGCCGCGATGAGATGAACCCCCGTTGTGCGTCTTTGGGAACACAGGCAAGTGTTTTCTAGAGGATCAACTCTTAGAAATAGAACCAAAGAGCAGACGTGTGTACTCCCCTGAGAGCCGTGGCTGACTTGCTCTCCCGGAAGTTTGTATTGTCCTTGTCTTGTCCCCTCAGCAATGCAGCCACGCACAAGGAAACTGAGGCACAGCTAGGCAGCTGTTCTTACGGGTGAGCGGCAACAGTTTCACATGATTCTCTTTTAAAAAACAAGCCCCACTCCCCAACCCTTTCCTTCTGATTGCAAAAGAGAAACATGCTCAGAAACTTCAGAAAAGACGGAAAACTCAGAGGTAGAGAAGAAAGCCTCCCTGACCCCACCGCCGCCACCAGCCTCCGCGGCCGGACTGCCACCGTCCCTCCTCCCTGGTCGCCTGCTCCCAGACGCCCCCCGACAGTTTCTCCTCACCGGCCCCCACCGTGGGGACATGTGACAACGTCTGGGGACATTTTAGGTTGTCACAAGGGGCGGAGGGGTGTGCTGCTGGCATCTGGTGGGCAGCGGCCAGGGGTGCTGCTAAATATCCTACAGCGCACCGGACGGCCCAGGACAGAAGAATCCGGCCCCAACATCGCTAGTGCTGAGGCTGAGAAGCTTACCCAGTGGTTCTCAACCTTCTGGCCCTTTAAATACAGCTCCTCATGTTGTGACCCAACCATAAAATTATTTTCATTGCCACTTCACAACTGTAATGTTGCTACTGTTATGAATCGTCATGTAAATATCTGATATGCAGGATGGTCTTAGGCGACCCCTGTGAAAGGGTCGTTCGACCGCCAAAGGGGTCGCGGCCCACAGGTTGAGAACCGCTGCTCTAGACCCACATCACGTCACAGCATCCCGTGCTCAGAGCTTCCACAGCTCACACCTCACCCAGGGAACAGCCCAAGTCCTCCCAGGACCAGGAGGCCCTCAGGAGGTGCTGAGTGGCCTCCTCTCCCCCACTCAGCCCCAGCCACTCAGCTCTGCCCCCCTCTTCGTCCCGCCTTAGCCCTTTCCTCTGCTTTTCCCAAACTCTTTCCCAGGCATCTAACACTCCCCCCGCCCGACTCTGTCAATGTCACCTCCTCCCAGAGGCCTCCGTGACCTTCCTATTTAATATCGGCCACGCCGAGTGCTTCTGTCTTCTTTCTCCCTGGCATCGGGGCCAGATGTCTCACTGATTGGTCTGTGCATAGCCCGCCTGGAACATAAACTCCTTGAGGGAGGAACAGGGCTGGTCTCATTCACTGCTGTGCAGGTTACACAGCCTCTAGCACACAGTAGGTGCTCAATAAATGCTAACAGTTTGACTAGTGGATCCCTCATCCCCACCCCAAGATCCTGATGTTAGCCAGCACCTGGGGGCAGAAGACCCAGTGGCCATCCTCACCAAGGACAGTAGCAAAGATGGAGGGACCCCATAGACAACTCCCCAACCACTGCCAGCATTTATGGAGCACTGACTGTATGCCCCACTCTAGACTGGGCAGCACAGAGACTGTACCTCAGTGAATTCCTGGGGGGCCAGGGGATTATCTCCCTGCCCCAGGGCCTATCAATAGCCACCATGCATTCAAACATTTATGGAGCACCTACTGTGTACCAGTGACTCTTCTGAGTAGTGTATATCTGCCAAGAGAGAGAATTTCCAGGCAGGGGATTTAGGGAGAGGAAAAAGGCAGTGCACTTTTCTATTGATGCTTTAATATATATATATATATATATATATATATATATATATATATATATATTAATACATATATATATATTATTATTAGTTAAGGTATTACAAATGTGTCCTCATCCCAATACTTATATTTTTTAATTGACTTCAGAGAGGAAGGGAGAGAGAGAGAGAAAGATAGAAACATCAATGATGAGAGAGAATGATTGATTGACTATCTCCTGCATGGCCCACATGGGATCAAGCCTGCAACCTGGGCATGTGCCCTGATGGGGACTCAAACTGTGACCTCCTGGTTCATAGGTTGATGCTCAACCACTGAGCCACGCTGGCCGGGCTATTGATGCTTTTAATTAAATGTGGGTTTTTTTTCTTCTACAGAAAGCATTACTTGTGTAAATAAATAGACATGAGGCCGCTCTCCCTCCCCATGCCATTCCCTTCCCCCTCTCCCCCACCCCACCCCCCATATCCCCTAAAAATAAATAAATAAATAGTAGCTAGGTAGACACGGAGAATTCCCAAGTATGAAAAACACAGCCCTACCGCCCACCGAGGCTGGGAGGAAGCTCAGGGGGCCTGGGGACCAGAGGGGCGCCTTTGTCCTAGGAAGGCTTCCAGGAGGAGGCGAGCTCTGAGCTGGGCCCCAGGGCTCAGGGGGCAGGACTCCCGGTGGGGAGGACGAGCCCCGCGTCGGCCATCACACAGCTCTGGGCCGGCCGGCAGGCACTGGCGGTCAGGCCCCCGGCCCAGCCCAAGGCCAACCCTCCTGCCGCGTGGGTTCCACGTTTCTTGGTGCTGATTGCAGGGTCGTTTCTGTGGTGACCCGGTCCTGTCTCTCCCCAGGCCACCCCTGCACTTGAGCTCTATGAGGGCAGAGCCCACCCTGTCCTGTTCACCACTCTGTCCCCGGGGCCTGGAGCATAGTAGGTGCTCACAGTGAGTTGAATAGCGTCCCCCCAAACTCATGTCTACCTGGAGGCTCAGGATGTGGCCGTATTTGGAAATAGGGTCCTCGCAGAGGTCATTAGTGAGGGATCTTGAGAGGAGGTCATGCTGGATCGGGGTGACTGGCGTCCTTATAAGGGAGGACACAGACTCACAGGAGAGGCCGCATGAAGACGGAGGCAGAGCCTGGGATGCACCTCCGAGCCAAGGAGCCCGAGGACTCCCGGGAGGAGGAGCTGGAGCCGGCAGGGCCGATTCTGACCCGGAGCCCTCAGCGCGGGCCGGCCCTGCTGACACCGTGATTTCGGAATTCTCCAGAACCGCGGAAGAATACACGTGTCTTGTTTTAAGCCACCAAGTTGATGGCAATTTGTTACAGCAGCCACGGGAAGGTCATACAGATTTCTCTCTGTGGATGAACAGAGCGAAGGGATGAACTGACAGCAGCTGGGCTCCGGTGGCCGCCCAGGGTCATCATGGGGGGGGGGGGGGGGAGCGACAGCTCTCATCCCTTATGCCTGGGAGGTGGTCCAGACAGGGGTGGGTGGGTGTGAGGAGCTGCTGAGGTCATCCGGCTGAGGTGACAAGAAATAGGTTCCGTCGATGTCATGCCCACCCCCAGAAGCCCACGCCCACAGCCAGCTTGGACACTCGGGTCAGGGTTCTGGGGGCCTGACCTCCCCTGACGCTGATGCCTTTCAGATACTCCGCACCCAGCACTTGTCCCTAAATCCTGGACGCTCCTCAGAACGTCCACCCGAGTGACTCTCATCGCCTTCAGTGAGGCCCAGAGCCCAGGCTGTTGGGAGGGAAGCGTTCCACCTGCCTGTGCGTAGTCCCTCTCACCGCAGCCTCTGCAGGTGGGGAGGTGGCGGGATGCGGGGGGCGGGGGTGGGGGAGAGCCTGAACCCGGCTCTGAGCCGCAGGCTCTCCATCTGTAACGGCAGGAAAGTCCCGCCTCGAGGAGGCTGCTGTGAAGGGGTTTAGACGAAGCGGGTCCCAGGCTGGCGGAGCCCCTGGCCCATAGGTTTCACTAAGACAAGGGGGCCCCGGGGCCTGATCTCCACAGACAGCCCTGGACCCTACAGAGGCCATTAGACGTGGCCTGCCTCAGGTCCTTTCGAAACCCCGACCCCTGTCCTGTGGCCTGTCCAGTGGCCCACAAGGCCACCCCACCGCCAAGGAGCTCAGTGTCTTCAGAGGGAGCGAGGCTTAGATTTCATGCCGGTAAAATGTCTAAAATCAAAGCAGGGCTCGAAACATGAAGGGTTTTGAAGTTGCTCAGGGCAGGAGGGGGCGTGACATTCCCAGCGGTCTCGGCCCCTCTCTGGGACCCATCATCAACAGGGTGCCTGGGCCCGGCCAGGAGGTAGTGGCCAGTATGGGGGCACCTGCCATTTTACCAATGATCTGAATCCCCCCAAAGATTTAACCACCTCAAGTGTTAGAGGAGACACCTGGGAAAACTCAACTGGAAACCCCTTTGCTTGATGTTAGAGGCAGTGAGCGAAGACGAAGGGACCCAGTGGTTGAACAGTGGGGACGCGGGTCCTGGAGCAAGGGTTCCAATCCCTGCTCTGCCACTTACTCACTGTGTGACATCAGGCAAGTTGCCTAACCTCTCTGTGCCTCAATTTCCTCCTTTGCCAAAGGAGAAATAATAACAGTTTCTCTCAAAGGATTGTAGAGAAGGTGACCAGTGACTTCATGTGGCCTGGTGGCCCAGCCCCTGGGCATGGCTGGAGCTCAGCTACTGACACTGTCCCTGTTATTTTTCCCAAGGACATTCATTAAATACTCGTTGAATGAACGAGCCTGGAAGTGTGGGTGCTGCTGTGTCCCTGGGCTAACCGGGGAGCTCTGGGGCACTGTGACTTGGGCCGCCTGGTAACTGTCAAGTGCTGCACTCACTCGGCACCATGGCTGAGTCAGCATGTTCTCCGTGGGAGTTTGTGGGAAACGGGCAGCTGAGGGTCCTGGGTGTTTACAGTCAGATTCCAGAGCTGGGCGCTGATCAGGAGCCAGGGCACGGGGGCTTCGGGCTCTGGCTTTAAGCCTCTGACCACAGTGTCAAGTTTGTGGAGCGAAGGGTCAGGAAGGCAGCGAGGGCGGAAGTGGCTGGCCCAGTCTTCTGGCCTGAATTATCTGGGAAGAAAAATAATCACATTCCATGGCTTGGGCACTGGAGCCACTGCAAGGGGGTGGAGGTGGGGGAGGAGCAGGCTGGCCTGGGCAGGTGGTGGCCCCACCTGAGGTTCGGCCCCCACCAGGTGCTACCGAGTTGTGCGTGGTGGGGCATGGCAGCCAGGGCACATCTCCTTGGGGGTTGGGGGTAGGGGAACCACTGCTCCAGGCTGGGGAGCAGCTCAGGGCCCTGGAGCTGGTGCAGCTGCCAATATGCCAGGCAGGGTCCACTCTCATCCCCAGACCCTCTTGGGGGCAATGGAGTCAATACATGGGCTGCTGATGGCACAAGCCAGAGGTAGCGCCTAAAAGGACCGATGAGCCTTCCTAGGATGGTCCTGAGGCGTGTCCTCTCTCTGTGACTGGATGTGCCAAGAAGGCCGCCTTTCAGAAAAGATCTCATTCCCTCCAGGCGAGACTCCAGCGCAGGACAAGGGTGGGGAGGGGGCTTCAGTAGCCCCCAGGTCACTGCCTTCCTCCGAGGAAAAGCCTGGTGTTCCTGAGCCCCACTGCCAACCTGGCCCAGGGAAATCAGCTCAGCTCAGCTCCCCTCCACCCCACACCCCTGCACAGCCCCTGGACTCCGACCCAGTTTCTAGGCCATAGACAAGGGGCTCAGGCCAGATTCGAGGGGGTGTCTGGGGCTGTGCAGGGCCCTCCCAGCCAGAGATGGCCTGGAAAGTCATTCCCAACTGGCTGTGGCTGAGGCCAGAACATGCGTGGGAGAGGCCTGGGATCAAGTTGATGAAACCAGGGCAGCAACATCTGGACTCTGGCAAATCCTGGATTCATTCATTCATTCATCAGCTATTGCCCTCCCCATCCTGGCCTGGCATAGCACATCCATGTTCATTTATCCACCTGTTCAGAGTGTCTACTGTGCATTATGCACTGTGGGCTCTTTTTAAAATTTTTTTTAAAATTTTTCAATTTGAGAGAGAGAGAGATTTTTTTAAAATAAGATGATGTGCTCTCTTTTTAAAAAAATATTTTTATTGATGTTTTACAGAGAGGAAGGGAGAGGGATAGAGAGTTAGAAACATCGATGAGAGAGAAGCATCGATCAGCTGCCTCCTGCACACCCCCCACTGGGGATGTGCCCGCAACCAAGGTACATGCCCTTGACTGGAATCAAACCTGGGACCCTTCAGTCTGCAAGCCGGCGCTCTATCCACTGAGCCAAACCGGTTAGGGCTGCACTGTGGGCTTTTAATGGGACATGAACCTCAGAGCCTTTGTTCTTGCTGTTCCCTTTACCTGGAACTATCTACTGGGCCAGGTTCTGGGCACGGCAGGTCCTCCACCTACTTGAAGTCACCTCCTCAGGGAGGCTCTCCCTACCCAGAGCTGCCCTCCCACACTATTCCTTTGGGAATGTGCATAATGCTTCAAAAATCACTTTGTCTATTGTCCATGCAAAGATCAGCTCCACAGGGCTGGCAGGTGTGGCTCAGTTGGTTGGGCATCGTCTTGTGCACTGAAAGGTTGCTGGTTTGATTCCTGGTCAAGGCATATGCCTGGGCTGACAGAGTGTGTGGGAGACAGCTTTTGCTCTCACATTGATGTTTCTCTCCCTTCCCTTTCCTCTCTCTAAAAATCAATGAAAAATCTTTAAAAAAATATATTTTTATTGATTTCAGAGAGAAAGGAAGAGGGAGAGAGAGATAGAAACATCAGTGATGAGAGAGAATCGTTGAACGGCTGCCTCCTGCACGCCCCCTACTGGGGATCGAGCCCACAACCCGGGCATGTGCTCTTGACGGGAATTGAACCAGGGACCCTTCAGTCCGCAGGTCGATGCTCCATTACTGAAACAAACCAGCTAGGGCAATAAAAAATCATAAGAAATAGTAATAAAAAGAACAGCTCTATAAAGGTAGGGCCTTTTGTTTTGTTTTGTCCCCAGCACAGGGGTCAGCGCACAGCACTCCATAAATGCTTGTTGAATGAATGAGTGAATGCCTGAATGAACGAATGACGAACCAAGGGGTGAAAACTCCATTGGGAAAGCTCAGGGATGGGGTTTGGCTCCTAACGCAGCTGGAGATGACCTGTAAACTGAGGCCTGAAGACGGGCGGCTGGGTAAGCAAGTGAAGAAAGGGGGGAGATGGTTTTGTCTCAAAATGCTTTACTCCAAGGGAGCATTAAAAGTAGCTCAAGGGTGACAACTGGTGATTTAAAAATTTTTCTTTTTAAGCCTTTACTCCATTACCGCTGTAAAAATTGCGATTTTTACTAAATTCTGATGTCAGGCTTCTCTCGAAAAATTGAAGCATTTGGCCATCCCAAGCCAGCATTCCAGAGACAAATATGGTGAGTTCAGCAGTTCACAGTGGCCCTCCTCAGGCTTGAGGCTTTGCGTTTTCGTCCCGGCAGCCAGAGGCAGCGAGGGAGTCTGGGCTTGATCCCCTCCCGCAGGCACACCTGGGCCGGCCGGGTGACCTTAGTCAGGCCCTTTCTGCACCTCAGCTCGACCTCAGCGAAAAATGGGCGGGTAGCACGGTGCACTCGGTAGGGGTGCCCTCCTCCGGGCTTGGGGGTGGGGAGGGGTGCGCACCCCCTCCCTGCATCTTCTGCAGGGTTCCCTGCGCCAAATGCTCACAGCAGGATGTGAGAGCCCAGCTCAGAGATGGTGTTTCCCAGCCCAGAGGCCGCATCGATCGCCTCCTCCACGCCCAGCCCTGGGGGCCAGGTGGGGAGCCGACTTGGCCGGAGCTGAGCCGGGCGGATCCGCAGCGCGCGGGCGCCCTCTGCTGGCTCACAGCGGACGGGCAGGCCCGAGCCAGAACCGGAGCCGGGGGTTTCTTTTCTCTTCCTGGAATGGGGTAATAGCAGTGGCTATGTTTACTGAGGGTCTGTTTGTATCGAGGACTGTGAGAATCCCACCACGCGCAAAACCTCACGTTATCCTTACAACAACCCTGGAAAGTGGAGACCGAAAGGCACAGAGAGGTTAAGGACCTGCCCCAATAGCTGGGGTTGGCCTCCCGACTGCAGGTCCTACGCTGGGATCCCGTGGGCAGAGAGGTCACCCAAGGCTCAGCTCTGCTCACTCACTCACGTGTCTCTTCCATCCACTCGCCCATTCAGGCTTCCCCTGGAACCGTCAAACTTCTCAGCCGGTCCTTCCGTTTGTCCCCCCCACCAACCAACCAACTGCCCTACTGTCTACCCATCACTTAATGAGTACACGCCGGAGGCAGCAGGAGGCCTCACAGGCCACCAGACCCTTCCCTTATTGCTACCCAGGCTCGGCGGGTCCCAGCTGAGAGGCAAAAAACATGCTTCTTCAACTTGAGAAGGCACCCAGACTCACACATAAGAAATGCATATGAGCCCTAGCCGGTTTGGCTCAGTGGGTAGAGCATAGGCCTGCGGACTGAAGCCGGGTTTGATTCCGGTCAAGGGCATGTATCTCGGTTGCAGGCTCCTCCCTGACCCTGGGCCCTGGTCAGGGCGTGTGCAGGAGGCAACCAATGGATCCATCAATGTGTTTCTCTTACATCAATATTTCTCTCTCTCTAAAAAATCAATGGAAAAATATTCTCAGGTGAGGATTAAACAAAGCGAAACAAAACCCCAACCACAGCAACAAAAATAAATGCATATGAAAACTAGAAAATAGCATGTTCAGCTCCAAGATGGGCAGGCAGAGAAGTATGATCCTAGAGAGAGGGGGGGAGGAACCTGTCCTCCTGTGTTGGTGGGACAGTTACCACTTTGTAGGCAACTTGAAAATGACAAATAAAAAAAGGACAAAATTAAAAATGCCTCTGTCCCTGGATAAATTCACTTCTAGGACTTCATTCCATGGATGCAAATGCAACTCCCCCCCCCCCCAGGCTGGTGAGCAAAGCCCCCTGGGTGTCTGTCAGTCAGGGCCTGGTCACCTGGGTGACGGTGCATCCGTTGCTGGCACGCCCTGGGGGTCCTGTGAGGGAGAAAAGTGTTCTGTGCGGGAAGAGCAAAGTGGAGGCCACATCCCCAATTATGTTTATGTTTTTAGAAGTGAGTGGGAGGAAAGGAGCGTTGGGGAGAGCCCCCCACCCACAGGAGCTTGGAAAGGATGGGGTCATAAGCAGGAGGGTCATAAGCATTCTGTTCCCGTTCTACTGTTTGAAGTTCTCTCTAGCTTCATGGATTCTCTATTTAGTGAAAATGAAAATGGGCTCTGCAGCTCAGATTTGCCCACTGGAGTGTCAGGGGGCAGATTCATTTGAGCAGAGGCTGTGATGTGGTCTCTGTTCTTCATCACCAGTGTGGCCGCCACTGCTCTTATCCGCACTGACAAACACACCTGCTTCTCCCAAACTCTAATATGGACACCCACATCTTAATCCAGAATTGGGATGTTTCTTAAAATCGCATGTCTTGCCTGGCCGGCATGGCTCGGTGGTTGAGCACTGAACTATGAATGAGGAGGTCAAGGTTCAATTCCCAGTTAGGGCACAGGCCAACGTTGCAGGCTTGATCCCCATTGTGGGGTGTTCAGGAGGCAACCGATCAATGATTCTCTCACATCATTGATGTTTCGGTCTCCCTCTCTCTCTCTCTCCCTCTGAAGTCAATTTTTTTAAAATCGCATGTGTTACACTTATAACTGGCAGCATTTTTTCTTGGTGGCATGTATGGGTGCCTCTCCCAGAGGACAGGACTGCAGACTCCGTGAAATGTGGGTGCCTCCCGTGGCACCTCCCGTCTGTGCCAAAGGTGATGCTGCTGTGCTCCGCGGACCCACAGCTCCTCCCTGCGCAGAGCGTCCCGGACCACAGGCTCCGAGAGGTCAAAGGCTGCCATGACAGTCTCAACGGTGGCCAGCGAGCAGTGACAGCATTTGTTTTGCACGGGGATGAAGAGGTGTGTCCCACAGTTGTGTGGCTTGCTCTTTATTGTTGACACGAACTTTGGGAGATTCTACATAAAAATTCACATTCACGGCTTCTCTTGGCAAGATCTGGCTTTCGTTGAGCCCATGTCCCCGGCACTGAGTAGTGCCTTCACACCACCTGTTATCGGTCACACGCCAGAACCTCAAAGAGGCGGCCCATGTTCCCGGGGACGGGACCAGCAGCAGCAATGAGGTTGCCTCTAGCACTAAGATCCTCCTCCCCAGGTCACTGCAGCCAGCATGATCTCCTGTAATGCGCACACAGCGTCACTCAGCTCAGAGCTATGCAAGCGGCCCTTCCTCACAATTCCTTCTGCTAATGCCATGTCCTGAGTCCTTCCACTGGGCTCTGTGATGAGGGAATAACATGACCGAGGGGCCACTTACTCCCCAAGGGGGAGGGGAAAAGGGCAAGGGGCCAAGCAGAAACCTGTCCGCAGCTGGAGGATCCCACAAGGCAGGGTCTACGCCAGGGGTGGGGAACGCCCGCCCTCAGGCTATATAAGGCCGGTGAAATCATTTGGTCTGGCCCTGCCAAGGCATGAGGGGTGAGTTAATTAAATGTTTGACCAAATATAGCAGGCTAGTTTTTAAGTTGATAACGTCTATGGCCTGCGAATGTTATAAATATCCAAGTGGCCTTTGGCAGAAAAAAGGTTCCCCACCCCTGCTCGACACCATCCACAACTGGGGAAGCTGTGGGTCCCTCACCCCAAGGGCCCAGGCGCTTTCTGGGCAGAGACACAGCTCAAGGGACCTGCCCTCACCTCAAGATTGTGGTCAGAGGTCATGGGAGACCCATCACTGGTTTCAGGAACATAGACCTGGCATAAGCTGGGAACTGGAGTGTGATCCAGGGAGGCCACCTGTTTCTTCTCTGTCCAAGTTTAGGCCTAAACTCCAGCCATAAACTTGACCACCTGTGAACCCACCGTAACAATAAAGAGCAAGTCACACGACTGTGGGGCACACCACCACAGCTTGAGGTTTCAAGCAGTTGCCACAGGAAGTTCTAGTCGGGCTCCTGAAGCTCTGAGCCAGTATCCTGAAGCTACCAAGAAGGGAAAAGGGTTACACCGGGACTTCAGACGGGACCTGTTTCCTCGCTGGAGGTCACTCAGCACAGAAGAGACGCCATCTTTAGATTTAGCCCTGAACTGGCCTTGGGGCTTTCCAGCAGAGTTTTGAAATACTTTTAGAAGCTGTCCTTCCTCCCTTTGGAGTTGACTGCAGGCACAGAACCACAATGTCCCTGGCCCAGTCCTCTTTCAGGGAAGCTGAAAGGCAGCAATTCACTCCAGAGAGCTGGTCGAGGGCTGAAGGGCAGAAACTGGGCAGTCCTTTCTGGAGGGTGGCCCACTAGGAAACAATCTGGCTCTTTCCAGGCAGCCAGGTTCTGACATCCGAGCTGACCCCAACAGCCACGAGGGAATGGCCTGGCTCCTACCACAGGACACCAAGGGTGTGCCTGCTGGCCGTTGGTACCACAGCAGGAAGTTCAAATCCTGGGTAAAAACAGCCACAGATGTTTCCACCCCTCACACAGTGAATGGCTGACAAATTGTCAACCATCCGATCAAGAGTGTCTTTTCATAGACTAGAAAAATCCTTACTCAAATCCCCCCGCTCGCCTCCAAGACTAAATGCAGTCAATATATAGCTTCTGGTGGAGAATAGAGTCCCACAAAGCTATTAAATCAAGGGATGCCACCCTCTTTGCCCTGGCTGGTGTGGCTACATGGTTGGAGCATCGTGCTACGTATGGAAGGGTCTTGGGTTCAATTCCCGGTCAATGGCATGGACCTGGGTTGTGGGTTCACTCCCACCCGCAGTTGGTGTGCATGTGGAAGGCAACCAATTGATGTTTCTCTCTTCCCCTCTTTCCTTCCCTCCCACTCTCTGAAAAGCAATGGAAAAAAATATCCTTGGGTAAGGATTAACAACAAAAACAAACAAAAAGAATGCCACCCCGTTTGCTTACTACAATCTTTTAGGACAAAGGTTGGCAAACTATGGTCCACAGGTCACACCTGGCTCACTGCCTGTATTTGTATGACCCCCTCGAATAAAGAATGATGAACACCTGCAACTGATTTGGTAATAGGGAATACAAACTTTATATTTCAACTAAGCAAAACGTTCTCCTCTAAAAAAAAATTCTCACTACAAAAAAAACTATACTCCATTATTATATTTTGAATTTCATCAATAAAAAAATTTGTGGAAATTTCTCTCATTACATAAATACATAATATTTTCGATCTCGCCTCTTGGCCCACGAAGCCTAAATATTTACTAACTTAGGCCCTTTGTAGAAAAATTTTGCCAACCCCACCATTAGGAGGCCTCCTGGAATCCCAAAGCATCTAACACATAGTGAATGCTGATCCTGTTACATGCCAAGAGGAAGAAGAGCAGAGCTTCTTAAATATTAATGCACACTTTTTTTTATTATATTAAAATCAGGCAATGGTCTGACAATAAAAAGGCTGCTTATGGAATACTGTTATCTTAAACTTTACTTACAGGATGTTAAATCCTTACAACTAAGGTTTTCCCCAGAAAAAGATTAATGAAAACATCAATTGCTTTTCAGACTTGATAGTTGCTGCTTCGAAAAGGTGGTTTTACAGAAATACTAAATTACAAAAAAAAAAAAAAAAATCCTTTATAACACAATGAATCACTTTATTTCGGTATGCATCCACATCTCAGCAATTAGTGGTCCTGAACAGAAAAGTGGAAAAACGCAGCCATTTGCCAGGAAGTCAAGCCCGCCAATTTTGGGGTTCTGCCGTGCACATCGAGTTCTTTCTTAATCCCTGCTGAGGACCATGAGAAGCTGCAGCACCAAAACCAAAGTATGCACCGAATTCAAGGTTCTTTTTGTTCCAGTTGTCAGATTCCAAACTAGACCCAAATGGATTGCAAAGATGACCAAATGAGAGCTCTGTTTAAAACTTCAATTTGTAAAAGCAAAAGCAATGACAGGAACAACAACAAAATTCATTCAAAGGGATCATGTGCTTACAAGTGTCTTCTGTGGCCTTCCTGAGCTTAACAAACAAACCTATCAGCTGATGATGACAGCAGAGCGGCAGGGCTGCGGACCCAATTTTCATTTCCTGGGCTGCTGGAGAATAAATGAATGTGGTTCCAAACTAAACGAGGGAGGTCAGAGACTCTTTCCAACCTTACCTGATGGCTTCTGGCCAAAGCAAGGGAGTGTCATGGAAAGTGTTGGGTGGTGATGGTGCAAGAAAGGGACCTGAAGAGGAGGAAGGAGGAAGCAGCACCCCTCGATATAAAGGTGGTGGGGGAAGTTATGGGGAAAGCCCTGAATTCCTCACCAAAGGCCAATTTCGGAGGGGAGCAGAGGGGGTTACAATCTATGCTTCGGCCAAGGGTGGTAGTGGAGTGGGAAAAGGATGGTGGCTCAGAAGGGGAAGGGGCATCATTTAAGACTTAAAAAGAAACCAGGGGTGCAAACGGAGCACCCACACACACCCAGCAGTAGTCCCACAGGCTGTGACCTGAAACCTTCACATCTACTCTAACCAGCCACCCCAAGCTGGAGGGCTGTTGCAGGGAGGGAGGGGGAGGGGGAGGAGAGGGAGAAGGCAGAGCCCCCAGGCCATGTAATCAGCAGCAAGGTGATTGTGTGACGTGTCTTTTCACAGTTGAGTTAGATGTGCCCCACCAGTTATGATGGGAATCAATTTAAATATACTTTCTTGATCCCAGAAGTTCAACTATGTGGACAGTGGTTACACTTGACAGGATGATTTGTTATAGCACAACTTATATATTTCAAATGGACAAAAAATTAGTATCATTTACAGTATCTTATGATAAACTGCCTTTGAGCGGGAGCTTCCTTTCCAGTACTTTGAGGTCTACAAGACGTATCTAGAAAATGTACTACTGTGGAAAATGAAGACTGCTTAAATCGAGTGGGGGGGGGGCGGGCCTGTGGCTTTCTTGTTGATTAGTTGCTGTAACACTGTCCTTCAGGCGGCTGAGGGAGTTTCATGTTTTCTTTAGACATCATTAGGCGCCGAAGCTCCTGCAGGACAACCTTGATACTATATGAATTCTGCCATTTTGCTAGCACTGAGATGGCTCGTGGGTCCACCTATAAAAAGGCAAATAAAAACAAATTACTGCTGGGCTCTCAAACAAAAGAATTGTTGTACACTGGAGTTAACCTACAGTATAAATTTGAGTAAAATGCATTTTTTAAAGTTGAACACGCTGATCATACAATATCTGACATGCAGAATACCTGCAAGATCCCTCCCACCAGTCTGATTTTCCCTTTTTATGTCCCAAACCGTCACTGTTTGGGAGAAGGAAATTACGGGTAAGTAAAGCCACCTTCAGAGAAATGGCCTGATACTTGGCGAGACTCAACCCAACCAGCTCTAAAACAATGACCTGCTTCTGGGCGGGCTGCTGCCGCTGCCGCTGCTCAGGGCTTGTCCTTTTTCGACTCTACACCCAGGTGGTGGATGATAAAGATGTGCAGGGCAGTCGGAAGAGCAAAGACAACGGGTGGCCTGGACCCAAGCTCTAGTGACAAGGGCCTGCCTCAGAGTCATAATCTCTCAAGTTAACGCAGCATTCCCTAAAAGAAATTTCCCAAAGCATGGGTCAAGTTCTGATTCTGGACTTTAGGTGGAACTTGGATACAACATTAAACACTGAACACACAGTACAAGGCTCACATCTTTTCAACCCCTCCCCGCCCCCCTCAAATCTTTGGAATACCTCAAAATTAAGGCTTAGCTCACGTGATGTTAACTTATGCCATACCCTCGAACACCTGCTGATCTCCCCTTTGAACAAGAGAGCAGGCCTCAAAGGCTCCAAGCCCTTGGCAAAGAACATAAGGAGGAAAAATTTATTAACTTTGCTTTGGTTTTGTAGTATTTCTTGTTGCCATTACTGCCTTATGGCAAGTGAGACTGGTTTTCATTTATGGTAGTAAAAATAAGTTAAAGAAAGCAAGGACATTAAAAAAAAAATTATATACCAGTGACCCACAAATTAGGCCAAAGTGTGACCCTGAGCAAGATCTTTCACCTCTGTGCCTCAGTGTCCTCATTTCTACCTCATAGGGGTATAGCATGAGGACTGATGAGCTCATGTATCAAAGTGACGAGCACAGTGCCGGCCCAGATGCGTGACCCCACCCCAAATGTTCATACTACAATATACGTTATCATCACATAACCAATGAACACGTGGGACCAGGCCTAAAAGTACAAGGCATTTCTCAATCCTGGGAAACAAGTAGGGGCAGAAAAAACAACTTACCACTCCATTAGAACTATTAACTCCATTCATATTAATTTTTGTTACAAATCTTACAAAGGGGGGTGCTTCTGGGTATTTAGGTCCACATTCTATTTTAAGGCTGTATATTCGGTTTTCATAAATTGTCTGGAAAAGAAGGGTAGAGATGTCAGGCAATTACAGAGAATTCAACAAAAAGGCACACCTTCTGAAAGCCCAATACCCCCGACTGCAGGACAGGTGCATCTGCTTCCATTACGCAGTCTATCTGCTATTTGAAATGTCAGTGGTAACTAGTCCCTACACTAGTGTCTGTGTATTCTGGCCTTGGGGAAAAGTTAGCATCATTACTTTTTTTTTTTTTAAATCCTCGCCCAAGGACATGCTTAGAGAATGGGAGGGAGGGAGGGACATTGATCAGTTGCCTTCTGTACATGCCCTGAGTGGGGGTTAAACTTGCAATCCAGGTATGTGCCCGACCAGGAATTGAACCGGCAGCCTTTTGATGACTCAACCAACTGAGCCACTCCAGCCGGGAACTAAAGTTTTAAGTTAGTATCATTAAGTCCAATCAGGTGGACCTGTTTTTATGTTAATTTTTCTACTTTGCAGAGCTGCCCTACAGTCTGGGGATGGTGTGTTAAGAGTATTCTCTATTCTGGGAAGCCACACTCTATGTCTATCTACTCCAGGATCATAGCCAATGCATTAAGTGTCAATATGTCCAAAACACAGAACAGGCACCTCCTCTTTACAGAATTTCAAAAATTAAGCAGAAGATAGGGGTGGGGATGCAGACGGGTACAGATATGAGAGCTGCTTCCCCACTTCATCATCACTCTGGGGCTATGCACTGCACAAGGGATCTCAGCGGGCAGGTACCAACCCTCCCTTGCTATTTTTACAATGGTCCAAGAGATTACCAGTCTTTAGCGTATGTGTGTGTGTTGGGGGGCGGGGGGGGGGGGGGGGTGACGATGCCAAGGTCACCAGGTCTGCACAAAAAAATATTCCTTCTCCAAACACCAGCCGTGCTTTTGTTGGGAAAAGCAGCCGTGCTTTTGCTGGGAAACACTGTAAAAATCCAATGCCCTACGTCAATGAACTTTTCACTGCAATGTCTACCCAATAAGCTGTAAAATGTGCTGCCATTGCCAGGTGTTCCTTCTGCCTACAGTACCCTGGCCCCCACCTGAGCTACCCACCTTTAAGACTGTTCAAGCGTCACCTAGTCAAACACCTCCCAGTTCAAATATTATACCGGACAGAAGGCTAATCTACAGCGTTCTGTCCTATATTAAATCACATTGTCTGGGTCTCGTGGACTATACTCGCTGATGGAGTCAGGACTGACCCTTGCTGCTAATCAAACTTAAAACTATTCTATGAACATAACTAAGGAAACGGATCTCTTCCGAATGCCATGCTTGACAACACCAAGCATAAGCAAACCCACTTGTAGAGCTGTTTTCAGGAAGAAAGGCCTTTATTGTCCTCTGACAACTGTCATGCCACCTCCTGGTTTAAGGAGATTCTAGGAGCCCTTGTCACTAGACCATCCTGTCACTAGGAGACCATGGGCCTTTCTGCCATTTTTCCTCCCAAATCTTCCCAGGAAATTCAATTTGGCTGGACTAAGCAATTTGTGTAATTTAACATTGAAATGAGAACTATTACCCAGGAAGAAAGAATAAACAATATGACGCTGTCTGACCGGTGTGGCTCAGTTATTGAGGGTCATCCCTTGAACGGTTCGATGGTTCTATTCCAGGTCAGGGCCCATGCCTGGGAAGTGGGCTCAATTACCAGTAGGGGGCAGCCGATTGATGATTCTCTCATCATTGATGTTTCTCTCTCTCTCCCTCTCCCTTCTCAGAAATCAATTAAACATGTTTAAAACAAACAACACAACAACAATCACATTGTTATCTCTTGTGTCTGCAGACCACACTGTGGTGACGTCTCCCCATCAGGTGGCGCCCTTGAAGGTACCCTCCTGTGGTTCCCTTCTGAGGCACCTGTGCCCTTTCCTCACTGCGTGCCGCACAAATAACTGTGTCATTGTAAACAGCGACATCTAGCGGTCCTTGGAAAAATGAAATTAGAAGATGTGATTTAAACCCCTGAGAACACTGTGTCTAAACCAAGCATGTCAAACTTGCGGCCCACAACAAATATTTTTGCAGCCCAGCCAATATAACACTATGTAAGAAATGTTTTAATAAAAAATTCGTAACTTAATTTTTACAATATCCTGTTATACATAATAATTATTATTATTTTTAATATATTTTTATTGATTAAGATTATACATAATTATTAATAACTAACTACAACATTCGCTGATTACTATAATCATGTTGCATTCATTTCCCTTATGTACCTTACTCACAGGCGCACCATTTCTCTCCACTAATACTAGCAGCGAATATTTTAGCAGCCGATTGCCACATCATTAGTCTTGGACTGACTTGTTTGGTGTGCTCAATTCGGAGAACAAGAAAAATAGGTTTATTTGCATTACACTTATTAATATGTGCAGTTATTCAGTGCCTGGTAAGTTAATGTTCAAGAAAAAAATATTAATTTTTATTAAAATGTTCTATTATTTTATATTAACAATTATTCATTTATTTCAGCCCTTTGTATTCAACATGTCTCTATCAAAATAAACCTATGTTTCTATGAAAACTGAAGCTTTTGTTTTTTTGCAGTCCACATAAACTTTTAAAAAATATATATTTCAAGGACTTATATGCATGCATATAAGCATAACCAATGGACACAAGCCACTGGGGGGTAGGGGAAGCCGGGGGAATGTCAAGGGGGGGGGGGAGACATATTTAATACTCTTTGTAATACTTTGCAATAAAAAAAATAAAAAGAAAAAATATATATTTCAGAGAGGAAGGAAGAGGGAGAGATGGAAACATCGATGAGAATCATTGATCAGTTGCCTCCTGCACGCCTCCTACTGGGGACCGAGCCCTCAACCCAGGCATGTGCCCTTGACTGGAATCGAACCCAGGACCCTTCAGTCCTCAGGCCTACGCTCTATCCACTGAGCCAACCAACCAGGACAGCTCCCGTAAACTTAAACCTTGTTTATTTAGCCCGTGTTAGCCTTTGAGTTTGACATACTTGGTCTAAATCAGGGGTTCTCAACCTGTGGGTCGCGACCCCTTTGGGGGTCGAACGACCCTTTCACAGGGGTCGCCTAAGACCATTGGAAAACACATACATAATTACATATTGTTTTTGTGATTAATCACTATGCTTTAAGTATGTTCAATTTGTAACAATGAAATTGGGGGTCACCACAACATGAGGAACTGTATTAAAGGGTTGTGGCATTAGGAAGGTTGAGAACCACTGGTCTAAATACTGGCCTGTCCCTAATAAAAAAAAAAAAACTGGAACATTTTAAGATTCAGAAGGTACTGATAATATACCCATAGAAACCCGTCACATCCACTTAACAGAGACTATATATTATAACGAAACCAAAACTCAAATCTGGATTTCCACCCACCCTCAACCTGTTCCACCATCTGGCAGTTAGTTAAAGCAAAAACTTAGCAGCCATCCACGATTCCCTTTTCCGGTACCCCCTACCTTCTCATCATCAAAAAATCTCACATCCACCCACTTTCCTCCACCACTGTACCTCATCTGAATCTTCCAAGTCTGATTTTTCTTTAGCTCCCTACAATCTGTTCCCCATACAGCAACCTCACTGACCTTTTAAATCCAGAAACTGTATTTTCAGACTTAGCCTTTCTACTGGCTTCCTAGTTACCGATAAGAAAACCAAAGTTTCTGAATGGGACCCCGTGCACCCTTGCCTTCCTCTCCTTTTATTTTCTGCCTCCTCGTCCAGGCCCTCTGGCCTCCTTACTCATCAAACGCGCCACGTTCTCACTATCTTGGGGCCCTTATACCAGTCCCTCCTCTGCACCTGCAGCTCCCAGGCTCAAGTGAACTTTCCTCTCATAAGTCCTACTGACCACCCCCTCTGAAGACTCACACCCAGTCTGGTATCAAACCTCCCTCATCAAACAGAACAAGGAGGGCAGGACCCCAACAGAATTAGTATTCAAATGTTCATTGAATGAATGAATGTTGCCCTTCATATTAATGTAAAATGAGCAGCTTGTTGCCATTAAGGAATTTCCTCAGAGGAAAAAAACCCCACTCAGTAAACATAACAAGTAGGAAGCAAACAGGGACATGATTTCCACACAGATTTATGGAAACTATAAAAGGTCTATCCTAGCACAGTCTCTATCAGCAACTACACACTAAGTATCTGTTGTCTACATGGATCCCAAATCTATCCCTATGTGTGTCCTGCATTCATGCTCAATGGTACTGTCTGTCATAAAACTTAAAGACAGAATTTCTTACATTAAAAAAGTCCTTGGGGGTATGGGCACAAGGTAATTGCCAAAGTCACAAAGTCTTTTAAAATATTTGATACCACATTTCGGAGGCTCTGATGCATTAATATATTAATCCACTGGTATATTTTGTGGCTTATCAGTATTGATAAAATTTCACTGATATCTATTGACAATAATATAAAAATGGTTAAAAAGGTGGGCAGTTTATTAATAGGATTCTGATTATTACACAAATTAAATCTTAATATTACTTTTGACACTATGAAGTCTAATTTTAAAACCCATGCTATGACTAATTTCTTAGAAAGAAAAAAAGAAACACTGAATTCTGACCACTGATGTTTAACTGGAAATTTCATTGGAACACAGTATACTAGTAAAATGGCTCAAGTCAGGTAAACATAGAGACCCCTGAAGGGTCATTAGAAAGCCCAAAGTAAGATTTTTTATAAAAAACAGGGCCCTATAATTTGGATATGAGTTAGAAAATTAATCTTGTGTTTGTGCCCTATCCA